>NW_022631146.1:2684539-2798109 GCF_010015895.1 Lontra canadensis
CTGGGTGTGGTGCATAAACAATGAATTCACTGAAAAGAAATTAAAAATAAATAAATAAAAAGGTAAAAAAAAAGAAATCAATGTTGAAACTTAAAGTAAACATTTCAAGATGTAAGGATTAAACAACACACATTTAAATAACATAGACAAACACATAAATCTCAAGAAAATTGTATTTTTTAAAGTTTACTTACTTATAATCTCTACAACCAGATGAGGGATTGAACTCATGACCCCAATGTCAAAAGCCACATGCTCTTCTAAGTGAGCCACCCAGTTTCCCCTCAACTGTTGAAAGACATAAAAAAGAAAAAAATACTTAGTGAATTTTACTGAATGTGGAGACATACAGCTTACATGGAAATGTGTTATCTTGAATGCATATATTAAAAAGAAAAGTCTAATATCAATAATTTACACTCATTTCTCAGGAATTATAAATACTAGACCAATAAATACAATGCAACAAAAACAATTAATGACAATGTAACAAAAAAGAAAAAGAAATGATAGGAATAATAAATACTAGAGCAAAATCAGTTAAATCAATAGAGAAAAATCAAGAAAAAGAAAAAATAATTAAAAATTAGATGATTTGATTAAAAATGCACTTGTTCCTTATCCATTCGTCCGTTGAAGGGCATCTTGGTTCTTTCCACAGTTTGGCAACCGTGGCCATTGCTGCTATAAACACTGGGGTACAAATGGCCCTTCTTTTCACTACATCTGTATCTTTGGGGTAAATACCCAGTAGTGCAATTGCAAGGTCATAGGGAAGCTCTATTTTTAATTTCTTGAGGAGTCTCCACACTGTTCTCCAAAGAGGCTGCACCAACTTGCATTCCCACCAACAGTGTAAGAGGGCTCCCTGTTCTCCACATCCCCTCCAACACATGTTGTTTCCTGTCTTGCTAATTTTGGCCATTCTAACTGGTGTAAGGTGGTATCTCAATGTGGTTTTAATTTGAATCTCCCTGATGGCTAGTGATGATGAACATTTTTTCATGTGTCATAGCCATTTGTATGTCTTCATTGGAGGAGTGTCTGTTCATATCTTCTGCCCATTTTTTGATATGATTATCTGTTTTGTGTGTTTTGAGTTTGAGGAGGTGGGGGGTGGGAGGTTGGGGGAACCAGGTGGTGGGTATGAGAGAGGGCACGGATTGCATGGAGCACTGGGTGTGGTACAAAAACAATGAATACTATTATGCTGAAAATAAATAAGAAAATGATTAAAAAAATGCACTTGTTTGGTGATGAGCACTAGGTCATGTATAAAAGTGTTGAAAAAAGTGTTGAAAAGTTGAAAAGTGTTGAATCACTATATTATACACCTACAACTAATATTATGCTGTATCTTAACTAAGTGGAATTTAAATTATAAAATGATTAATGAAATTGATAAAACTCTAATCAGGCTAATGAAATAATAAGAGAGGGAGAAGACACAATTGATTAATATCAGAAATGAAAGAGGGGACAGGAATACTGATCCCACTGAAATTAAAAGATAGGAAAGGAATACTATGAATAACTCAAAGGTGACAATTTGATAACTTAGTGGAAATCGAGAAATTTTTGAGACAAAGTTTGTCAAAACTCATTAAGAAGAAATATACAGAATGAATAGGACTTTACCTATTGAATAAATTGAATAATCATTAATAACCTTCCAAAACAGAAACTACAGGCCCAGGTGTGTTCACTGGTGAATTTAATTAAATGTTGAAAGAACAGATTAAATTCATTACCTACAATTACTTTCGGGGCATAAAAGCAATTGGAATACTTCTGATTCCTTCCATGGTATCATCATTACCCTATTATAATTACAACAATGATATAAAAAAGACACATCAGTTTCTCTTATGAACATAGTTACAAGCATCCTCAAAAATGCTACAAATTGATTACAATAATGTATAAAAGAAGTATATGTCACAATTAATTAGATATATTGCAATTATGTGAGATCGAACATTCTAAAATCACTTAATGCAGTTCATTATATCAAAAGAATAAATAAGAAAATAATCGCCTCCCATATTAATAAATACTTAAAGAGCATTGTACAATATATGATATCCACTCACAATTAAACCTCTTAATATACTAGAAATAGAGGTGACAGTTCATTGTGACAAAAGATATCCACAAGAAACCTACTGTGAAATTTATAGTTAATAGTGGGAAGCTAGAAACTTTCACAATAAGATTGGGAACAATACAAGTATGTTCCCTCTCATTAGTCCTTTTCAACATTGTGCAGAAAGTATTAGGAAATTCAATTAGAAAAACAAAAGAAATGGAATGTATATAAATTGAAAAGGAAAAATTAAAAACACTTTTGTTCATACATGATCTACTTATTGGGTAAAAATCCAAGAGTAGACAAAAACTCTCATGAAATAATAAGAAATTTAGCAAATTTGCAAGGCAAAATTTTAATATACAAACTGCAACCTTGCCCTATGCCATATGGCATCAATGAGCAAGTGTAATATGAAATATTAAAAACAATATCATTTACCTTAGCACCAGGAAAGAAAGAAGAATGAAAGAGAAGAAAAGAGGGAAAGAAAGAGAAAAAATTTGTTAGGTACAAATAAAATAAAATATGTATCATACCTCTAAGGAATATGCCACAAAATTCTGATGAATGCAGTTAGAACTAAATAAATGTTTCAATGATCCAGTTTCATGGATAGGAAGACTAAAAGTTGTGAATGTATTGATTTTACTAATTTAGATTTATAGATTTAATGAAATCCAAATCAAAATTACATCAAATTATTTTTTGAACATTGACAAATTGATTATAAACTTTATGTGAGAGGAAAAAATAAGCCTAGAATAGCCAATATTATATTGAAAAGGAAGAAAGTAGAAAGATGGATGATGTCCAAATTGAAGAATTTATACAAAGTTGGAGAAATCATGACTGGTAGTTTGGTGTGAGACTAGATGAAGATATCAACGGAAAAAATAAAAAAGACTAGAAGAAAACCAACATAAATATAGTTAACTGAAATTTGTCAAAAAACAAGGACAACATGATGAAGCAAATACTGTCTTTTAAAAATTATGCCGGAACAACACTGTTCTGTTGCAAATAACAAATCTAGAAAAACACATAAACTGAAAAAGCATTGTAGAACGAACTGTAAAACTACAATGTTTGTAGACAATAGCACAGGAGAAACCTAGATGATGTCGAGTGTGAAAATGATCATTAGATACAATGCCAACACCTAACTTATTTTTTTAAAGAAATCGCTATGCACAATATGAGGCTCAAACTTAAAACCTGAAATCAAGTGCCATGTACTTCACTGATTGAAATAGCATAGGTCACAAGGCATAACTTTTATTAAAATAAAAAGAATCAGTATACTGCATTTATTAAAAATAAATAAAAAATAAAGTAAAATAAAAATAAATATTTATTAAAAATAAATCCTATGTTCTATGAAAGAAAGAATTAAAAACAAACAGGAAACCCCAGATTCAGAGACTTTTGAAAGACTGACTTCCTAAAACCTATATGTGATAATTTTTTTTTTGTAAATATAGAGAACTCTTGAAATCAACAATGGAGAAAATAACTTGATTAAGAAAACAGAGGAGTCCCAAAGACCCATCACTAAAGAAGATAGAGAGCAAATAAGCATAGCATATAATGTTTCACATTACATGTCATCAGTTCTATGCAAGTTAAAACATAAATAAGATATTACTACATATCTATTGAATGGTCAAAATCCAGGCAACAACAAGACTAAATGCTGCTGCTGATGATGTGGCATGGCAGAAGTGATCATTTTTTACTGGCAGGATTGCAAAATGACACAACCACTTTGGAAGATACTTTGACAGTTTCTTAATAAAATAAACTTATCTTAAACATGCAATCCAGCAGCCCACAATGAATGAAAACATAGCCACATAAAAACTACACTTCAGGATGTCTGGGTGGCTCAGATATTGGGTATCTGACTTTGGATTCAGTAATGATCCCAGAATCCTGGAATCCAATCCAGCATTGGGCTTCTTGCACAATGGAGAATCTGCTTCTCCCTCCACCTGCTACTCTCCCTGCTTGTGCTCTCCCTTTCTCTGACAAATAAAATATTTTTTTAAAAATCATTACATAGATGTTTATCATAGATTTATTTATAATTGCAAAATCTTGGAAGCTAACAAGACGTTAGCTTATCAGTCCATGTTAAGGCATGGAGGAACTTCATATGCATATTTTTAAGTCAAGAAAGCCAATCTGAAAACACCATATACTGTCTAATTCCAACTACAACACATTCTGGAATGAGCAGAACTATGAAGACGCTGAAAGTTCAGTAGCTGTCAGGATCATGTGTTGGGGAGAAATAAATTGGCAGAGCACAGAGGAGTTTGAAGGCAGTAAAACTACTTGCATGGCACTACAATAATGGACATAAGTCTGCAAAAAATGGGAGAGAAGGCAATTTTTTTTTATTTCCAATTCCTGTTTTTTGGCCAATAACAACAACAACAACAATGCAACGATCGCAAAGAAGTAGGAAAACCTAGTCCTTATGTTGAAACAACATATATTGATAGAAACTGTCCTTTAGGAAACACAAAGATGAGAATTGCTAAATCAAAAAAAAATAACTTGAATATGATCAAATGAGTAAATAAAAACACAGACAAATAACTAAAGGAATTTTGTTTCATATATCAGGTAAATAAAATGAGAATATCACCAAAGAGATATGAATTCTAAAACAAAACAAAACAACAACAACAACAACAAAAAGAAAGCAATCAGAAATTCTAAAGTTGAAAACTACAAAACCTACAGTGAAAAAGTTACTAGGGAGATTCAATGGTACATTTGAACAATCAGAAAAAAAAATCACTAATGAAAATGAAGGCAGGCCCATATTTGTAGATTCTGAGGAGCAAAAAGTTAAAAAAGCAAAAGAGCAAAAAGAAAAAAGACCAGGGAAATGTGAAGATAGCCAATGTTATAACTGGGTCATCATGAAGTAGAACAATATATGTGTTACAGGAATCCCAGAAGGATATTAAAGTGAAAGAGGCAGAGAGATCATCTAAATGAAAAAACTGGCTAAATTTCAAAAATGATGATAGATATGATTATACAATCCAAGAAATTTAACAAAATCCAAGTTGGATACCCTCAGAAAGATCCACAAAAAGACACAAAGTATCAAAATATGAAATAAGATATTGCAAGCAAAAAGAAAAATTCAACTTGTCATGTAAAAGAGAACATCAGTAAAATTATCTTCTGAGTTCTCAGCAGAAATTGAGAACTGAGCACAGGGAAAAATATATACAAAGTGATGGCAGAATAAAAACAGTTAACTGAAAATATTGTAACTGTAAACTTATCCTTCAAAAAAAAATAAAGAAAACAAAAGAAAGTAACTAAGACATACGTAAAATCAGTGAAAGGTTTTTATTACCAGGCCTTTCTTACAGGAAGTATGAAAGGAACACTTTATTTCAGGTTGAAATAAAATGATGTAATATGGATTTGTAAACTTAATTTAAATTTCCTAAAGATATTAGAAGACATATGTTTGAGAATAATATTAGTCTGTACAAGAAAAATGAAGAATTAGTTTGTGAGGCAAACATTAATACCTAAAGTGAGGAGAAATTAGGTATACTCATAGAGTTTATAGATGTGATTAAATTTAAGAAACAAACCAGATGCATATAGGGGAAGATTAGAAAGAGAGAGATGGAAGCAAAGCATAAAAGATTCTTAACTATAGTTAATAAACTGAGGGTTGATGGAGAAGTGGGTTGGGGTTGGGCTCAATGAGTGACAGGAATTAAGAAGGGCACTTGTGATCAGCTTTAGCTGTTATATATGAGATGAATCAGTAAATTTACTCTTGAAACCAAAATTGCCCAATATGTTAACTAACTAGAATTCAAATAAATATTTGAAACAAATAAAATGTAAGTATCAAAATTCAAATTTTAAATCTGTAGTATGTTATATGTAATCCCCATTATAACTTTAAAGAAAATCTTTTTTTTTAATTCTTATGTTGTTACTATCATGTTCAATTAGCCAAAATCTGGTACCTCATTAGTTTTTGACGTAGTGTTCCATGATTCATCAGTTGAGTATATCACCCTGTGCTCATTACATCATGCACCATCTTTATGGCCCATCACCCAGTTACCCCATCTCTACTATGTATTTTATAAAACACTACCTCTGAAACAAATAATACACTATATCTTAATTAAATTTAATTTAAATTAAAAATACAATATATTGGGGCACCTGGGTGGCTCAGTGGGTTAAAGCCTCTGCCTTCAGCTCAGGTCATGATCCCAGGGTCCTGGGATCGAGCCCTACATCGGGCTCTCTGCTCAGCAGGGAGCCTGCTTCCTCCTCTCTCTCTGCCTGACTCTCCGCCTACTTGTAATCTCTGCCCGTCAAATAAATAAATAAAATCTTTTAAAAAAATACAATAAAATATAAATATAATGATTACCAATTTGGTATATATTTTATTCAACATTTTAAGATTTCATTTATTTGGCATAGAGACCCCAAGAGAGGGACACAAGCTGGGGGAGTGGGATAAGGAGAAGCAGGCTTCCCACTGAGCTGGGATTATTATGAGGGGCTCAATCCCAGGACTATAGGATCATGACCTGAGCTGAAGGCAGATGCTTAGTGACTGAGCCACCCAGGTGCTGCTATTTTTTCATTCTCTATGCCTTATTTAATAGGACCATTTCTACTTCAAGGTCACAAACACATTTCCCTTTTATATAAGAAGGAAAAGAAAGGGAATTTGACCATGCCACTACAAAATAAAATCAACTGCACACACACACAAAATACTGGGGAAATTAAGAAACAAATTATACGACATACAGAAAACAAATGGCAAAATATATTCCATATTTATCAGAAACTACCCTAAATGTAAGTGGATTAAATATCCTAGTCACACCATACGTTTTCAGAATGGATATAGATATAGATGATATAGATATAGATAGATATACACACACTATAAGACATTCAATGTACATTGATGAAGTTTCAATACTGTGAAAAATAAAAGGATATGAATAAAAGATAACCCATGCAGGATACTCAGAATATGAAGGTGTAGTAATATGAGAGAAAGTGGACTACAAGTAAAAAATTATTCATAAGAGTTGAGTATTCAACTTTTCTGATAAAGACGTAGGAGTCCATTATATATATGGACCATGTCTTCTTTACCCATGCATCTGTTGAAGGGCATCTTGGACCTTTCCACGGTCTCGTGATTGTGACCATTGTTGTTATGAACATCTTATTTTATTTTTATGTATTTTTAAGTTAACATTTTTTTTAAAAAGATCATATTTATGTATTTGTCAGAAAGCACAAGCAAAGGGAGCAGGAGAGTGGTAAGCAGGCACCCCACCAGCCAAAGAGCCAGATGCAGGGCTATCAGGACCCTGGGATCATGAGCTGAGCCTAAGGCAGAAATTTAACCAATTTAGCCACCCAGGAGTCCCAAAGACATTTTAAAAATATTATAGTTAAATGCAGAAAGCAGTACAACTAGGTAAAATTTGTGTTAAGAAATAATCCTATCACTTTGGGCCCACCCAACTCCTGCATATATGGGCATGTTCATAGATTGACAAAGTTTATATTTTTGAATAAAGATGCAAAGTATGCAAAAAACATTAATACTGATGAAAAATATAAAAACAAAAGAGAACCACAGCAGAGGAAGGTGTTTAAGCTCTCCTGGACTTGTTGGAATGGGATAACAGAGTGATTTAGGATGGGATCTGTGGGGAAGGAAGGGGAACGAAATTTGTTGCTTAAAAAAAGAGAAAAAAAAAGAAAAAAAAATCTTTGAAATCAATCCCTGGATCCCTGGTTGTAGACAAGTTCTCCAAAACCAGTATCTGGCAGCCCTGCAACAAACTTGGAGAAAATTCTTGGATTATCTCAAATTGGGCCCTTTTCCTTGCCGCCTCCGCCAGGGGGCTTCCGGACTGCACTTGGCCGGGCCCCCTGTGGGGGCTGTGCAGGCTGCCCAGGCTGACCTGGAGCTGGGCCTCCTGTGGGTCGTCCCCGCAATCCCTCCTCCCGTGCGGCCCCCTCCCCGCCCAGCCCAGCTCCAGGCTGCTGGAGGCTCCTCTGGTCCCCGCCGGGGCGCTGCTCTTGGCCTGCAGCTCCTCATTGCAACCAGGCTGGGAGGCCTCCGAAGAGCGGGAGCCTTTACCTGCTGGTGATGGGACCTGTGGGGAAAGCAAGGGGTGCTTGACAGCGCCAAGAATAATGCACCACTACAAATGACAGGGGAGGCTTAGTCTTTTTATTTTATTTTTTTTTAAGAAAACTTATTATGATGTATTTTGTGAGGGAGATTTACAACAGTACGGGTCTTGATTAAGAAGGAAAGGGGGGGAAATGCATATCACCAAACCCACATTTTTAAAAAGATCATGATCTTAGGAGTTAATTTAACTTATAGGAAATTTTCACTTACCTCCTATTAGCTGTACCAGTCAGGGATAATCTGTCTGTTTTGAAATAAATTATTTTTCTAATAATCTCTTGGTTCAGACAAATCTCATATTTGCAGTTTCATTTGATTTATTTTATTTACTACATATTTTGTCAAAGAGAATTATCAGTATTTTAAAGTGATCATATTTACATGAATATAGTATCATTTAGTGTAGACCTTAGTTTGATTTACCATAAATTAAGAAAATAAGTACATTGATGCTTGTAGATATCACCATTGATTAAAATACCATTTGCAGCACATTTACTACAATTTTATAAGAGATTAGAAGGTACAACACGAATTCTTTCAAGAATTCTATCATGATTTGTTTTAAATTTAAAGAACTTCGTGTTTGTTTTTTTTAAAGCACACAGGTATGTAAGTAATTGACTTACTTTTTAACATTTCATTATGTATCTATATGAATGTATGAAACATATAAAATATATATATATCCTTAAATTGACTTTGACAAATAAGAGTTTCCTTTGAACTTCTGTAGTTAATTAAATACTGGAATGTACCAATGGTTAATTCTAATACTTCATTAGCAGAGATTTTTATTAATACTAGTTAAAGTCATCTTAAGGATTTGGAGAAACATATCAACCTTAAACGATAAATAAAACAAAAAATGCCATAAGACATATATCATTTATAATCTTGCATATTAACAAACGTACTGGTTTGGAGAGCTGACATTGGTCCTCCCACCATCCTATGAAGTCATTTTTCTGAATAGGCTTCTTTGAATATTTTTCTACAGTGCATACACTTTTCTCTCATCCCTGACCTTTTTAAATAACTGCACAAAAACCTAACAGCCATCGTGAGTTCAAGACATCTTTGTGGATTAAGGAGAATACCTGTTGTTTTATGTGTATACTCACTTGAGAATGTCCACAGAGACATGAATAAGGTGAAAATATCAACAGCTCAGCATGTCCCTAGGACAAAGTTTAGAAATGAGTTCTGATACTTTGTGTAGCTGTTTTAATACCTGAGTTAAAGGTTAATTCATTGGGTAAACAGATATATTTATTCAGAATTTTTGAATATTATGTCTCTTGTGTATAAGTTGTTTCTATATTTTGGACATTAATCTCTTATTGGATATATCATTTGCAAATATCTTCTCCCAATCAGAAGTTCTATTGATTGGTTCCAGTGCTGTGCAGATGATTTTTATCTTGAGAAAGAGTAGTTCATTTTTGCTTTTGTTTCCCTTGCCTTTAGAAAAACATGTTGCAGGAAGTTGCTGTGGCTAAGGTTGAAGAGGTTGCTGCCTGGGTTCTCCTCTAGGATTTTGAAGGATTCCTGTCTCACATTGAGGTATTTAATCCATATTGAATTTATCACTGTAGATGGTGTAAGAGAAGGTCTAGTGTCAACCTTCTGTATGTGACTGTCCAATTTTCCCAGCACCACTTACTGAAGACACTGTCCTTTTTTCCACTGCATATTCTTCCCTGCTTTGTCAAAGATTAGTTGACCATAGACATGAGGGTCGATTTATTGGGTCTCTATTTTGTTGCATTGAGTGATGGGTGTGTTTTTGTACCAGTGTGTTTTTGTACCATGCTGTCTTGATAATCACAACTTTATAAACTAGCTTGAATTCAGGCATTGTGATGTCCCCAACTTTGGTTTTCTTGTGCAACAATGCCCTGGCTATTTGGGATCCTTTATGGCTACATGCAAATTTTAGGATTGTTTGTTTTAGGGCTCTGAATAATTTTGAGGGTATTTTACATTGAATATGTATATTACATTGAATGTGTAGATTGCTCTGGACAGCATATGCATTTTCACAATGTTAATTCTTCCAATCCAGGAGCATTGAATGACTTTCCATCTCTTTGTGTCTTTCTCAATGTCCTTCCTCAGTGTTCTGTAGTTTATACTGTAGAGATCATTTACCTCTTTGATTAAGTTTATTCCTAGGTATCTTATGGGTTTGGGTGCTATGGTTAAGGGGATTGACTCCTGAACTTCTCTTTCTACATTCACATTATTAGAGTATAGAAAAGCAAGAGAATTTTTTGCTTTGATTTTGGAATCCTGCACATTGCTGAATTTTTGTATGAGTTCAAACAATTTAGGGGTGGAGTCTTCTGTGTTTTCATATAAAGTATATTGTCATATGCAAAGAGATATGATTTGACTACTTCTATGACAACTTGAATGCCTTTTACATGTTATTGTCCAAATGCTGAGGCTAGGACTTCTAATGCTATGTTCAATAAAGTGGTAAGAGTGGGCTTCCCTGTCATGTTCCTGACTTTAAGGGAAGAGCTGCCAGTTTTTCCCATTGAGAATGATATTTGCTGTGGGTTCTTCATAGATGGCTTTTATAATATGAGATATGTTCCCTCTATCCCTATATTTTGAGGAGTTTTAATCATGAGAGTATGTTGTGTTTTGCCAAATGCATTTCATATATCAAATAACAGGATGTTATGGTCCTTGTCTTTCTTTTGTTTATATGCTTAATCACATCACTTGATTTGTGAATATTGAACCTCCCTCACATCCCAGGAATAAACGTCACCTAGTGGTGGTGAATAACCCTTTTAATGTACCTTGGAATCCTACTGGCTTGTATCTTGTTGAATATTTTTGTATTAGTGCTCACTAGGGTTTTCATCTATAATTCTCCTTTTTCACAGGGTCTTTGTCTGCTTATGGATCAATGTAATGCTCAGCCTCAGAAAATGAGTGTGGAAGCTTTCCATTCATTTCCATTTTTTGGAAGCAGCTTCTGTAGAAGAGGTATGACTTATTCTTAAAATCTTTGGTAGAATTCCCGTGGGAAGGTATCTGGTCCTGGACTCTTGTTTTGCTGGGGGGAGGTTTTTGATTCCTGATTCAGTTTCCTTGCTGGTTATTGGTCTCTTCAGATTGTTTATTTCTTCCTGTTTCAGACTTGGTACATTACAAGTTTCCAGGAATGCATCTACTTATTCCAGATGGCCCAATTTTTTGGCATATAGTTGCTGATAATATGTTCTAACAATTCCTTGTTTCTTTTGCATTGGTCACGATCTCTCCCCTTTCCTTCCTGATTTTGTTAACTTAGGTCCTTTGTCTTTACTTTTGGCTATATCTGGCCAGAGGTTTATTGATCTCATTAATTTGTTCTAAGAACAAGCTTCTAGTTTGTTGGTGGGCTCTGCTATTCTACTATTTTCTGTTTCATTGATTTCTGCTCTAATCTTTATTCCTTCTTCTCTCCTGCTGGGTTTCAGCTCTATTTGCTGTCATTTTTTCCGGGTGTAAGGCTACCATGTGCATTTGGATTTTTCTAATTTTTTGAGACAGCCTTGGATGGCTAAGCAATTCCCTCTAAAGACCAACTTTTCAGTATCACATAGATTCTGTACCAATGTGTTTTCATTTTCATTAGTTGCATTGAATTGTTTAAGTTCTTTAATTTCCTGGTTGTCCCAATCATTTCTTGGTAGGATGCTCTTTGACCTCCAGATGTTTGAATTCCTTCCAAAATTCCTCTTCTGATTCAGTTCCACTTTCAAAGCATTATTGTCTGAAAAAATGCAGGGCAAAATATCAGAAATTTGGTATTGTTTGAGACCTGATTGGTGACCTAGCATGTAATCCTTTTTTTTTTTTTTTTTAACTTTTGAGTATGTTATGTTAGTCACCCTACAGTACATCAGTATTATTTGAGGTAGAGTTCATAGACTCATGGTTTATGTATAACAACCAGTGTTTCATTCAATACATGCCCTCTTTAATAACCACCAGCAGCCTCACCAATCTCCCCAACCCCTTCCCCTCTAAAACCCTCTGATTCTGTTTCTTAGAGTTTACATACTCTTGTGGTTCATCTCTCCCTCCAATTCCCCCACCTTCACTTTTCCCTTTCTTCCCCTAATGTGGTGTCTGTCATTCCTTATTTTCCCAAGTAAGTAAAACCATATGATAATTGACTTTCTCTGCTTGACACCTTATAATCATTATAATTTCCTGCAATCCCGTCCATGTTGATGCAAAAGTGGGGTATTCCTCCTTTCTGATGGCTCAGTATTATTCCATTGTATTTATGGACCACATCTTCTTTATCCATTCATCTGCTGATGGGCACCTTCACTCTTTCTACAGTTTGGCTTTTGTGGCCATTACGGCTATGAACACTGGGATCCATATGACCCTTCATTTCAATACATCTGTAGCTTTGTTGTAAATAACCAGTAGTACAATTGCAGGGTTGGAGGGTAGCTCTATTTTTAAAATTTAGAGGACTCTCCACGCTGTTTTCCAAGGTGACTGCACCAACTGGCATTCCCACCATCAGTGTAAGAGTGTTCCCCTTCCTACACATCTTCTCCAGTACTTAGTGTTTCTTTTCTTATTATTGTCATTATAACTGGTAAAATGTGGCTTTGATTTGAATTTCCCTGATGGCTAATGATGATGAACATGTTCTCATGTGTCTGTTACCCATTTCTTTGTCTTCTTTGGAGAAGTCTCTGTTCATGTTTTCTGCCCATTTTGTGACTTGATTATCTGCTTTCTTGGTGTGGAGTTTCAGAAGTTCTTTATAGATCTTGGATGGAAGCCTTTTGTCTGTAGTGTCATTTGGGAATATCTTCTCCCATTCCATGGGTTGTCTCTTTGTTCTGTTGACAGTTTTCTATGCGGTGTAGAAGCTTTTTGTCTTAATGACGACCCAAACCTTCATTTTTCACTTTTCTTTCACTGTTTATGGGGATGTGCCTTGAGAGAAGTTGCTGTGGCTGATGTCAAACTGCTTATTGCCTATGTTCTCCTCCAGTATTTTGATGGTTTCCTGTCTCACACTGAGGTCATTCATCAATTTACAGTTTATATTTGTGTATGATGAAAGAGATTGGTAGAGTTTCATTCTTCTGAACATAGCTGCCCAGTTTTCCATCAGTATTAATTGAGGAGACAGTCTTTTTTCCACTGGATATTTTTTTTCCTGCTTTGTTAAATTTTAGTTGACTGTAGATTTAAGCATCCGTATCTGGGCTCTTTACACTCTTGCATTGGTTTTTGTGTCTGTTTTCATGTCAGTACCATGCTGTCTTAGTGATCACAGTTTGTTATAACTTAGAAGAAACCTAACCAAAGAGGTAAAGGGTATATACTTGTGGAAGTACCTAACACTCAAGAAAGAAACTAAAGAAGACACACAAAATGGAAAAAAAAAAAAAAAAAACATTCATGCTCTTGGATCAGAAGAATAAACATTGATAAAATCTCTATGCTGCCCAGAGAAATCTATACCTTCACCGCCAACCTGATCAAAATACCATCAGGATTTTCCAAAGTGTTGAAACAAGCAATCCTAAAATGTGCATGGAACAGGAAAGGACCCTGAATCATCAACAAGATGTGGAAAAAGAAAACAAAGCTCAGGGCATTTCATTGCCTTATTTCAAGGTTTATGACAAAGCTCTGATCAACCAGTATGTAACCTATTTTGGAGAAAGTTATGTTTGTACTCGACAGCAATGGCATTCTCTGGTTTTAGGACTGAATGTTCTGTTTTTATCTTTGGAGTCCAGCTGTTCCAGTGTGTCCTTCAAAGCTCTTGTTTCTTTTTGAACAGTCTTCTACTTAGGTGATCTATTTTTGTGTGTGGGGTGTTGTGGTCTCTGCCTATTCATGTATTATTATGAATAGCATTCTTTATTTTGTTTCATAGTTGGCTGATGTAGTTGGCTACTCCCATGTAGGGGGCAGAGATATTTACAGTTGCTAGATTTTCATGTTGGATAGACCCTTGTGGTATGAAATTGTATCCCTCTACACCTCTTACTACAGTGTTTGGTTTAAAATCTAACTTGTCTGATATGAGCATTGTGACCCCAGCTTTCTCTTGATTCTTTGGGATGAAGAATAGGTCTCAGTCCCCTCTCTTTCAGTCTGGAGGTATCTTTCGGTTCAAAATGAGTGTTTTATATACAACATGTGGATGGGTCCTGTCTTTTTCTTCAAGTCAGAAAACCTACTCTGTTTCATGGGACCATGTATCCTGATCACATTTTCAGTAACTATTTGGAGATAGGAATTTCTTGCCATCATGTTGCCTGTGAAGTTCCGGTTTCTATAGACTGCTTCTGTAAGTGTCTGGTCCATATTACTCTTGGGGTCTTTCATCTTTCAAAGAAACCCCCTTAATCGTTCTTGCAGGGCTCACTTGGTTTTCACGTACTCATTCAGTTTCTATGAGTCCTGGAGGAGACTCTTGGCTCTCCATCCATTCTGAATGACAGCCTTGATGGATAACATATTTTTAGTTAGCATGTCTCCTATAGTACCCTGAATATGCCTTGCCAGCCCTTTCTGGCTTGTCAGGACTCTGTGGATGGGTCTGATGTTATTTTAATGCTCCTCCCACTGTGTGTAATACATCTCTTCTCTGTAGAAACTTTCAAGGTAGCCTCTTTGGCTCTAAGATTCGCACGTTTAACTATTATATACCAGGACTTTGGTCTATTTTTATTGATCTTTGGATGGGTCCTCTCTGCTTTATGGAGAGGAAATCTTGATTCCTTCCCCAACTTAGGGAAGTTCTCTACTATGATTTACTTAAATATATCTTCTACTGTCTCTCTTCATTCCCACAGGGATCCCAATAATTCTGAAACTGGGTCAAATTTATGGCATTATTGTTCTCTCTCTGTCTGTTCTCATGAGCTTCTGTTTGTCCCTATCCTCCTCAGCTTCCTTTTTTTCTATAAGTTTACCTTCTACCTCACTAATTCATTCTTCTGCCTTTTTACCCTGCATGTTTGAGTTTCCAGTTTAGACTGCAACTCATTCATACCATTTTTAATGTCATCCCGATTAGATCTCATCCTGCCCTTGTAGATTTTATGTTGTCTCGAATGCTTTTCTGAAGCCTAGCTATGGACTTTGTGATTGCTCCCCTGAAGTCCATCTCTGATATCTTGCTTATATCCATATCCATTAGATCTGTGGCAGGGACCAGTGTCTCTGGTTCTTTTCATTACTGGGCGTTCTTTCCCCCTTTTCATAAAGGCTGGTTGAGGGAATATACAGAGTCCAAAGTATCAATCACAACCCAAGCAAAGTGCTCCTATGAAAAAATCCAAAGTGGTCAATACTATGTTGAATGAAAGTGGTGAGACTTAACATCCTTGTTTTCTTCCTCTTCTTAGGGTCAAAGCTCTTAGTTTTTCACCATTGAGTATAATGTTTCCTGTAGGTTTTTCATAGATACACTTTATTATGTTGATGTACGTTCCCTTTAAACCTACTTTGTTGAGGGATTTTGTCATGACTTGATGCTGTATTTTGTCAAAAGCTTTTCCTGCACTATTGAAATGATCATATGGTTGATGTGATGTATCATGTATAATATATACTCTTGAAACACCCTTGCATTGCAGGAATAAATCCCACTTGATTGTGGTGAATGATATTTAAAAAATATATATATTATTAGATTCAGTTTGGTAACATTTTTGTTCAGGAGTTTCCATGTATGTTCGTCAGAGATATTGGCCTGTAATTCTCTCTATATATTTTTCTTTCTTTCTTTCTTTCTTCCTTCCTTCCTTCCTTCCTTCCTTCCTTCCTTTCTTCCTTCCTTCCTTCCTTTCTTCCTTTCTTCCTTTCTTTCTTTTTCCCCATAGTTTCTTTATCTGGGTGTGTTTTGTTGTTGTTGTTTGTTTCTTTGTTTTTGTATTTTTGCTTGTTTGCTTGTTTGTTTGCTTTTGTCATCTGTGTAATTTTGGCATCATGGAATGAATTTGGAAGCTTTCCTTCTTCTACTATTTTTTGGAATAGTTTGAGAAGGATAGGTGTTAAGTCTTCTATAATGTGTGGTAGAATTCGCCTGTGAAGCCATCTTGTTCTGGTTTCCTTTTGTTGGGAGTTTTTTGACTATTGATTCAATTTCATTGCTGCTAATGGGTCTGTTAAAATTTTCTATTTCTTCTGGATTCAGTTTTGGGAAATGATATGTTTCTAGGAATTTATCCATTGTTTTTAAAGTTGTCCAACTTGTTGGCATATATTTTTTTTCATGATAATCTCTTATAATCCTTTGCATTTCTCTGGTGTTAGTTGTTATTCTTCCTCTCTGATTTCTAATTTTGCTTGAGTCTTCTCTCTCACGCGTGCTCTTTCTCTCTCTTTCTCACTCTCTCTGGCTTAAGGTTTTTAGTCTGCAGCTAGTTAAAGGTTTATATATATATTTTTTCTCTTTTCAGAGAAACAGCTCCTGGTTTCATTGATGTTCTCAATTGGTTTTTGTTTGTTTTGTTTTTTTAGTTTCTGTTCCATTTATTTCTGCTCTAATCTTTACTATTCCCTTCTTCTACTGCTATGGGGTTTTGTTTGTTCTTTCTCTAGCTCCTTTTGGTATAAAGCTAGGTTGTTTATATGAGATTTTTCTAGCATCTTAAGCTAGATGTGTATAGCTATGAACTTCCCTTTTAGAATACCTTTTGTTGCATCTCTAAAATTTTGGACCATTGTGTTTTCATTTTCTTTTGTCTCTATGTCTTTTTTTTTATTTTCTTCATGATTTCTTGATCCATTTGTTGTTTAGTAGCATATTATTTAACCTTCTCATATTTCTTTTCTTTCTAGATTGTTTTCCTTGTTGTTAATTGCTACTTTCACAGCTTTGTGGTGGGAAAAGATGCATAGTATGACTCGAATCTTTTTGAATTTGTTGAGACTTGTTTTGTAGCCTAAAATGTGATCTAATCACTAGAATGTTCAATGGGCACTTGAAATGGATATGTATTTTGCTGTTCCAGGATGGAATGTTCTGACTGTATCTGCTAGTTCCATCTTGTCCAATGTGTTATTCAAAGCCACAGTTTCCTTGTTGATCTTCTGATTGGATGATCTATCCATTGATGTAAGTGTGTTGTTAAAATCTCCTACTATTATTGTATTATTTCTTTTATGTTTACTATTGGTTACTTTATGTATTTGAGTGCTCCCAGATTGTGTGCATAAGTATTTACAATCATTATTATCTTATTTTTAGATTGTTTCCTTCATGATTATATAGTGGCTTTCTTTGTCTCTTATTATGGTCTTTGTTTTAAAGTCTATTACTTCCAATGTAAGTATTGCTGTCTCAGCCTTCTTTTAACTTCCATTTGTATGACAAATATATTTCCAGCCCTTCATTTTCAATTCACGTGTATTTTTAGATCTGAAGTGAATCTCCTGTAGGCAGCATGTAGATAGGTAGCTTTTTTATCCATTCCTTATTACCTGTGTCTTTTGATTGGAGTATTTATCTCATTTCCACTCATGGTAATTATTAATAGGTATATACTTATTGCCATTTTGTTACTTTTCTCTCGTTTTTGTAGTTGTTCTCTGTTAATTTCTTCTCTTGCTCTCTTCTCTCACAGTTTTCTGGCTTTCTTTAGTGATACACTTGATTCATCTCTCTTTATTTTTTGCATGTCTATTATTGCTTTTTGATTTGTGGCTACCATTCAGTTTATATATATATTTAGGCATATGGCAGTCTATATGAAGTTGATGGTTGCTTAAGTTTGAACACATACTTTACCCCTATCCCTTCCCACATTTAAAAATATATATATATTTTTTGTTTGACTGAGAGAGGGAGAGAGATACAGAACAAGCAGGGGGAACAACAGAGGGAGAGGGAGAAGCAGACTCTCTAGTGAGCACGAAGCCCAATGTGGAGCTTGATCCCAAGAGATCATGACCTAAGCCAAAGTCTGATGCTTAATCAACTGAGGCACCCAGGTGTCCCCCTTTCCTCGCATTTTAATATATGGCATCATACTATATATCCTTTTCTTTTGTGAATCCCTTGACATATTTTTTTATAGACATACTTAATTTTACTGTTTTGTGCTTTCTACTTTACTTACAACTGCTTATGGTTTTCCCTTTCTATTTAGAGTCCTCTTAACCTTTTTTATAAGGCTATTTAGTGGTGATAAATTTCTTTAATTCTTCTTTGTCTGGGAAACTCTATATCTCCTTCTACTCTGAATGATACACTTTCCGGATAGAGTATTCTTCGTTGCAGGTTTTACTCATTCAGCACTAGAATATTACCATGACACTCTCTTCTGGCCTGCAAAGTTTCTGCTAAGAAACAACTGGTAGAGTAGAGAGCCCAGATATGGACCCTCAACTCTATGGGCAAATAATCTTTGACAAAACAGGAAAAAATATACAGTGGAAAAAAGACAGTCTCTTCAATAAATGGTACTGGGAAAATTGGACAGCTATATGTAGAAGAATGAAACTCGACCATTCTCTTACACCGTACACAAAGATAAACTCAAAATGGATAAAAGACCTCAACAGGATTGCATGGAGCAATGGGTGTGGTACAAAAACAATGAATAATATTATGCTGAAAACAAATTTTAAAAAAATGATTAATAAAAAAAAAAAAAACCCTCAATGTGAGACAGGAATCCATCAGAATCCCAGAGGAGAACATAGGCAGTAACCTCTTCGATATCAGCCACAGCAACTTCTTTCAAGATATGTCACCAAAGGCAAAGGAATCAAAAGCGAAAATGAACTTTTGAGACTTCTTCAAGATCAAAAGCTTCTGCACAGCAAAGGAAACAGTCAAGAAAACAAAGAGGCAACCCACGGAATGGGAGAAGATATTTGCAAATGGCAGTACAGACAAAAGGATGATATCCAGCATCCATAAAGAAGTCCTCAAACTCGGGGTGCCTGGGTGGCTCAGTGGGTTAAAGTCTCTGCCTTCGGCTCAGGTCATGGTCTCAGGGTCCTGGGATCGAGCCCCGCATCGGGCTCTCTCCTCAGCGGGGAGCCTGCTCCCCCCCCTTCTCTCTGCCTGCCTCTCTGCCTACTTGTGATCTCTCTGTCAAATAAATAAATAAAATCTTTAAAAAAAAAGAAGTCCTCAAACTCAACACACACAAAACAGATAATCATGTCAAAAAATGGGCTGAAGGTATGAACAGACATTTCTCCAATGAAGACATACAAATGGCTACCAGACACATGAAAAAATGTTCATCATCACTAGCCATCAGGGAGATTCAAATTAAAACCACATTGAGATATCACCTTACACCAGTTAGAATGGCCAAAATTAGCAAGACAGGAAACAGCATGTTTTGGAGAGGATGTGGAGAAAGGGGAACCCTCCTACATTGTTGGTGGGAATGCAAGTTGGTGCAGGCACTTTGGAGAACAGTGTGGAAATTCCTCAAGAAATTAAAAATAGAGCTTCCCTATGACCCTGCAATTGCACTACTGGGTACTTTCCCCAAAGATACAGATGTAGTGAAAAGAAGGGCCATCTGTACCCCAATGTTTATAGCAGCAATGGCCATGGTCGCCAAACTGTGGAAAGAACCAAGATGCCCTTCAACGGATGAATGGATAAGGAAGACGTGGTCCATATACACTATGGAGTATTATGTCTCCATCAGAAAGGATGAATACGCAACTTTTGTAGCAACATGGACGGGACTGGAAGAGATTCTGCTGAGTGAAATAAGCCAAGCAGAGAGAGTCAATTATCATATGGTTTCACTGATTTGTGGAGCATAACAAATAGCATGGAGGACAAGGGGAAATGGAGAGGAGAAGGGAGCTGAGGGAAATTGGAAGGGGAGGTGAACCATGAGAGACTATGGACTCTGAAAAACAATTTGAGGGTTTTGAAGGGGTGGGTGTGGGAGTTTGGGGGAACCAGGTGGTGGGTATTAGAGAGGGCACGGATTGCATGGAGCACTGGGTGCACTGCAAAAACAATGAGTACTGTTACGCTGAAAAGAAATAAAAATTAATAATAATAATAAAAAGAAACAACTGGTAGCCTTTTGGGGTTTCCATTGTAGGTAATTGTTTTCTTTTCTCTTGCTCCTTTTTAAGTTTTCTATCACTATTTTTTGTCATTTGAATTACTATGAGTCTTGGTGTGGACCTCAGGTTGATTTAACTGGACTCTCTGTGCCTACTAGATCTGGATTTCTGTTTCCTTCCCCGCATTTGGAATTTTTTCAGCTTTTTTTTTTTTTAAATATATTTTCTCCCTCCCCTTTTCTCTCTCCTTTTTCTGGTATCCATATAATGTGAATGTTATTATTCTTGACTGTGTCACTGAGGTCCCTTAATATATATATATATTTTTTTTCTTTCTTCCCCCTTGTCTTCTGTTCAGCTTGACTGCTTTGTTTACTCTGTCATCAAGGTGATTAATCCATTCTTCTGCTATTGTCTACTATTTATTTCATCTAGTGTATTATTAATTGCAATTTTTAAGTTCCTCACCTCTGATTGGCTCCTTTTTATGTTTTCTACCTCTTTGTTGAGGGTCTCCCTGAGGTCCTCCACTCTTTGCTTAGTCCAGTGAGTATCTTTATGACCATTACTTTAAATTCTCTGTCAGGTGTATTATTTCTTTCTGTTGCATTTAGTTCTTCTCCTGTTCTTGCATTTGGGGCATGTTCCTCTGTCTCCTCATTTTGTCTAATTCTGTGTTGTTTCTATGTGTCAGGAAAGTAGGCTATGTCCCTGCTCTTAAAAGTAGTGGCCTTATGAAGAGGTCCAATGGTGTCCTGCAGTGTAATGCCCCCTATTCACCAGAATCCGGTGCCTCATATGGTCCCCTATGTGTGTTGTGTTAGCCCCACTATTGTGGCTGAGCTGCAAATGCCTTCAATCCAGGCATCAGCAATGGTCTCCTCTGCCTACTGTGGGCCTAGATGTGACCATGTGTTATTAGTGGGCCAGTGTGTAGCCTCTTTGGTCTTGAAAGATAGGGTTGTTGTTTGCCTGAAATGCAGGATCACCAAACAGCAGAGTGTTTTCCCTTTGTTATTCCCTGAGAAGATTTAGTCGGTGGTCAAGCCCTGCAGTGAGACCTGATGTCTGCCCCTTCCCCATTGCTAGAGCTGCAGTTGGACTGTGTGTGTGTGTGTGTGTGTGTGTGTGTGTGTGTGTGTTTATCTTCCCCTCTCTCCAGAGAAGGAGTCATTTTGAAGTGGTGCTGGCCCCATTTGGGACTGCTTGTACACTGCTAGTTTGTGGCTCTGTTTTGGGTGGACTCTGGCCAAGGACATATTGAAGGGGCTAATCTGCAGGAGAATGCAGGGACAGGGTACACAGGGCCAGCAAGGTTCATGCTGATCTACTGTGGGAGGAGGCGGGCAGCAACCCAAGAAAATGCCTACTTAGGCTGGCCAAGTTGGGAGGGGCAGATCCCCGGAAGCTCACTAGGGTGGGGTGTGTTGTTCCCGAGCTGGGTAGAAATCTGGCTCCTGCAAGTGTCCCTGGACGTAGGCTGGGTGTATCTCTGCAGGTATCCGGGGATCTAGGTTCCCCTGTCTCTGCAGGGGCTGCTTGTTATGCTGTCTCTTTAAGGGTGGGAACTAATTTTCCTCTTGCTCTCCAGCTCTCCCAGAGCCAAGCACCAACTGAATTTTAAAGTTCCATTTGTGAAACACCACTGATTGTAAGAACTCAGGCAGCCAGGCCCCTCCAGTTCTCAAAGCCAAATGTTATGGGGATTCGTCTTCCCCATGTGGGGACCCTACATCTGTGAGCTACATGTGGGGATCTGTACCTCTCCCCTCTCTGTACCACCATGTCCTGCCCTTACATGAACAGTCCTATGGGTCTGTTGTCTCCCAGCTGTGTCCCCACACCTCCTACCCTCGTTTACATGGCCTATTCTCTACATTTACCTGTGGAGAGTCTGTTCTTCCAGTCTTCCCGTTATTTTCTAGGTTTTTTACACTAATGTGGCTGTAATCTACTTGTGTCCATGGGAGAAGGTGAGCTTAGGATCCTCCTACTCTGTCATCCCCCCCAGAAGTTCCTCAATGATGATTTACATTAATCAACTCAATAAATTTTATCCATTCTTGCCTTTTGAGGTTAAGGTGACTTGCTTGTTGTATAGTGTTCTTTTAATATTTTCTTTTTTGCATTGACATTCATGAATTATATTTTCTTTATTCATGTAATCTTTGTTGTTGTTGTGAATCAATGTTACAGTAGTTTAAAAAAGGGGACTGAAAGTCTTCTTTATCCTTCTCTGATGTAGAATAGTTTGAAGGAACAGTGGCATTATCTGTTTCTTAAGGCATTGATAAAATTCGCTTGTGAAATGATCTAAACTCACTGATTTGGGGAGCTGTCAACACTAACAATTTTTTGTATTTCCTCTAGAGTAATTGATTTTGAATTTCCACTTCTTATATAAGTTTTGGCAATTTATATTTTGAAGAAAATAATCTCTTCAGATTTTTAGAGTCACATTAAGTTCAGGCTTAGGATTCCTAAAGTTTCTCCCCTTATAATTGCTTAGATTGTTTATTTGTGCTTTTTCGTTTGTTGAAATTAGACTAGGTAATAGTAGGTGTCTGTATGTCTGTCTGTATGTACTGAAATTCTTGGACTTATCATTACTATCATTTTCACTTTTCTATTTGTTTTCAGTTTATCCTTACTAATTCTCTCATTATTTTTGGCTTTCTTTTCTTATCTATTTTCTATTATTTTTTTCTATAATTTCTATTTTCAACGATTTGATAATCTACCTGTAAAATCTGCATGAAATGAAAGATGGTCAACATGTAAAAATACATGTATTTTTTAACTTTTCTGTTTATCGTATACATATAGAACTATGCATTTTTCCTTGAGCTCTCCTTAGATGTAACCCATAGTTTTTTCTAGGCACCTTTTTAATTATTGCTGTTTTGTAGTTATAGCAAAGGTTTAGTTTTTATTTCTTCTTTGACTATGAATTGAGTCTTTAAGTTTCCAAGTGGTAGAGACTTTGTTAGTTATTTTATGTTTTGGTTCATTATTAATTTCTTTGTTCTTTGTGATCAAGGCATTTTGTCTTATTATTTCTACTTTTGGGAATTACTTGAGGATATCTTTGTGGACTGGTATTTTGGTATGTGTATATTTCTTTCAATATTTTCCAAGATTTGTATTTTTGTTCTAATGTACCTTTATAGAATATATTTACACCTTTCTTTTTTCAGTATGCCTATTGCCTCTGTCAGTTTTTCCTGAGACATGTCTTTTGATTCTGCAGATTAAAATCTTTTATTTCTGGAATGTTTTCTTAGTATATCTATCTAAATATATGTATTTGAGGGGCACCTGGGTGGCTCAGAGGGTTAAGCCTCTGTCTTCGGCTCAGGTCATGGTCCCAGGGTCCTGGGATTGAGCCCCACATCAGGCTCTCCGCTCAGTGAGGATCCTGCTTCTCCCTCTCTCTCTGCCTGCTGCTCTGCCTACTTGTGGTCTCTCTCTGTCAAATAAATAAATAAAATCTTAAAAATAAATGAATAAATAAATAAACAAACAAATAAATAAATAAATAAATAAATGTATTTGACCCTGATCCCCCTTGGGCAACCAATTAGGCATATGTTGGATCTCTTGGTTTTTCTTGCATTTCTTTCTAGTCCTTGTTAATTCTTTGCTTATTTTCATATTATTTTGATTGTTTCTCAATCTTGATCATTATGTCTTTTGGTAGATTTTAAGCATTTTCTTTACACCTCAGAGCTTGTCCAGCTAATTGTAAAATAACACAGTGAAAGGCAGGGCCATGGACTTGTTAGCAGGACTTCTTCATAGGACACAGGGACTTGGGTTTAAGAATATTTGCCCAAAGTTTACTTCCAATGTCATCTGAAATGTTCTGAGGCACCTCTGCCCATAATGCTTAGGTTCTCTTCTGCTTCTTGCCTCACCAACAGACTGCTTCCTCAATATATGGCAGGTCTGATGAATTTTCCATATAGCCCATCATATCCTGCTTTCCTGTACCAAATTCGGGCAATGGGAGCTGCCCAATGCCTATCTCTGTCAGCTGTCTTCAGCAACAGACATGGCGTGCCCCTCAGACTATGCAACTTTCTCTGGGACTTTTACCCTCCCTGCCTTGTCTAAATTTCTGCAACCATGGCATCTTCTCTCCAGCTTGACTGTCAGTCACTGCATTTCCCTCCCATTTCTCATATACTTTGCTCTGGGTTTCTGTGTGTGCCTTTGTGTTTTGTTGAAAGTTGCAGGTTGACTTTCTAAGAAGGCTGAAATTTGTTTTCTACTCTTCTCTCTTAAAACTGGAGGTCTCCAGCACATTTTAAAAATATTTGTATTTTGAGTATAGAAAAACTCAAATTTGGGAAAGGATTTTGTGCTGCAAAATCTGTAATTTTTGGTATTCTCTCATGGCATTTACTTCCTCACAACTCAAGAAATTTTGTTAAATACAGAATTTTATATGTCTTACAAATTTAACTTGATTATCAAATAAAACTTTTTGATATGAAGAAATAGTGATGTGGCTTATAATTAATTATATGCACAATTTTGGTAGAGTTTACATAAAACTCTCTCTAATTATTTTAATCTCTAGGAATATTGGTGTCATGCAAATACTAAAGTCCTTAAAATGTTTAATGTTGCAAAATATATACACTCATCTGAAAATATAATATTTTTTCTTTGCACAATTCAAATATCAAGGGCCATTTTCATCTCTATTTTTTACCATGGAGTGGTGCTAAACATGTCATATTCTTAATGATAAAATTTTCAGGAAAATTCTCCAAGGTATAGTTAATGAAGTTAGGATCTTTGGGTAGATTAACATGATTATTACATCATAATTAAAAATAGCATGATTAGAATGTACAACTGTTTAATATAATTGCATGAACTTCAGAGATATATTAAATATCATAACATTTTTGCTGTTTCACTATGAAGGGCATCATATGCAAAAGTGAATCTGTGGCCTTTTGTAAAGAACTGCTTGGGACTATCTTATCTCATATTTAACAAAGGATGTACGCAATTATTTATTCCAATATCAATTTACTCCTCTGTTCTTAGGTAAGTTAACTTTTGCTTAGTTTAGTTTTAGTTTTGCTTTGTTAGTTTGGTTGCATCAGGGTGTCCGTGTATCTGATTTCTCCACATTATATACCATACTTGATTTTGGTTGACTTCAGTAATTTTGACCCTTGGATGAAACATGGTTTTCTATAATTTGCTTTCTTGGACAGTTTGGATCAAATAACTGTAACCTCAATATTTTTTTTCTCTTGCATTTACACGTCTGCTCATTATTGAAGGAGAAATGGAATAGCCTTCCAAAGGGGAACAGGAGACTCTCAGCAGTTGGAGATTGAATTTCAGCACAGGAATAGTTTTCATGGAGCGACAAGGTAATTGTTAAATTTCTTTACAAAAGGAGGGAAGAAAGGTCAAAGCATACTGATTTACAAATGCCTGGGAAACATTTGCAGTTATTCAATGTTGTGCTCTTTTAACACGCTTTCTCCTAAGGGGGGAAAAATATTTCCTACTTAGGTTTTGCAGCTATGGTACAGCTAATGAATTCCGGTATTTGGAGACATTCTTTTATCTCATTTTTAAATAAGTGTCTTTTAGTCATTAAGGGCTTCTAGAGCTTCATTGGTTAACCATCATCGTGTTGGCGGTGGGAAGCTGAGCCTGTCAGGTACAGTGCAGGACAGTGGTTGCCTGAAGTAGGTGGGAGCCAGCTTAGGGGAGAGAAGAGGCATGAAAAGGGAGTGGTCAGTCTTGCTTCTTACATGTAGGTGACTCTTAACAGAAAGGACGGTGAGGAGACTTGTGAAAGGGCCCCTTTTCTGTGTCAGTTTTTATGTGATCTTGTGTTCCTCCCTGGCTTGGATATAGCCTCTATGCCTCTTGTCCTCTTCCCTCCTCTGCTGGCCCCCTTGGGCATGGTCTCAACCTGACACATCCTGCACTTCCCTTGAGAGACTGACCCATCATCCTATCATGGTCTCTTGCTGATAAGCTCATAATGAGAAGGACAGAGAGGCTCTGCGGCTGCCCACACTTGGGATAGAGGTAGGGGAGGACAAGAAGGAGAGGAAGCCAGAAGAGAGACTCCCCTCACCTCTTCTGCAGACATTGCCCCTACCCCATCCTGCCTTCCAGGGAAGACTAGGCAGGAAGCACAGTCTGAGGGCTGAGCCATCCTGTCGGATAACTGGGGAGACTGGGCCCCTGGGCCGTGCACTATGAGGATCTGATTCCCAGTCAGAGTGCTGCACTTCACAGTGGGTAGATGTCCCGGGCGGAATGGCTTCCTTCAAATCAGTCTTGGCCAGCTGCCATCCACTTGAACAAATGTTCCCCTCACCTGTATGCTTTCAGGAAGATTTTTTTCAACACAAGGATCTGCTGGGATGTTCCCCTGACAGGGGTTTTTCACAAAGATGAAGAGCATCTGAACAGATTCCAATCTAGACCTTTTCCCAAAGGATGTCGGACATGTACAGGCCACTGTGTGACACGCATGCATAGATCACTAGTCAAGCCCTATGCTGGACTTGAACTCACAACCCTGAAATCAAGACCTGAGCTGGGGTCAAGAATCAGATTCTTAAAAGATTGAGCCACCCAGGCACCCCATACATCACTATTAAAATAAAGCACATGCCAAGAATTTAACTACTTCTTATGAAGACATTACATTCATTAACTAAATATTTTAGTCATACCAGCTTCTCTGGAGATTTTCTGGATGCTTGTTTTTTTTTTTTGTTTGTTTGTTTTGTTTTTTGGCATCTCTGGTTTGGGGATTACATTTTAAGCAGGGGCTAGAGGGATGGGTAGGACTCCAATTTGATGTGGTGATAGGTAGCTTGAAACGAAACAACTAAATACAAATAAGGGAGAGGGTGGCCAGCAAGGTCTCCACTTGTGGGTGGAGGATGGCACTGGAGGTCAATAAGGAAGGTGGCTTGGAAGAAGGGACAGAGAGGTCATTCCTGCAAAGGCTGGAGTGGGGTTATGAGCAGAAGACCAGACTCAGAAATTCACAGGGGAGATACTGCGAGTGGGTGTGGGGTTATCTGGAGAGATATAGTGGAATATTAGGGTAGCTTCTGTGTGGGACCATAGCTGTGGGTAGGAGGAAGAAGTGGGGTCCCTGGGGTGGGAAGGAGTCTGCCAGAGGAGCATGGCAGACAAGGGAAGGGCTTGTGGAACAGGCAGGTGGGGTTGGGCTGGGAGTGAGCACTCAGAAGTGCTCACCATCCTGAAGGTTTGCTTCCTTAGAGACCAGTCATGCCATCAGCAGTTCGGGAGTGGGGCATGGGGGAAGAAGCTCCAGTCCTTGGACAGGTCCTCTGTAGAACTTGGAATGAATTAAACTTTCCTTCAGGCAGTTCCACATCTCCTCTGAACCACAGTCATCTGTTACAGGGTCTTCGTCTGTTCAGGTTGCCATTAGAGTATACAACAGGCTGGGTGCCTTAAACATCAGACCTTTATTTTCTCACAGTTCTGGGCTGTAAGTCCAAGATGAAGATGGCAGCAAGGTTGACTTCCTTTGAGTTATCTCTTCTTGGCTTGAAGATGGCCACCTTCTTGATACTTCTTCCCAAGGTCCCCTCTGTGCAAACACACCTTGCTGTCTCTCCTCATAAGGTTTTCAGTCATACTGGATTAGGGCCCAGCCTAGGAGACTGATTGTAATTTAATCAGATCTTTAAAGACCTTGTCTCCAAACACATTTGAATTCTGAGCTAACGGGTTAGAATTAAGTAAATGAATTTGGGGGTGGGCACAACCCAGCTTGTAAGTGTCTCACTTCTTGTGACAGGGGAACATTTGAGTTATGGAACCAGTCTTTTGTGCCTTTGTGAATCTCATTAAGCTAAACTCTGATAAGAGTTATCCAAAAGAGTCATGCACAATTTCACTTTCTAGGCTTAAGAATAAAGGAAGCTTCTCTATTGATAAATAAAGCATACATTTACAAGCATCCAGGTAGTCAAGGAAGACTTATTTTTGACAGGTCAGAATTTCTCAGAGCTGGGGGTGGATCCAGGTTCTGTGGGGTTTAGAGTACATATAGTAAATTTCTGGTACTTTCTTCAAAAAAGAAAAAAAAAACTGTAAAAAATGATGAATATAAAATCAAATATGGAAGGTAAAATTTATGTAGAATGGAGAGAGGAGAGGAGTCAAGATGGCAGAGAAGTAGCAGGCTGAGAGGACATCATGTAGCAGGAGATCAGCTAGATAGCTTATCTAACCATTGCGAACACCTACAAATCCAACAGGAAATTGAAGAGAAAAAGAGCAACAATTCTAGAAACAGAAAATCGATCACTTTCTGAAAGGTAGGACCACAGAGAAGTGAAGAGGAAGACCACAGCGGGGAGGGGCCGGCTTCCAGCAAGCAGCGGAGCAATGGAGCACAAAATCACGACTTTTAAAGGTCTGCTCCACTGAGGGACTTCGCTCCAGAGGCTAAACTGGGGGAAAGCCCACACGGGGTCATCATAAACCCAGGTCCCGCGGGGTCACAGAAGGACTGGGGTTGTCTGAGTGTCACAGAGCTTGCAGATATTAGAGCGGGGAAGTGGGCTACAGCGACAAAGCTGAGGAGTGAGCTCTCAACTAGGGCTTACCTTGAACTGGTCGCAGGCTGGGTGAGCTCAGAGCCCGGCTGGAGGACACGGAGATGGAAGTGACTGGACGCTTTTCTCCAAGTGTGAGCAGTTGAGCACTTTCCTCCAAGTGCAACCAGCGGCCACGGAGACAGGGACAGTTGGGCGCTTTTCTCTGAGGGCACACTGAGGAGCAGGACCCTGAGCTCTTGGCTCCTCTGGGCCGGTGATTGGGAGGCCGCCATCTTCATTCCCATCCTCTGGAAATCTATGGAAAGCTCTCAGGGAACAAAAGCTCCTGAAACAAAAGCTCCTGAAAGCAAACCCGAGCGGATTATTAGCCAGGCACCTGGTAAGGGCGGTGCAATTCTGCCTGGGGCAAAGGCACTTGAGAATCACTACAACAGGCCCCTCACCAAGAAGATCAATAAGAAACCCAGCCAAGACCAACTTCACTCACCAAGGAAAACAGCAGAATTACAGAGGAGGAGAAAGAGAAACTTACCTGGACAAAATGACAAGGTGAAAAAACCCAACACAAAAAAAAAAAAAAAAAAAAAAAAAAGCAAGAGGCAGTACTGAAGGCTGGGGACCTAATCAATACAGACATTGGTAATATGACAGTTCTAGAGTTCAGAATGATGATTCTCAAGGTTCTAAACAGGGTCAAAAAAGACATAGAAGATATTAGAGAAACACTCTCAGGATAGATAAAAGCCCTTTCTGGAGAAATAAAAGAACTAAAATCTAACCAAGTTGAGATAAAAAAAGCTATTAATGAGGTGCAATAAAAAATGGAAGCTCTTACTGCTAGGATGAATGAGGCAGAAGAAAGATTTAGTGACATAGAAGACCAAGAGACAGAGAATAAAGAAGCTGACCAAAAGAAGGACAAACAGCTACTGGACCACGAGGGGAGAATTCGAAAGATAAGTGACACCATAAGACGAAACAACATTAGTATAATTGGGAATCCAAAAGAAGAAGAATGAGAGAGGGGAGCAGAAGGTATATTGGAGAGAATTATTGTAGAGAATTTCCCTAATATGGAAAAGGGAACAAGCCTCAAAATCCAGGAGGCGCAGAGAACCTCCCTCAATATCAATAAGAATAGGTCCACACCCCATCACCTAATAGTCAAATTTGCAAGTCTTAGTAACAAAGAGAAAATCCTGAAAGCAGCCCAGGAAAAGAAGTCTGTAACATACAATGGTAAAAATATTAGACTGGAAGCAGACTTTTCCACAGAGACCTGGCAGGCCAGAAAGAACTGGCATGATATATTCAGAGCACTAAATGAGAAAAACATGCAGCCAAGAATACTATTTCTAGCTTGGCTATCATTGAAAATAGAAGGAGAGATTAAAAGCTTCCAGGACAAACAAAAACTAAAATAATTTGCAAACACCAAACCAGCTCTACAGGAAATATTGAAAGGGGTCCTCTAAGCAAAGAGAGACCCTAAAAGTAGTAGATCAGAAAGGAACAGAGACAATATACAATAACAGTCACCTTACAGGCAATACAATGGCACTAAATTCATATCTCTCAAGAGAAACCCTGAAAGTTAATGGGCTAAATGCCCCAATCAAAAGATACAGGGTATCAGAATGGATAAAAAAACAAAACCCATCTATATTCTGCCTACTAGAAACTCATTTTAAACCCAAAGACACCTCCAGATTTAAAGTGAGGGGGTGGAAAAGAAGTTACCATGCTAATGGACATCAGAAGAAAGCAGGAGTGGCAATCCTTATATCAATTAGATTTTAAGCCAAAGACTATAATAAGAGATGAGGGAGGACACTATATCATATTCAAAGGATCTGTCCAACAAGATCTAACAATTGTAAATATCTATGCCCCTAACGTGGGAGCAGCCAACTATATAAACCAATTAATAACAAAATCAAAGAAGCATGTCAATAATAATACAATAATAGTAGGGGACTTTAACACTCCCCTCACTGAAATGGACAGATCATCTAAACAAAAGATCAACGAGGAAATAAAGGCCTTAAATGACACACTGGGCCAGATGGACATCACAGATATATTGACACATTTCATCCCAAAGCAACAGAATACACATTCTTCTCTAGTGCACATGGAACATTCTCCAGAATAGATTACATCCTCGGTCCTAAATCAGGTCTCAATCGGTATCAAAAGATTATGATCATTGCCTGCATATTTTCAGACCACAATGCTCTGAAGCTAGAACTCAATCACAAGAGGAAATTTGGAAAGAACCCAAATACATGGAGACTAAACAGTATCCTTCTAAAGAATGAATGGGTCAACCAGGAAATTAAAGAAAAATGAAGAAATTCATGGAAACAGATGATAATGAAAACACAACGGTTCAAAATCTGTGGGACACAACAAAGGCAGTCCTGAGAGGAAAATATGTAGCGGTACAAGCCTTTCTCAGGAAACAAGAAAGGTCTCAGGTACACAACCTAACCCTACGCCTAAAGGAGCTGGAGAAAGAACAAGAAAGAAACCCTAAACCCAGCAGGAGAAGAGAAATCATAAAGATCAGAGCAGAAATCAATGAAATAGAAACCAAAATAACAATAGAACAAATCAACAAAACTAGGAGCTGGTTCTTTGAAAGAATTAATAAGACTGACAAACCCCAGGCCAGACATATCAAAAAGAAAAGAGAAAGGACCCAAATCAATAAAATCATGAATCAAAGAGGAGAGATGACAACTAACACCAAAGAAATACAGACAATTATAAGAACATACTATGAGCAACTCTATGCCAACGAATTTGACAATCTGGAAGAAATGGATGCATTCCTAGAGACATATAAACTGCCAAAATTGAACCAGGAAGAAATAGAAAACCTGAACAGACCCAGTAAGGAGATTGAAACACTCATAAAAAAATCTCTAAACAAACAAAAGTCCAGGGCCAGAGGGCTTCCCAGGGGAATTCTACCAAACATTAAAAGAAGAATTAATTCCTGTTCTCCTGAAACGGTTCCAAAATATAGAAATGGAAGGAAAACTTTCAAACTCATTTTATGAGGCCAGCATCACTTCGATCCCAAAACCAGACAAGGATCCCATCAAAAAGAAAGAGAACTACAGACCAATATCCCAAAACCAGACAAGGATCCCATCAAAAAAGAGAACTACAGACCAATATCCTTGATGAACACAGATGCAAAAATTCTCACTAAAATACTAGTCAGTAGGATTCAACAGTACATTAAAAGGATTATTCACCACGACCAAGTGGGATTTCTTCCAGGGCTGCAAGTTTGGTTCAACATCCACAAATCAATCAATGTGATACGACACATTAATAAAAGAAAGAACAAGAACCATAGGATACTCTGAATAGATGCTTAAAAAGCATTTGACAAAGTACAGCCTCCCTTTCTGATCAAAACTCTTCAAAGTATAGGGATAGAGGGCACATAACTCAATATTATCAAATATTATTGAATTTTTGAAATTTCATCTATGAAATTTATCTATGAAAAACCCACCGCAAATATCATTCTCAATGGAGAAAAACTGAAAGCTTTTCCGCTAAGGTCAGGAACACGACAGGGATGTCCGTTATCACCACTGCTATTCAACATAGTACTAGAAGTGCTAGCCTCAGCAATCAGACAACAAAAGGAAATTAAAGGCATCCAAATCGGCAAAGAAGAAGTCAAACTATCACTCTTCGCAGATGATATGATACTATATGTGGAAAAGCCAAAAGACTCCACTCCAAAACTGCTAGAACTGGTACAGGAATTCAGTAAAGTGTCAGGTTATAAAATCAATGCACAGAAATCAGTTGCATTTCTCTACACCAACAACAAGACAGAAGAAAGAGAAATTAAGGAGTCAATCCCATTTACAATTGCACCCAAAACTATAAGATATCTAGGAGTAAACCTAACCAAAGAGACTAAGAATCTATACACAGAAAACTATAAAGTACTCATGAAAGAAATTGAGGAAGACACAAAGAAATGGAAAAATGTTCCATGCTCCTGGATTGGAAGAATAAATATTGTGAAAATGTCTATGCTACCTAAAGCAATCTACACATTTAATGCAATTCCTATCAAAGTACCATCCATTTTTTTCAAAGAAATGGAACAAATAATCCTAAAATTTATATGGAACCAGAAAAGACCTCGAATAGCCAAAGGAATATTGAAAAAGAAAGCCAAAGTTGGTGGCATCACAATTCCAGACTTCAAGCTCTACTACAAAGCTGTCATCATCAAGACAGCATGGTACTGGCACAAAAACAGACACATAGATCAATGGAACAGAATAGAGAGCCCAGACCCTCAACTCTATGGTCAACTAATCTTCGACAAAGCAGGAAAGAATGTCCAATGGAAAAAAGACAGCCTCTTCAATAAATGGTGTTGGGAAAATTGGACAGCCACATGCAGAAAAATGAAATTGGATCATTTCCTTACACCACACAGGAAAATATACTCAAAATGGGTGAAGGACCTCAATGTGAGAAAGGAATCCATCAAAATCCTTGAGGAGAACACAGGCAGCAACCTCTTCGACTTCAGCCGCAGCAACATCTTCCTAGGAACATCGCCAAAGGCAATGGAAGCAAGGGCAAAAATGAACTATTGGGATTTTATCAAGATCAAAAGCTTTTGCACAGCAAAGGAAACAGTTAACAAAACCAAAAGACAACTGACAGAATGGGAGAAGATATTTGCAAACGACATATCAGATAAAGGGCTAGTGTCCAGAATCTATAAAGAACTTAGCAAACTCAACACCCAAAGAACAAATAATCCAATCAAGAAATGGGCAGAAGACATGAACAGACACTTCTGCAAAGAAGACATCCAGATGGCCAACAGACACATGAAAAAGTGTTCCATATCACTCGGCATCAGGGAAATACAAATCAAAACCACAATGAGATACCACCTCACACCAGTCAGAATGGCTAAAATTAACAAGTCCGGAAATGACAGATGCTGGCGAGGATGCGGAGAAAGCGGAACCCTCCTACACTGTTGGCGGGAATGCAAGCTGGTGCAACCACTCTGGAAAACAGCATGGAGGTTCCTCAAAATGTTGAAAATAGAACTACCGTATGACCCAGCAATTGCACTACTGGGTATTTACCCTAAAGATACAAATGTAGTGATCCTAAGGGGCACATGTACCCGAAAGTTTATAGCAGCAATGTCTACAATAGCCAAACTATGGAAAGAACCTAGATGTCCATCAACAGACGAATGGATAAAGAAGATGTGGTATATATACACAATGGAATACTATGCAGCGATCAAAAGAAATGAAATCTTGCCATTTGCGACGACGTGGATGGAACTAGAGGGTATCACGCTTAGCAAAATAAGTCAATCAGAGAAAGACAACTATCATATGATCTCCCTGATATGAGGGAGAGGAGATGCAACATGGGGGGTTAAGGGGGTAGGAGAAGAGTAAATGAAGCAAGATGGGATTGGGATGGAGATAAACCATAAGTGACTCTTAATCTAACAAAACAAATGGGGGGTGGTGGGGGGGGTGGGGTTATTACGGACATTGGGGAGGGTATGTGCTATGATGAGTGCGGGGAAGTGTGTAAACCTGGCGATTCACAGACCTGTACCCCTGGGGAAAAAAAAATATATATATTTATAAAAAATAAAATGAAAAAAAAAAAAAGAAAAAAAAGAATCAGCTATAAAACCAACTGGAGTGAGGTCATCTGAAAGGTAGATTTTTAAACTAATGGTCCATTCTGTGATTATGTGTCTGTCAAGATTATTCATCTCTTGGATCACATTTCATAGTTTTCCTCAAGATTTCGTTTGGTGTCTCACAGTTGCTCTTATATTTTAAATCCTTCTGATGCCTTGTTTTCTATAAACCTAACTTTATGTATCTTCAGTTTATCTCTTTTTTAAAAGTCATATGACAGATGATCTGTGCATTCCTAAAACTACTCATGGTTGTATATCCCTTTAATTATATCCCTTGACATACACATTTTCTTCTACTATGGCAAATTAGCAGGTGATGGAATGCCTGGCAGTTCTCTTGCAGCTCTGAGTAAGCTGTAGACTCTAACCATTCTTTTATGGTTGGGGAGGATCCCACTCTGCTTTCTTTTTCTAAGGGGTTGGCTACCAAGTCCCAGATGACAGCACTGGCTCTGAGCACTGCTTCCAGCAGAGCTCACAAAGGTTTACACAGTTGAGTAGCTGTTCTAATGACCACAAGAAATAAATAGACATGTGCTGCCTATTATCCCAAGATCCAGTCATTTGAGAACACTCATGAACTGTTCTCCTCAACTGAAGAGAGACAAACCTTGTCTTTTACTTCAGATCCCTTGGAGAAGGAAACCATGCCTTAAATTCCTTCCTCAGAAATCCCAGCAGGACTTGTGTCCTTGGGCCCTCATGATCCACCAACAACATGCTTATCTGGGTCTATCACCTTCTCTAGAAAGAGGATATTGACAATGAAGGTAGAGTAGTGCTATGTGACCAGAATGCCATTGTCCTAGAATCCTGGAGAAATGATTTCAGTGTTTAGAACTATCTTTGTAAGATAAAAAAGTCTTTTATGGTGTTTTTTGTTTTTTGTTTTATGTTTTTTGTCTTTTTAACCTCCCTTAACACACTTTGGAATTAAATGCAACCAGATATTAAGTGTTTGCCTCTTACAAGCATGGTATAATAAGAACTGGAAAAAAAAAGTGGATATTGTTCTGTAAGGATTTTTTTTAAGATTTTTATTTTATTTATTTGACAGAGATCACAAGTAGGCAGAGAGGCAGGCAGAGAGAGAGGGGGAAGCAGGCTCCCCGCTGAGCAGAGAGCCTGATGTGGGGCTCAATTCCAGGACTCTGAGGTCATGATCTGAGCCAAAGGCAGAGGCTTAACTCATAGAGTCACTCAGGCGCCCCTGCAAGGAATTTTAGAGCTTCAAGGATGACCCACTTGAATTTCAGTTTCCTAATAAACTAAATTGCGTTTTGCTTTCCTGCTACATGTCTAATCATAATCATATGAGTATTTTTCTGCTCTTCTCCATGCAGATTGCCCATATGTAACATCTTTCCATCTGAAGCTCCCCATGTGTTCTATCACTCTCTTGCAGAAGGGCCTCTCAACTTTTCCTAAGCATTGCTGGCGAGATCGCAGCTGTCATTTCCTCAGCACCATTTGTAGACTGCTATTTTGTGGGTATTTGTATGGATTCTAAGTACGAATTGAGCTCAAAAGACCAGCATACTTAGTTTTTAAGAGAAAAGAAAGTAATCGATCAATTCCTATTCTAGTCCACTCTCTTTACCACCCCCCCACACACACTTCTCCCCATTCTACCCTCACACGAAGATATTTTTACAGCTTCGAAATGGAATCAGATTTCCAGGCTGCACAATTAAATTGCAGTAAAAAATTCCACTTACCAGAATGCGTACAATACTAATAGTGCTGGAAGAAATGACACTCGATTAAAAAATGGCACACTTGTCTATATGTTCAATGTGAATTCCTAATGAGTCCTACGGGGAGGCTGATTCACAGGAAAATGCACGTTAGCTCATCCAAGTTTAATATACCATTGTATGCACCCAGGCCCTCTCTTCATTACCATTTGAATGCACTGTTTTCTTTGAGGTTTTGTGCAGGAAACAAATGCCTGTATATGGCACACAGCTCTAGACTCTGATATGTCTGCATTTGCCCTTTAGACAAAGGGTCAAAGCAACGTTCTCTGTGGTGCATTAATTTTCAATCTTTGGCTATTTTTGAAATTGTAATGCAGCCCATTTCCTTTTCCGAGGGACTTTAGGCAGTATACAGCATAGAGGTGGATATAGCCAGGGGATTTGTTTGTTATTCTGAGCAGTGGCAGGCTATCTTTCTCACATGGATTCCAGATAAAAGAGGTTACTTTAAAGAGCTGTTCACATCCAGTGAAATAAAATATTACTTGGAATCTGATTTCACTATATTGAGTTTACATTACTATCTGGACTTTGAAGTCTGAGACAGCCAGTTGCCTGAAATAAAAACTGAGAAAACAGAAGTTTTATGGAATTCCTGTCAAGATTATCATTTGACCTTTCATTAATTTTTGGTGTTTCTGGCATGCCGTACTCCCACAGTCCTAAAAACTTCCTGGTAGTCAGAATTCTGTTTAATTTGGAGCAAATGAAATCAATAACATTAAAGATACTGTGAACATTTTTAATGATTTTTTTCTTCTTTTTTTTCCCTCATTTTCAAGCATAATGTAATCTTAGCCTTTCAAAGAGACTTAAATTGTTGTAAAAAAAAATGTCTTTCTTATGACATAGCAGGTAGTTTTTACTCTTGAGTAATGAATCACAATAGGATATGTTACTAAGGGTGAAGTCATTTTAGAAAATACAAATGGTTGTTATTTTGCAGATTTACAGAGTGAAACAGAAAGATAAGGCATATTTGAGGTGCGCAGTTAGGCAAAATGATTACTTGTTCATAAGGTGGTGTTAAGAATAAATTACTAAGTTTAAGGAGAGCCAGGGTCACCGGAGGGCGCATGGCATGTTAGAAAGTAGATGATATTAGAGGTCATTTCAAACTGTCGATTTGTTTATAGTCTTTATAATTCATCATTTTTTGTCAAAATTTATTCTTAATTTCTCTCAGTCTCATAATTCTTCTTTCCTATTCTTAGCAACATCTGTAAAAGATAATAATAACATCCTTTGTATATCACTGTTGTGATGGTTAGAGATAAAATCACATAGACTCAGGACACCTGGGTGTCTCTGTCAGTTGGGCATCTGCCTTAAGCTCTGGTTGTGATCCCTGGGTCCTGGGATTAAGTCCTGCATCAGGCTTCTTGCTGGGCGGGAAGCCTGCTTTCCCTTGCCTGTGTTTTCTCCTGCTTGTCTGTGCTCTTTCTCTCTCCTGCCAAATAAATAAAATCTTTAAAAATGAATTACTTAGGGGCGCCTGGGTGGCTCAGTGGGTTAAAGCCTCTGCCTTCAGCTTGGGTCGTGGTCCCAGGGTCCTGGGATCAAGCCCTGCATTGGGCTCTCAGCTCAGTGAAGAGCCTGCTTTCTCTGCTCTCTCTGCCTACTTGTGATCTCTGTCTGTCAAATAAATAAATAAATCTTAAAAAAAAGAATTACTTAGAATCTAGTTATAAATTCATAAAGTTTATAGGATTTAATATCTATAAAAAACTAATGGTACTTCTGTACACTAGCAATGAATAATTTGAACTCTAAGTTAAGAAAAAGACTTATCTGGAATAGTATCAAAAAGAGTAAATACTCAGGAATACATTTTAAAAATGAAGTACAAGAAGTCCTATACACTAAAAACTACAAAACGTTGATGAAAGAATCTAAGGACCTAAATAAATAGATATCCCATATTCATGGCTCGGAGATTTAATATTAGTATTATGATAATACTATCCAAACTGATCTACAGATTCAACACAGCAGCTTTTGTAAGGACCTATTTTATATTTCTATTTTAGCCAGAGGCTTCCATTGAAGTTAAACAATAACTTTGTTGTTTAACCCTTAAACTGTCCCTGCTCCCCTTCCCCCAAGGGACTTAAAAACAAGTCCCAGAAACCAGCTCCAGGTGTGGAGACCAAGAAAAACAAGGCTGTACCCACCTCAAGTCTAGCCCTTACATAAGTACAGCCATCTTGGCAAAGCAAAAGCCAGCATTTTGCACTGTAAGAGTGGGTTAGCATAAGAATGGCCATCCTGAAGGCCGGGAAGCCATTTTACTAAGCGTCCCTAACCAGACCACAGGCGCACATAACTTGAGATAAGAGAAAGTAGCTAAAACCTAAGAAACAACTTAATCATATACCACCAGGGCGGTTAGGCTATGGTGCCAGAGGGACCAAATTTTAAAGAAAAACAAATAGTTAACTTGCAGAGATCACAATCCTGCAAGACAGGAGTCTCCCTTGGTTTGCAAATGTCCTGGTGATTTACCACAAAAAGGGCTATCTCTTCAATCGCCCAATTTCCAGAGAAAAATGTCTCAGTTCCTCAAGGCCTAAGGTCACCCTCCCCACCATAAAACTGAGGGGGGCTGAGGCAGAAGGAAATGTAAATAAAGTTAAATTTCTTCTAAACCTAAATCTCACTTAACCGCCAGGATGGCACCAGGGTGATTCCAGGGTGGCAAAAGGTTAAACAAAGTTAAACTGTCAAAGTGGGGTGCAAGATATGTATGTAGCTATGGAAAAGTGCCTTGAAAGTGCTATATAAACCCTTGGCTTTGAGTGCTCAGGGTCCTTGTTGAAACCCGCTGTGCCGGGCAGATACTTGGACCCCAGCTAGCTGGAAATAAACCTCGCTGTGACTTGCATTATCGAGAGTGTTCTCTGTCTAATTGAGGGGTGGTCGACTCTGTACCCTAACACTTTGAGAATCCTAGCTGTGTTTTTTTGCAGAAACTGACAACCAGATCCTATAATTCATTTGGAAATGGAAGGGATCCTGATAGCCTAAACAGTCTTAAAAAAAAAAAAAAAGACCAAATTTAGTGGACTTACATTTCCTGAATTACAACAAAGTCATGATAATTGACTTTGTGGTACTGGCGTAAAGACAGAGCTTTAGAACAATGGAAAAGAATCAAGACTGAAGAAATATATCCATACATCTATACATATAGTTGAGGTCAGGCAGTTGCCATAGTGAGCACTTTAAAAAGATTTAACTAGTAAAAAAGTACCTTGGGGGAAGATGGTGCAGTGAGGACCCTAAGCTCACCTTGTCCCCTGGACACAACTAGATAACACTCATCTCAGTGTAAATATCCAGAAAATGACCAAAAGGCTGGCAGAACAAATCCACAATTAAAGGTAGGAACATAAAAAAAAAAAAAGAGGTCAAACTGAAAAGGATAGGAAGGTCAGAGTCCTAGTGGGGACCTAAACAGATGCTCACACCATCATTGGAAGGAGACACCCCCAGGCCCAGAGAAGGGAGAGAAACAGACTATCACACTGGGGAGCCTAACATTTGGCTTTGAAAGCAAGAGGGACTGACTCATCAAAAGAGAGAGAGAATGAACTCAAATAAACAAAATCACAAATGAGAGAGGAGAAATAACAACCAACACCACAGATTCAAACAATTATAAGAGAATATTATGAAAAATTACCTGCCAACAAATTGGACAACCTAGAGGAAATGGATAAATTTCTATGAACAATAACCTACCAAACCTGAAGCGGAAGGTTTAAGAAGAAAATTTGGACAGACTGATTACCAGCAATGAAATTAAATCAGTAATTAAAAAATTCCCAACAAATAGAAGTCCAAGATCATATGGCTTCACAGGTGAATTGTACCAAACATTTATTTATTTTTTATTTTTTATTACACTCAATTAGACAACATGTAGTACAACATTAATGTTTAATGTAGTGTTCGGTGATTCATTACTTGCATATAACAGCCCGTGCTCATCTACCAAACATTTAAAGAAGAGTTAATATCTATTCTTCTTAAACTTTTTCCGAAAATAGAAAAAGAGGGAAAATTTTCAAATTTGTTCTTTGTAGCCAGTATTACCTTGATGTAAAACCAGATAAAGATACCATGAAAACAAAGAACTATAACCAGGTGGTGGGTATTAGAGAGGGCATGGATTGCATGGAGCACTGGGTGTGGTGCAAAAACAATGAATAGTTATGCTGAAAAAAAAAAAAGAATAACCACAATATGGGCAGCTGGGTGACTCAGTTGGTGGTGCAACTGCCTTCGGCTCAGGTCATGATCCTGGACTTCCAGGATCCAGTCCTGCATCGGGCTCCCAGCTCCTTGGTAAGTCTGCTTCTCCCTCTGACCTCCTCCTCTATCATGCTCTCTCTCACTCATTCTCTCTCAAATAAATAAATAAAATCTTAAAAAGGAAAGAAAGAAAAAGAACTACAGGTCAATAATTCAGATGAACATAGATGCAAAAATCCTCACCTGAATATTACAAATTGAATTCAACAACATGTTAAAAAAAATCATCTACCCTGATTGAGTGAGATTTATTCCTGGGAGTCAAGTGTGGTTCAGAATTTATAAGTCAATCAACATGGTATATATCATCAACCTGCAGAAGGAACTCAATGAAGAGGGTTTACTTATTGTGCCCCTCTGCTCTTTGTTCTCTCAGAAGAACACTATGAGATCCACTTGCCAAATGGGTGAACTGGCATCCAAGATCAAGGAATTAGAACTCCAGCTGAGCTATTCCACAGATGAATCCATGAATGCTCAAGGTCCAAGTGGATATGACCGTGGATACTGACAGAATCAGTTAATTCCTCATGATTCTTGATGACTTGAGGAACATGCAATGTGGGAAAAACAGACAGAAGCTGTATGTGTGTGTGTTAGAGATTCAGCTTCTCAATTTGTGTCCTGAACTCTCCTCAAAGTTCACCTTTGGTCACCATTACTAGCAGGTGAATGTGGGAAAAAGCAAGGAATGGGATCTAGGAGTTTGCTGAGATTCTGTTTACCAACAAAGAGAGATGCAGTGGTCTGCAGAGCTTCAGTTCTGCACCTTAAGTTTGAGAGAAGAAAGCTACTTGTCTGCCAGCACTAAGCTATGGAATCCCCTCTGGATAAATGCCCAGTTACACTACGTGGGAATTTTCCTGGGTATGGATTTTTGAAAATTTCCTTTTGTGACATTAGTGATGGAACCCATATCTTTACATTTACCACAATTTCAATTTCTGAGTTACTGTGCTGATCCTTTTAGTTTCTGAGCCCACATAATGGTGATCAAAGCTCTCTGAATGTCTTGTGAGAAATATTTCACTCCTCCATCATGAGGAGACATAGGCCAATAAATCCAAGTAACAAAACACTTTTATAACAAATGTCTTTGTGCTCATAGCTATGATCTTTTTCAGTTAATGCACATATTGGACAAAGTATTAGCATAAAACTATGCAACATTCCTGAGTCATGGACACAGATTCGGTTAATTGAAACATAAGTTGAATTTGAAGTGTTAAAGATCATGGTCAGAAAGTTAAAAAATACCATTAGTAGTAAAATAAAAACACACCAAGTGCCAGAATAAGTGTGCTAAAGCTAACATAGAACATCTAAAAGAAAATTATATAAACTGAATAGTTACAGAAGAACACAAGGGTGGGATATACCATGGCAAAGGGTTGGAAGATTTAATATTATAAAGTGGTATTTAAAGAAAACTATATTGATTTAATCAATACACCGTCAAAATTATTGGTAGAATTTAACATGTTGATTTTCAAATATTGTTAAAATTGCAAAGGGCCATGAATAAATAAGAGAGTCTTGGAGAAGAATAAAGTTGGAAGAATTATTCTATCAAATACAATAGTCATGATAAAGCTATTCTAAATGATATAGTTTGGTATTGGTGCTACTCTAGACAATTAGAATTGAGATAAAACAGAATCCAAAAAGGAACCCAAACTTATGTGGGCTATAGATAAAATTTACTCTGCAGTGACAAAGGAAAATCTTTTCAGAAGATGATGTTGGGTACTTTGGATGTCCAAATGGGAGGGAAAAAAAAGTATTCCTATCTGACATTCTAATCCAAAATCAATTTTGGATGGATCAGGGATCATACAATGAAAATGAAAACAAGAATATCTCTAGAATAGAGCATGTGAAAATATCTTTTTGAGCTATAATTATATGCAATATGATACATACATCACATAAACAGAATAAGTTTACCTTATTATTACCTTGTGATTATTCCTCTTGGCATATAGCTTATAAAGTCTTATTCCAAATATCATGAGTATTTCCTTCGCAGAAGGTGCTCTCTTCTTGGAACCAGTTGTATAACACCATGTAATTTTACATCATCAGATATTTTGCTTTGGAAATTTACTAACTCCTATCTTGAAGTGCATCATTTCCATAATTCTCATTTTATTTTGCAAGTAATTCAAGAAGCAATATCAATATACATTTGTAGGGAGGTATTAGTACTTTGGAAGCAAATATTTATATTTTATAACCTAGTATTTGCAATTTTTTTATCTGCCCCATTCAAAAATAAAAGAGGAAGAGATAGCTCAAGATTCAGAAATCAATCCTTTCACAATTGTTTCATGATAGTTTTAGGGTATACAGTTATCCTCAAACTCAGTAAGTTGTGTACATTAAATATGGGCAGCTTTTCTATGTCAACTTTACCTTCATAAAGTGGTTTAAAAATTGTGTCATGGAACGAGGATAAATATTTCATTTGCTCATCAGATCATACATGGTGACTGAGCTAGGATAACTGGTTGAATGGATAGGTTATAAGAAGGTCTTGGGAGGGAATATGTTTGTCACCTAGAAAAACTGCATGATATTAGTTATATATCCTTATTATGCTTTCCTTAGTGATGTGATGTAGTAGTAAACTCTTCAGTTTATTTTGAGGGGAGTTTTCTCCTGGAAAAGTATTTCTGTTTTTTTGTTTTTGTTTTGGGTTTTGTTTGTTTGTTTTGTTTTGTTTTTTAATTATTATTTTTTAAATTTCTTTTCAGCGTAACAGTATTCATTGTTTTTGCACCACACCCAGTATTTCTGTTTTTATGGAAAAAAAAGGTCCTGAGCTGTACTTGAGGGTAGCCTGTTCCAAAGAGGGACATTATGACGTCTTCTAATAAGCATTGAACAAAACTTACAAAGTTTTAAAAAGATGTGCTAAGGGGACCTAAAACCATAATCTTTACTCCTGCAGAATATAGAACTACATTTTGTTTATTAGAAAGTAACAGCTTAAGAGATGTCTTTGTGCTCAAAAGAATGCTATTTTTGGTGGATGCTGGGTTAAAATGATACACAAAATGTGTTCCCACCTTGCTATACCAGTTATTAATGCATAAAACAGGCTCCACCTTGGTTCACAATCTTATAACATGTCATAAAACTATACAGAATTTTGCAACACTAAAATCCAAAAGTTTTATTCATGTAAGGTACTATGACCATGAAGGTCTAAGACTCTGACTAACCTATATTCATACAGTGGATAGTCAGTAAATACATTTTGAATGAATGGAGGTTAAATCTTTTCCCTAAGAGAAAGTTCCAGTTAGTGTCTGATCTAGAAGTAGTTGTCAAATCCAGCTTTCTGTTACATTAGATGGTTATGCATAAGGTGTTTGACTAAGATAAAAGGACAAAGAAACAGAGTTTCTCGATGTATTTATGTTCAGGAACATTTATCCTTTGATGAAATTATTTTAAAGTGTTTCTCTGACATACTTTATAGGTCAGATCAGACTACACTCTGGTTATAGGGTTCCGATAGCAAACAAGTTTGCCATATACAACACTAGGTCAGAAAACAGTTTTGACTTCAGGCTAATTCAGTTATGAGATTTCTTAGCATTTTTTCCTGAAAATAGAAATGAGTCTGAGGTCACTAGCTGGGCCGACTGGCTGATGTGAATACAATGCTAAATTTCCTGCTCTGGAAATAAGGACAGCCCATGGAGAGTGTGCATGTGCTTGCTCATTTCCCAGTGCAGGGACTCTGTTACATATGTCAAGAGAGCTCTCCCAAGAAAGAAGAGATGGAAGTTCTATCCAGAAAATGAATCTTTGACAGCCACCACAAACTCCACATTCAAGTAACAGTCTTTCTGGTCATCTCTGTTTTAATTTGGAGGACACTATATTGTAGAGTATAATTCAACCAGATTAGAGGCAGGGGCAAATACAATTACTCTTGATGTTACTATTACTATACTAAGTACTATACTTACTACATAAATTTATGAAAATATTATTCTGCCTGAATCAATCTTCTTTAAACGGTAAATAGGTGTTGTATATCAAAGATCACAGTAATCAGCAGCAGCTATATAAAGCTGCCCCTTATCCAAAATACCCTTTTCTTTCCTAAAATATTCTTTGGAATATAGTGAATAGAGCTGATTATTCTGTAGGAAGCATATAAAAGAATAGAGAGTTAATGAGACAAGGAAGACAGACACATGTTATTGGGAAATTGAATAATAAAAATAGACATTTGGATAATTGCAACAGATGGGCTTGACATAAAACAGAACATTGCCAATGTAGAGATTGCTGCATTTTCACAAACAGTACATAGAACTGTATTTATTTATTCATAATATTCTATTTATATGTAGACAGACATAAGTTCAACAAAGTTCATTTTGTTCAATACCATACTTACATAAGATAGCCTAATTTATATGTGTTTGAAAATAAACACAGTTATAAAGACCGGATTGTATGTGTATGTACCAAGGAATTACTACAAAAGAGTTGATAATTTATAGAAAGTTGTATCCTTTCCAAAGGTCAAATTGTGTGTGTGTAAATATTTATATTTGTGTCAAATATTTGTGTGTGTAAATACATATATATATGTATCGATATATATATATATATATATATATAATATATATGTCTGTTCCTTTTACTTTAATGTCAAATGACTTCTCTATGTCCAAGGTGACCCTGGGCTCTGGAGAACCAGTCAGTGTATTTAGTTTTATCATTACAAAGCCTGCCTGTTCTTTGGCCCATTCCTGGCTTTGACTAGGGCCTAGTGTTGACCTTCACTTTTTTATACTTTCTCCTAAATCCTTGTGTGGTTCTGAGCCACTCCCTGCCTCATCTCTGCTGCAGAGTAACTTGTGAATCTGTACCATACTTCAGTCCTAATTCTTTGGAGGATCACTATGAATCGTTAATTTGACAACTAAGACATGAGTTGCCAATAACACTTGTTGCTTGTTAGGCTGCACTTAGCATTATGGAGGTGATTGTTGAGCATAACAAGAGTGGTGTCTTTCAAGAAGTGGGGATGCAAGCTTGACTGTCCTGCATTGGATGTTAGGAATTGGGCAACTTCTAGGGGTAACTCTGTTGAGAATTTTTGCTGTAAGGGGACAAAAAAGAACAAAAAAGTGTAAAACTTTATGTGTGCATATAGCCATCTCTCTATGTAATTTTACATTGCTATTTTAATTTAGTTTAATTTATTTTTAGATAATAGAAACTTAAGTGAGCTTGTTTGCAAAAATAATCCAGTTTAAATAGAAGGTGGGGATAACCACATGAGTGGAGGGTTTGGGTGGGTCCAGGAAGTAGATTTTGAGGTATTAAGTATTCCATGCCAATATGAGGCACTTACTGCCCTGTGATAGGAAGGAAGAAGGAAATCGATTCAAGAACAGGTAGATACACAGATTGGTTGTTGGAAAATTGAGTGTGTTCATGTATGCTTACTTTTGTTATCTCAATGAAATAGAAGGCAAGAAAAATCACTAATCATTTGTGAGGAGGATAAGTGAAATCGTATTAACAGGTAAGATAATGTATGAGGTATTCCTCTAAGGGGTGGGAAAGTAAGCTTATTAGAAAATAGCAACGTTAGTGAGATGCACTAAGTTCTAATTTGAGTCTCACAATCATGATGATAAAGGGAACACATCAGCTGCATTGTTGGTTGAGGTGCTCTGTAGGTTGACATTCTTCAAATAAGTTGTGGTTATTCCCAACACAGTGAAAAAAAGTGTAGCGCACAAAGTCAAAGGCATTTTAAAGGAGTGATTCTAATCATGAACCAAGGAAAGAGGTTGGACAAGAAAGCAGGGTCAGTTAAGGTGGGACCAAAAGCTGTGGGATTGCTATTGGGGGGGTGTCAATGGATTACAGGTATCAGGCGGTTGGGGATATGCCTTTGATAGGGGCATACCTGAGCAAGTGAGCTGGTGTGTTCAGAAATCCAGTTTTCAGAAGTGTTGTAAAGTCTGGTGAAGACAAGGTGCAGGGAGGTAGTGTGTAGGAGGTGGAGGTTCAAGGAAAAGGAGATCAAAGAACCAAAAGTGTAAAATGTTAGTCCACCAATGTGAATATTATCAATGCTGAGAATACTGACAAGAAGCTGGGGGAACGAGGAAGACCCTGAGTCATGACCTACCTAGACTGTTTATTTGATGAAGAATGTCTAGGAGATTAGCAAGAAATACAATGAAAGAGGGGGTAGTGGGAATAGAGAGGATGCTGTAGCCAGAAGGATGAATTCCAGGGATCAGAAGAAAGGGGTGTATGGACTGGAAAAAGCATAGGAAACGAGGAAGACCCCTAAATCTCCCAGATGGAGATATGCAGAGTGTGAGACAGAAAAAACTTCCTGGAAGACAGTCTTGCCGAGGAGTCCCAGTGAGGACCTGGGTTTCAGTAAGAAGAAAACATTCTTTAAGTGTTTCAGGCATGAAGGAAGAGTACTGATCACAGAGAGGAAGTTGGAGAGCAGTGCATGAGTGGAAAGTTTTATAGGAAAAGGTCAATTGGGAATTAGATTAAGGAGAGGACAATGTGTTACATTCTCTCCCAATAATGCTAGTCTTGTCTACTAAGTTGTAGATGAAATACCATGCCCCTTTAATAAGGTGCTTGATAAGCAAAGTACTGTGCTATTTCTAAGCTGGACTCTGGCTCCTTTACAGAAGTTAGGTGGTAAAACAAACATCTTTGAACTACTTCAAATATGAATTCAGAACAATTGCCATCCCACACTGAGATCAATATCTGTAAACAACTGGGGATTAAGGGATTCTGAATACTTATGGCACTAAACTATCCTCTACCTTGACCATTGCCTCAGCTTCCTAATTGGAAATGGATTCAGTTATGAAATGCTTATCTTCAACTTTGGGGCAGATGGCATCCCAAGAATTCATTGAGTCACTTGTAACATAAATACTTACAAAAATAATAGGAAGGGCAGAGTAACTAAAATCGTTTAGCCCACTATGTTTACCATAAAAATGTATTATTTTTTAGTGGGTAGATCAACATTAATGTTGGAATCAACACTTTGTGATTATATTTCTTTTGGTGGAGCAAATAAATGGATTTTTTTTTTAAATTAACAAAGTAGTCAAGGCTCAGTTTTGAGAGTTTAAAAATAAAGACATATTTTTTTCAGCATTTTTTGTCAATAGTTATAGTTACATATCATCCTGGAGCCTGTTTTATGCCATATACCTGATCAATGAGATAGTGATAGTAAAGTAAAGCTAAAACTAAATGTATGTATTAGGATATAACTTTCACTTTTTTCCCATAGCTTTCTAAAGTAACCTAGGGGAGGAAATTAGTACAGATACAATGTCAAGCAAGGAAAATGGTCGGATTTGTATGTGAAGTGCGGAGAAGCATTTGAAGGAGATGATATCTTCATATTACTTTAACTTATTTAATTCATTAGAAAAAGTCACTTTTCCCAATAGATTTAAGGAATAAAGATCACATTTGCTTAGGATTAGTGGACAGGCATTTTGTAAAGCTGCAAAAGATTCTGAATCTGGTTTCCTCATTCTGTCTTGGTAGGGACTTGGAGTTAATGGTACTGCAAATGTGGGGAGAAAGAGAGGTTTATTGTTGCTTAAAGCTTTGGAAATAAATTTAGAGCAGTCTCAAAGGAAAACCCTTCCACGAGTGACCTGCTTTCTTTTGTACTTGCCTGTTATTTCAATATTCTGTTTTGTTATTGCTAAGAGTTAGTCAAATCTGATCAACAGAGGTTTCTCTAGAGAATGTGGGTGTGCTTTTTATCTTTGGAACTATTCAGTTTATCTTTAACTTTAAACTGTCTCTGAGTAATTAGTCTGATTTGATGTTTAACAGAAAGTAATCTTCAAAACCCCTCATAGAGTAAAATAAAAAAGGGAAAGATAATGAAATATTGCTCTTAATTTTCTCATTTTTAAAGAGTACAAAGTGATAGCTTTTACATACTCATAGAATTGTTATTGGTATGTGGAATACATATAGGAATGTGGATATAAACAAAAAGATTTAAAAAAAACAATAACAATAATGCTCATGTATTAGCATGATTTTATATGTGTTGAAAAATGTAATCATATGGTTTATGAACTTTTAAAAGCATTTTTCTTTTTGCTTATTCTTGCCACATCAACAATTATCCAAACTGTACCTTGGATGTATATAGATTAGAGGTAGAGATATTAATTTATAAATAACTAAAATGAAGCTAATGTTTTAATTGAAGTATAGTTGACACACAGTGTTGCCTTTGTTTTAGGCATACGACATTATGATTCGACCACTCTAATTGTGATACTATGTTCACCACAAGTGTAGCTGCCATCTGTCACCATACAACACTGTTATAGTACCATTGACTATATGCTCTGTGCTGTATCTTTCATCCCAGTGACTTACTCATTCTGTAACTGGAAGCCTGTATCTCCCACTCCCTTCACCTATATTGTCCATGCCACAACTCCCCTTCCCTGGGTCAACCATCAGTTTGTTCTCTGTATTTATAGGTCTGTTTCCGTGTTTTATTTTTTTGTACATTTGTTTTGTTTTGTTTTGTTTTTTTAGAATATATATATATATATATAGATGTAGATGTAGGTATATCAAATAATTTGTCTTTCTCTGCCTTATTTCACTTAGCATAATACCTTCTAGGACCTTCCACATCATTACAATGGCAAGATCTCATTTTTTAAAGGTTTATTTATTTTATTTATTTATTTTTTATTTTTTTTAAGATTTTATTTATTTATTTGACAGATCACAAGTAGGCAGAGAGGCAGGCAGAGAGAGAGGAAGGGATGCAGGCTCCCTGCTGAGCAAAGAGCCCAATGTGGGGCTCGATCCCAGAACCCTGAGATCATGACTTGAGCTGAAGGCAGAGGCTTTAACCCACTGTGCCACCCAGGCACCCAAGGTTTATTTATTTTAGAGAGAGTGAGAGAGATAGAGAGATTGAGTGAGCACAGCAGGGAGGGTCAGAAAGAGAGGGAGGCAGAGAATCTCCACCAGACTTCTTGCTGAGCAAGGAGCCCAGCACAGGGCTTGATGCTAGGACCCTGAGATCATGCCCTGAGCTGATACTGAGAGTCAGATGCTTAACTGAATGAGCTGCCCAGGTGCCCCTCATTCTCTTTTTATGACTGACTTTTATTCCACTGTGTGTGTGTGTGTGTGTGTGTGTGTACACTAAATTTTCTTCAACCATTCATTCATCAGTGGAGACTTGGGTTGATGAAGCTGATTTTTTAAATAGTAATAGAATTTTCATGTCATGTAAAACGATATTCCTTTTGTTGTTCTTTAAAATAATTGATTATTCAGATAAGTGATGATGGTATTAGGCATGGAGAAGTCAGTAGTTAGCCAAAGAAGAATCATCCCCATTCCTGCAACCTGAGGTTTGCCAAACTCATCCCTTGGAGGTTGACCAAACTTCAAAGATGGAAACCACCTTATTCTGTGTTTTTCCAATGCTTTGGAGTTCTAGTGCAAATACGTGACTTTGCACTATCACTCTGGTGAACTCAGGGCAGAGAGAAATAAGTAGATTTTACTGATAACTTATTAGCCTCAACAAGTTTTAAACAATTTATTTATAAATTGTGTTTGTATTATTTGAAGAAATTTCCCATGGAAACTGACCAAGAGCACATGGAGGTTTTATGTCTGATTGTCTATAGCTCCCCAGTTACAAGCCAGTATATATGGCAGAATCAGGACCAGGTATTTGTTTGTGTACATTATCCATCTTCGCCTCTTTTTTTTTTTAAATTTTAGACTCCATTTATCTACCTAAGAGAGAATGAGAGAGAGAGCACTAGAAGGGGGAGGGCCAAAGGGAGAAGCAGACTCCCCACTGAGCAGAGAACCAGATGCAAATCTTGGGACTCCAGGATCATGAGACCCAAGGAGAAGGCAGTCACTCAACTGACTAAGCCACCCAGGCATCCTCATCTCTTTCTCTTCTTATCCTTATTTCTTTATTCCTTTCCATATACCCTCTCACTGTCCCTCCCTTCCTTGACTTCATTTGCCAAATAATGGACTCTGACAGGCACATTGCTTGCCCTAGAGGGCACTGAGATCTACTTTAAAAAAACACATGATGGGGCGCCAGGGTGGCTCATTGGATTAAGACTCTGCCTTAGGCTGAGGCCATGATCTCAGGGTCCTTGGATGGGGCCCCAGATAGGGGGGCTTTCTACCTCGAGGGGAGCCTGCTCCCTCCACCCCCACCTGTCTCTCTGTCTACTTGTGATTTCTCCCTCTCTGTCAAATAATAAATAAAATCTTATCAAAATTAAAAGACACATGATAAGTAAGTCAATCACAAAACAATATGGTGAGCAGTAGAGCAAAAATATGAAGGAGATGAATATGCAGTTGACTGGATAACTGTAAGACAAACAGTTCCCTTTCCTGAGACATGGTACAATACTTAGCATTTGAATTCTACAATCAGATTTACTTTCAAGTCTTTTCTCAACTGCTGATTAACTGTGTGACCTTTGATAACTTCCGTATTGTGGACTGCTTTATAATTCTTAGAGAAGGGAGATGCAATCAGACAAGCATTACCCCCTTCTTCCTACTTATAAATCCTTGGAAATGTCTATCTACCTAAAGGAAAAACCATTTTCCTGCACTCATAGCACTCTGACACTGCATGTGTAAGTTTCCCTGCCCCAAAACAACCAATTTTTCAACTCTCTGGATACTAATTGTTTGTCTTGCAATTCAATTATGAGACTAACTAGCTAGAGACTCTACTAACTAGCTGTAGACCCCACAAGTTAATGGCTCAGTTCTACAAGATGGCCCATGACTTCAGACGCCAGTCACAAGGTTTAGGTTGTTGCTTGTACTTCTGATCAACTAATTATGAATTGGGAGTTCTACAACACCTTTCTTATGTACCACAATTTGCTGTAATGACTCCAAGAACTCAGGGAAAAACTTATGTCTATTGTTTTATTATAAAGGATATGAAAAAAGATACAGATGAACAGCAAGATAAAGAGGTAATAGGGCAAGGTCTGGGAGCATCCCAAGCACAGGGACTTCTGTCCCCTTGATGTCAGGGTGTGCCAACATCCCAGCATGTGAATGTAGTCTCCAACCTAGAAATTCTTAGTTTAGGTACTTTCATGGAGCCTTTCCACATAGTCATGGTTGATTTATTAACTTAATCTCCAGCTCTTCTTTCTTCCTTGGAGGATGGGGGATGGGGCAGAAAGTTCCAAGCTTCTAATCATGCTTGGTCTTTCTAGGGACAACTCACCATCCAGCAGCACTCCAAGGGTTGCCTCGTTTGAAATATAATCCTATCATAAATGAACTCTAAACGATTTGGAGCTCTTTGTCTGGAACCAGGGACAGAGACCAAATAGACTTTTATTACTATGTCACAGTCCATACTCTGGTCTCAGGCCATGGACCCCTTAGGGCAAAGTCATCAGATTTTTCAGAGCATTTATATTTGATGTAGAACAGATATACCAGCGGTAGCAACATGGATATGCCTAATACTTGGAGAAGTCAGTGTGAGATAAGAGATGAATTGAGAGACAACTAATTTGCCTTACAAAACTATTACATTTTCATATTCTTATACAATTTGATTATTCTCCCCTGCACCAACCTACTGCTCTTTGTACCTCATGATAAGCTAATGCCAAACGATTGAGCACAGAAATCAGCTAATGGTTAGCTAGATTCAGTTCTTCCCCAGGCTAGTCATTTTCCAAGGGTATCACATCCTGAGGAGACTTTAATTCATTCTCTCAATACACTTGATTGTTAATATTGGTAATATCATAAGACCTATTTACATGAGGTGGTTGAATCTTACCAACTCTAATATTGTAACACATCACGTGTGATCATAGTACAATGCACTTTCATTACAGAACAAATCAATAAGAATTGCAGAGGTACTTGCTTTGCCTTTCCAACAAAATCTGCCTTTCCCTGTATATAAGGTCTTATTAAGGACAAACATCATTACAGTCGGCTATCACTCATTTATGTCCGGGTTCTAAGTTAATTAGATACAAAGCCAATCACTCTGTGTCATCTCAAAGGCTTATATGAAGACTGATTTCCATTGTCTGTAGTTATATAGCAGGACCCACCTCTGTCCTATGGGGAGGCCATGAGCAGTACTTTGAAAAAGAAAAAAAAAAAAAACAAATCATTATGCTGAAAAACATGCCTGAATTCAATCTGTGGCTCATCAAGTCACAATCTCTGCTCTAGAATATTCTGATAGCACTACAATGGTTCTAATGTCCATCTTAGGGCTTACAATCATGATACCTGTGGACTCAACCTGACTATATTCAAAGTGTCTGGCACAGTGTCTGGCACATGGCAGACAAACAATAAATATACATTGGACAAATTAGTTGTGCAGACATCCCCTTTCATAGTTAAATTTATTCACTATTTCTCAATCTAATGGTTGGACAAACATTTTGGTTTCATTCTTAGATGAGTTCCTGTTAAAGGTCTGGTATTGGTGTTTCCCAGCTGTTAAACTCTGCTATTCTTAGTACTTTGCTTTCCAGTTAATTTCAAAATATTCTGGATGCATCCTGCTTGTGTCAGACGTGGTCATCACACTCTTCCAATTGCTTTGTTATCAGTATTGCTTTCTGGCTTCACACTTTCTACAAACTAACATTCCCAGTGCAGGGAAAATGCTTTCACTGTCTAAGGAATGAGAGGACTAGTCTACCATTAATTCTCCCACATCAGAGCATCATCCTTAAACTGTATAGAGAATGAAAATGGTTATTTTTACTACTTCACTCATTCATTGAAAGCTAAGTCAATGTGGGGGGGTGGAAATCATTGAGAGTCTAACTCTGTGCTTGTCACAAAATAGGGAGAGAGAGAAAGAGAGAGAGAGAAGACAAAACGTAACCTTTAATTTCAAGGAGCTTACAGTCAAGTAAACCAGATGGTAAAAGCCTAGTGTAATGTGTGCTGTAAGGAGAAGGATGGACAAGGGGTTAAGAGGACTGATTCTGGAGCAGACTTCCAGGTTCCAAGTTTGGTTTCACTACTTACCAGCTGTTGGAACAAGTTATCTAACATCATTGTGACTTGGGTTTCCCCATGGTTAAAATGGGGTGTAAGGGACTCTAGCTTGTAGTTAAGATTTAAATGAATTAAAATGGGTAAAATGCTTAGATTAGTACCTGGCATAAAGTGACTCAATAAATTCTGTTACTAATACAGAAGGTGCACTTAACCTTGTGTATATGTTGGTGTGTGGTGGAAGCTAGGTAAAAAGAAAGTCAGAAAGAAATTCTTGAGGTACTTAAAGATATAAGCCTTAAAGATTTCTTTCCTCAACTAATACATACCAGGTATTTGCTATGCACCAGGCCCTAGAGGAATCCATGTAAAACAACAGGTGAAACATATAGAAGGGAAACTTCCTAGGCAACAAGAACAGCAGGTTCAAAGCCATGACCATGTGCTAGGTCAAGCCGTTCCTGGAAGTGCACATAGTTCAGTGTGAGGGAGAACAGGGCTCGAGTTGAAGTAGAGCAGATGATAACACAAGGGAGTGGGAGTGAGGTGTCAGATTGCAGACAGCCTTGTCTATCACACTGCAGCATTTGATATTTATTGCATAGACATAGGAGCCAAGGAAGATTTTAAGTCCAGGAGTGACTGTGATCTTATTTGTGTTCCTTACGATATTACTCTGGTGATAATATTAATTTGAGCAAACACAGTGTTCCTTAGGAAGTGAGTTCTCCCTCAAAGCTCCTTACAAGAGAGGGGTGGGATGGTTTATTTATGCAAATCAAAACTCAAGGAATTTGAAATAAAAACACTTACAAATTCTAAAGTGAAAGTGAGTTTTCCACATGTGATTAGAGCATGAGGTATCATCTCAAAAAGAAACAGCTGATAATCCATGAGGCTCTCAGCCTAAAATAACAATCCAGGGTTGGCCCTTCTGGACTGATCCCATATCCTTTTTGTGTGTCATTCATTCATTTAATCAAGAAACATTTATTGTGCCAGGCACATCTCTAAACAACAAAAATAAAAATATTTCTGACCGCTGGAAGACAGGCAGATAATAAACATTAAAGATAATAAGTTAATCACATGAAATATTAAAAGGAGATGAGTATAATTGAAGTTTAAAAAAATGAAACAGTGTAAGGAACCTGGGATTGTCCATTCATGATAGGAAACATAATAGTATGATTTCAGCCCAGATGAAAGGAACTGCAAAGCCATCTGCAGTATAAAATCCTTGATAAACTCTATAGTGGGTGCAAAGTCCTCTCACTACACTTGGGTCTAAATTGCAGAAAGACAGCTACCCCTGAAAAACTGCATCTGTGCACATATACATACATATATATTAGAATAATTTATAAATATATACGTATATATATACATACACATACATTACATAAACCAAGATTTTTACCACCTGCGTAAGTTTGTTTTGAACAATGTGTGGACAAGGCTTTAAATGGGCTGGAACATTTTCTCCCCATTACTTCCATAATAAACAATGCCAGTGACTGGGGGTGGGGGTTGTATGTAAGTGTGTGTGTGTGTGTGTGTGTGTGTGTTGGATAGCATCTCTTGCTGGGAACAGAGTCTGCCAGAGCCCTATTCTTCTATAGCTTGTCTTGATAACAGCCCAACCCCACAGGAACCTCAATTAAAAAAAAAAAAATCACAAAAACAAACATCCTTCAACAACATAGTATCATGGAGTGGTGTGTCTTTTGTCACTAATCTACCCGTCGTGGAGTCCTGACTCCAAGGGAAGAATGCCACCTCAGGAATCATCTGCACCAGTCAGTCAGTTCTGCAAAGTACAACACTCAACAGGGCTTGGTTCCTCTGATTATTCTCTGGCAAAACAAGCAAACAAACAAAAACACCCACTATTTGGGCGGTCAGGAAGTCATGCTCTCAGCGCAGATATCTGATAAACACTCCCACATATCATAGCCTTCTCAATGGCTAAGCCAAATTTCAGAGTCCTTCTTGCCTGCATTTTCCTTAATTGCACTTTGAGGACTGGAATGCCCTTGTCTTTGCAGCCTCAGACAGCGGAAACCACGGGGCACATCGTGCAGAGGCTGCAGAGCTGCAGCGGCAGAAGCCCAGGAGGGCTACCCGGACACACAAATGTCCAGGATTGCTCAAGAGGCCAGGCGACGCCTGGGGCTTCCCAATTTGCACAGCCCTGGCACCCTGCCATGCGCAGCTCCAACCGGAGACCTCCGGAGTGGGGGTCTGGGGTCCGGGTTGGGGTGGGAGGGCGGGCAGGGACGCGGCGGGAGAGGCGCCCGTCAGTGCCCTAGAGGTTCCCGTTCGTGACACGGGCCCCTGAGTCGCAGGCTGGCAAGGTCCGTGGGCCGCCTGTCCCCCAGCAGACCTCTGCAAGCTGAGAAAGACGCCCAGCCCCGCTGTGCCGGGGTAGGAGGAAGTGGCCAGGAGCGCTGAGGCGGGAGGGCGCGGGGCGTGTCCTGGCGCTGGGCGCCCTGCGCGGAGTGGGGAGGCCCGAGGCGGGCGGTCCCGCGCCCACAGGCGGTCGCTGCTGCAAAGGCCTGCAGCCGTGGTGCCAAGCACAGAGGCGGAGCACGGCCCCGACGGAGGCACGCCGGTAACACCCGGAGCCGGGCTCCCCGCCTGAGCGCCACAGTCGCCTAGACCCGCGCGTCCTCGCCGTCCCACCGGCGTCCCCCGGGCTTGACGGTGCAGCCTCCTCCTGGGCTGGGATTTGCGGGAAAGTCGTCTTCATGCGAGCGAGGTCCCCCCAGCAGGACACTCTAGCGGGGGCCAGCGCCGTCCTCTTCTGTGACAGGCGAGTCTCGGAGCTCAGGAGGCGGGGGCACCAAGGACGTGCGGACGTTGAGCGGCGCCCCGCCCCGCCCCCTACCACCCCCCGCCCCCGCCGCCGCCGCCGCCGCCCCCTCTCCCCGCGCGCGCCGCCGCCGCCGCCCCCTCTCCCCGCGCGCGCCGCCGCCGCCGCCCCCGCCGCCCCCCCGCCCCCTACCACCCCCCGCCCCCGCCGCCGCCCCCACCGCCCCCTCTCCCCGCGCGCGCCCTCCGCGTGCAACCGCCGCGCTCGCGCCCGCCGCCTGGGATTTAACGCTCCGGTCTAGCGGCTCCTGGTCCGCAGCCTGGGATCCCTGACCTTCCGCCATCCCCGCCCTCCAGCGCCCAGGTCTGGCAAGTCACCCCGAGCCCCCCGGGTTTCTCCTCTAGGGTCAGGGTTCTCCGAGGGGCCCCCAGTCTGGCTCCTCATCTCCGTCCGCCGCTGGACTGGAGGCCGGGCCCCTCCGTCAATCTGGGCCCGCGGAGGGACACTGGGGCCTCGCCTATCCCGGCCCCCTCCCTCCCTGAGGGTTTGGCCATGGGTGCCCCCGAGGCCCCCCGGCGCTCACCGGCTGCGGACAGGGTCCCCTCCAAGTCGTCAGGGCTCGCGGGTTCGGCCGGCCTCGGCAACCCGCTGAGGAAAGTAGGCGGACGGGCTGCGGCGCTGGGCCGCCCGCCTGGCGGCTGAGGGGCGGCCACTGGCGTTTTTCCTGGTGGGTGGGGTGGGGGGAGGTTCGGGCGCCCGCACCGCTCTTCTGCCAAGGCTCCGGGGGCTCAGAGGTGGTGGTCAGACTCGCAGGTGTGCCTGGGATGCTCACGATCCATCCCAGGGGCACAGAGGTTTGGTTAGGCTGGAACCGGGCTGGTTGGCCGGTGGACTGCGGCGGAGGGTCCCGCGCCGGCACCGAGGCCTTCGCCCTGCGGGGTCCCCTGGTCCCCAGGCCGCTGCGGGGTCGGTAGGGTCACGGTCAGGGCCTGGGGCGGCCGGCGGGTGCTCTGTCAGAGTCTGGAGCGGGACGCGGGGGACAACTTGGAGCGTTCGGTCCCGGTGCACAGGGCGGCCCTGTGGCTGCTGGTGCGGACCAGCCCAGTGTCTGGAAAGGGTCCCCTGAGCAAGTGTACATGGCCCAGAGTTCCCGGCCTCTGCAGCCCCGCTGTGTGCGGGCGGCATTTGGGGATTTCTGGCCCTGTCCACTTCTCCTCCACACCTCCCCAAAATACCTACTATTTGGACCCCCTATTTTGCCCTGTGTCCTGGTGGTGCCCCTCCAGTTTCTCTGGAAACAAACTGGGATTAGAGGAATCACTGAACTCTTGCACAAGAAGGAGGTACCAGGTTTCTATGGTGAGAACCGGGAGGGGCGGCAGGGGCCTTCTGATGGTCCAGACCTCACAGCCTTTCCTGAGTCCGTGCACCACGATCCCAGGTTGGCAAGAGGTCATTTGAGGAGAAGTGAGATGCTGTTCTGAGCATGGAAGGGAATGGGCCTCCCTGGGATCTTGACGGTGTTGCGGGGCACCAAGGGATGCCTGTGCACTTGATGATGTATGGGCCTAAGTGCTGGTGGCCTTTGATACATTGAGCTGTGGAGTGTCCTTGTGGCTTTTCCCCTTCTGAGATGAGATGCAGGGATGTGTGTGTCTGTGTGTGTGTGTGTGTGTGTGTGTGTGAGAGAGAGAGAGAGAGAGAGAGAGAGAGAGGAATCACCAAGTTAGCGCCACATTCAGGAAGGTAAAGGAATGTTCGGAATAATTGACACGGACTTTAAAGCACTTTTCTTTTATTCTTGTAAACTTAAGCATTTGGGGAAAATCAAAGATTGATACTCCTGAGCAGTTTTCTTCCTTTACTAAGGGAAATTAAGCATATGACAAAGGATATTTGAGTAGCTTGATCATTTAACAAGTAGTACTTATCCAATAAATGAAAGATTGCCTTGCATCTTAAGCCATTGTCCTCAAGATGCTGTCTTTCATTATACATCCTAATGGGCTGCCACATTATCAACAGTCTCTCTCTCTCTCTCTGTCTCTCTCTATTTTTCTTTCTTTCTTTCTTTCCAAAGGAAATAGATTTTGCCAATCTGGGCATTCTGTAGCTCTTTACTACCTTTGGGGCAAAGACCAGGTGAAGAACTTTTTTCTTTTGTTTTTAATTTTTTTTTCCATAAAAGTGTACCTCTCTCATTTTAAATATTAACAGGCATGACTTGATTTCAGGAATAATCATAATAAAGAATTTTTCTAAACTGTAGTTCATGCAATCATTGCCATTTATACTCTTACGGACACTAGTCTTAAGGTAACCCAAATACTCAGCAGAATCATCTATAAGTTCCATCTTGCCCTATTGGTTTTTCGTAGTTTTCGTGAGTCCTGAGACTTATTTCCTAAAAAGTCTATTATGTGATTGTACTATGTGTTGTAGTGTTAATTACCAAGGTGTGGATCAATGTTGTTTAAATTGCTAGTTACAATCAAAATTATAAAAAATAAATAGAAAAAAAATCTTAACAAATTAGTAATGGTGAGAACAGTTTTGTATTACTTCTTTTTCTCCGCTTCATATATGTATATGTATTTAGGGTAGTGATGTAAAACATCTTTTTGTTTGTTTTTCTGCAGGGTCTGAATTTTTAAAGACACATTTATTAGCCAGATCACTACATAGAGTCAGTTCATCTGGCTTTAGTTCTAGTTCTGTTACTATCTTGATGATCTTTTCTTTTTTTTTTAATTATTTATTTATTTAATTTTATTTTTTTATAAACATATATTTTTATCCCCAGGGGTACAGGTCTGTGACTCGCCAGGTTTACACACTTCACAGCACTCACCATAGCATATACCCTCCCCAATGTCCGTAACCCCACCCCCCCAACCCCCTCCCCCCATCAACCCTCAGTTTGTTTTGTGAGATTGAGAGTCACTTATGGTTTGTCTCCCTATCAATCCCATGTTGCTTCATTTACTCTTCTCCTACCCCCTTAACCCCCCATGTTACATCTCCTCTCCCTCATATCAGGGAGATCATATGATAGTTGTCTTTCTCCGATTGACTTATTTCGCTAAGCGTGATACCCTCTACTTCCATCCACGTTATCGCAAATGGCAAGATTTCATTTCTTTTGATGGCTGCATAGTATTCCATGGTGTATATATACCATATCTTCTTTATCCATTCGTCTGTTGATGGACATCTAGGTTCTTTCCATAGTCCAGCTATTGTAGACATTGCTGCTATAAACATTTGGGTGCACATGCCCCTTCGGATCACTATGTTTGTATCTTTAGGGTAAATACCGAGCAGTGCAATTGCTGGGTCATAGGGTAGTTCTATTTTCAACATTTTGAGGAACCTCCAAGCTGTTTTTCAGAGTGGTTGCACCAGCTTGCATTCCCATCAACAGTGTAGGAGGGTTCCCCTTTCTCCGCATCCTCGCCAGCATCTGCCATTTCCTGACTTGTTAATTTTAGCCATTCTGACTGGTGTGAGGTGATATCTCATTGTGGTTTTGATTTGTATTTCCCTGATGCAGAGTGATATGGAGCACTTTTTCGTGTATCTGTTGGCCATCTGGAGGTCTTTTTGCAGAAATGTCTGTTCATGTCTTCTGCCCATTTCTTGATTGGATTATTTGTTCTTTGGGTGTTGAGTTTGCTAAGTTCTTTATAGATTTTGGACACTAGCCCTTTATCTGATATATCATTTGCGAATATCTTCTCCCATTCTGTCAGTTGTCTTTTGGTTTTGTTAACTGTTTCCTTTGCTGTGCAAAAACTTTTGATCTTGATAAAATCCCAATAGTTCATTTTTGCCCTTGCTTCCCTTGCCTTTGGCGATGTTCCTAGGAAGATGTTGCTGTGGCTGAGGTCGAAGAGGTTGCTGCCTGTGTTCTCCTCAAGGATTTTGATGGATTCCTTTCTCACATTGAGGTCCTTCATCCATTTTGAGTCTATTTTCGTGTGTGGTGTAAGTAAATGATCCAATTTCATTTTTCTGCATGTGGCTGTCCAATTTTCCCAACACCATTTATTGAAGAGGCTGCCTTTTTTCCATCGGACATTCTTTCCTGCTTTGTCGAAGATTAGATGACCATAGAGTTGAGGGTCTATTTCTGGGCTCTCTATTCTGTTCCATTGATCTATGTGTCTGTTTTTGTGTCAGTACCATGCTGTCTTGATGATGACAGCTTTGTAATAGAGCTTGAAGTCTGGGATTTTGATGCCACCAACTTTGGCTTTCTTTTTCAATATTCCTTTGGCTATTCGCGGTCTTTTCTGGTTCCATATAAATTTTAGGATTATTTGTTCCATTTCTTTGAAAAAAAATGGATGGTACTTTGATAGGGATTGCATTAAATGTGTAGATTGCTTTCAGTAGCATAGACATTTTCACAATATTTATTCTTCTAATCCAGGAGCATGGAACATTTTTCCATTTCTTTATGTCTTCCTCAATTTCTTTCATGAGTACTTTATAGTTTTCTGTGTATAGATTCTTAGTCTCTTTGGTTAGGTTTACTCCTAGGTGTCTTATAGTTTTGGGTGCAATTGTAAATGGGATTGACTCCTTAATTTCTCTTTTTTCTGTCTTGTTGTTGGTGTAGAGAAATGCAACTGATTTCTGTGCATTGATTTTATATCCTGACACTTTACTGAATTCCTGTACAAGTTCTAGCAGGTTTGGAGTGGAATCTTTTGGGTTTTCCACATATGGTATCATAACATCTGCAAAGAGTGATAGCTTGACTTCTTCTTTGCCGATTTGGATGCCTTTAATTTCCTTTTGTTGTCTGATTGCTGAGGCTAGCACTTCTGTACTATGTTGAATAGCAGTGGTGATAACGGACATCCCTGCCATGTTACTGACCTTAGCAGAAAAGCTTTCAGTTTTTCTCCATTGAGAATGATATTTGCGGTGGGTTTTTCATAGATGGCTTTGATAATATTGAGGTATGTGCCCTCTATCCCTACACCTTGAAGAGTTTTGATCAGGAAGGGATGCTGTACTTTGTCAAATGCTTTTTCAGCATCTATGGAGAGTATCATATGGTTCTTGTTCTTTCTTTTATTCATGTGTTGTATCACATTGATTGATTTGCGGATGTTGAACCAAACTTGCAGCCCTGGAACAAATCCCAGTTGGTCGTGGTGAATAATCCTTTCAATGTACTGTTGAATCCTACTGGCTAGTATTTTGGTGAGAATTTTTGCATCTGTGTTCATCAAGGATATTGGTCTGTAGTTCTCTTTTTTGATGGGATCCTTGTCTGGTTTGGGGATCAAGGTGATGCTGGCCTCATCAAATGAGTTTGGAAGTTTTCCTTCCATTTCTATTTTTTGGAACAGTTTCAGGAGAATAGGAATTAATTCTTCTTTAAATGTTTGGTAGAATTCTCCCGGGAAGCCGTCTGGCCCTGTTTTTTGTTTTTTTTTTTTTGTTTGTTTGGAGATTTTTGATGACTGTTTCAATCTCCTTACGGGTTATGGGTCTGTTCAGGCTTTCTATTTCTTCCTGGTTCAGTTGTGGTAGTTTATATGTCTCTAGGAATGCATCCATTTCTTCCAGATTGTCAAATTTGTTGGTGTAGAGTTGCTCATAGTATGTTCTTATAATTGTCTGTATTTCTTTGGTGTTAGTTGTGATCTCTCCTTTTTCATTCATGATTTTATTTATTTGGGTCCTTTCTCTTTTCTTTTGGTAAGTCTGGCCAGGGGTTTATCAATCTTATTAATTCTTTCAAAGAACCAGCTCCTAGTTTCGTTGATTTGCTCTATTGTCTTTTTGGTTTCTATTTCATTGATTTCTGCTCTGATCTTTATGATTTCTCTTCTCCTGCTGGGTTTAGGGTTTCTTTCTTGTTCTTTCTCCAGCTCCTTTAGGTGTAGGGTTAGGTTGTATACCTGAGACCTTTCTTGTTTCTTGAGAAAGGCTTGTACCGCTATATATTTTCCTCTCTGGACTGCCTTTGTTGTGTCCCATAGATTTTGAACTGTTGTGTTTTCATTATCATTTGTTTCCATGAATTTTTTCAATTCTTCTTTAATTTTCTGGTTGACCCATTCATTCTTTAGAAGGATGCTCTTTAGTCTCCATGTATTTGGGTTCTTTCCAAATTTCCTCTTGTGATTGAGTTCAAGCTTCAGAGCATTGTGGTCTGAAAATATGCAGGGAATGATCCCAGTCTTTCAATACCAGTTGGGACCTGATTTAGGACCGAGGATGTGGTGTATTCTGGAGAATGTTCCGTGTGCACTAGAGACGAGTGTGTATTCTGTGGCTTTGGGATGGAATGTTCTGAATATATCTGTGATGTCCATCTGGTCCAGTGTCTCATTTAAGGCCTTTATTTCCTTGTTGATCTTTTGCTTAGATGATCTGTCCCTTTCAGTGTGGGGAGTGTTAAAGTCCCCTACTGTTTTTGTATTATTATTGATGTATTTTTTTATTTTGTTATTAATTGGTTTATATAATAGGCTGCTCCCATGTTAGGGGCATAGATATTTACAATTGTTAGATCTTGTTGGACAGATCCTTTGAGTATGATAAAGTGTCCTTCCTCATCTCTTATTCTAGTCTTTGGCTTAAAATCTAATTGATCTGATATAAGGATTGCCACTCCTGCTTTCTTCTGATGTCCATTAGCATGGTAAATTCTTTTCCACCCCCTCACTTTAAATCTGAAGGTGTCTTCGGGTTTAAAATGAGTTTCTTGTAGGCAACATATAGATGGGTTTTGTTTTTTTATCCATTCTGATACCCTGTGTGTTTTGATTGGGGCATTTAGCCCATTAACTTTCAGGGTTTCTATTGAGAGATATGAATTTAGTGCCATTGCATTCCTTGTAAGGTGACTGTTATTGTATATTGTATCTGTTCCTTTCTGATCTACTACTTTTAGGATCTCTCTTTGCTCTGAGGACCCCTTTCAATATTTCCTGTAGAGCTGGTTTGGTGTTTGCAAATTCTTTCAGTTTTTGTTTGTCCTGGAAGCTTTTAATCTCTCCTTCTATTTTCAATGATAGCCTAGCTGGATATAGTATTCTTGGCTGCATGTTTTTCTCGTTTAGTACTCTGAATATATCATGCCAGCTCTTTCTGGCCTGCCAGGTCTCTGTGGATAAGTCTGCTGCCAATCTAATATTTTTACCATTGTATGTTACAGACTTCTTTTCCCGGGCTGCTTTCAGGATTTTCTCTTTGTCACTAAGACTTGTAAATTTGACTATTAGGTGACAGGGTGTGGACCTATTCTTATTGATTTTGAGGGGGGGTTCTCTGAACCTCCTGGATTTTGATGCTTGTTCCCTTTGCCATATTGGGGAAATTCTCTCCAATAATTCTCTCCAATATACCTTCTGCTCCCCTCTCTCTTTCTTCTTCTTCTGGAATCCCAATTATTCTAATGTTGTTTCGTCTTATGGTGTCACTTATCTCTCTAATTTTCTGCTCATGGTCCAGTAGCTGTTTGTCCCTCTTTTGCTCAGCTTCTTTATTCTCTGTCATTTGGTCTTCTATATCGCTAATTCTTTCTTCTGCCTCATTTATCCTAGCAGTGAGAGCCTCCATTTTTTATTGCACCCCATTAATAGCTTTTTTGATTTCAACTTGGTTAGACTTTAGTTCTTTTATTTCTCCAGAAAGGGCTTTTATATCTCCGGAGAGGGTTTCTCTAATATCTTCCATGCTGTTTCGAGCCCGGCTAGAACCTTGAGAATCATTCTGAACTCTAGATCTGACATATTACCAATGTCTGTATTGATTAGGTCCCTAGCCTTTGGTACTGCCTCTTCTTCTTTTTTTTGTGGTGAATTTTTCCACCTTGTCATTTTGTCCAGATAAGAGTAATGAAGGAGCAAGTAAAATACTAAAAGGATGTCAAAGACCCCAGGAAAATATGCTTTAGCTAAATCAGAAAAGATCCCAAATCGTGAGAGGGGATAAAGTGGATAAAAAGGTTCAGAAAGAAAAAAAAAGAAACAATTAAAAAAGAAAACCAATAAAGAAAAAATATAAAAAGGAAATATAAACTAGTTAAAAAACGTTAAAAAAGAAAAGGGTAAATGTTAAAAAAATTAGCAGAAGAAGATAAAAAACTTGAAAAAGAAAAAAAATTAAATTAACTGCAAGGCTAAAGAATCATGGGGAGAAAGCCATTAGTTCCGTGCTTTGCTTTCTCCTCCTCTGGAATTCCGCTGCTCTCCTTGGTATTGATACTGCACTCCTTGGTAGGTGAACTTGGTCCTGGCAGGATTTCTTGTTTATCTTCTGGGAGAGGGTCCTGTTGTAGTGACTCTCAAGTGTCTTTGCCCAGGCAGAGTTGCACCACCCTTACCAGGGGCCGGGCTGAGTAATCGGCTCGGGTTTGCTTTCGGGAGCTTTTGTTCCCTGAGCACTTTCTGTAGAGTTCTGGAGGGCGGGAACGAAGATGGCGCCGCCCAGTCTCTGGCCGGAGGAGCCGAGAGCCCGGGGCCCCACTCCTCAGTGCGCCCTCAGAGAACAGCGCCCAATTACTCCCGTCTGCCTGGCCTCCAGCCGCGCTCCGAGCTCACCGAGCCTGCGACCGGTTCAAGGTAAGCCCGAGCTGAGAGCTCACTCCTCGGCTCTGTCTCTGTAGCCGGCTTCCCCGTTCTAATACCTGTAAGCTCTGCGACACTCAGACACCCCCAATCCTTCTGTGACCCTGCGGGACCTGAGGCCACGCTGACCCCACGTGGGCTTCACCCCGGTTAAGCCTCTGGAGTGATGTCCCTCAGCGGAACAGACTTTTAAAAGTCCTGATTTTGTGCTCCGTTGCTCCGCCGCTTGCCGGGAGCCGGCCCCTCCCCCCGCGGTCTATCTTCCCGTCGCTTTGGATTCACTTCTCCGCCAGTCCTGCCTTTCAGAAAGTGGTTGATTTTCTGTTTCTAGAATTGCTGTTCTTCTTCTCTTCGATCTCCCATTGGATTTGTAGGTGTTTGCAATCTTTAGATAAGCTATCTAGCTGATCTCCCGCTACCTGAAGTCATCTCAGCTGCTACTTCTCCGCCATCTTGACTCCTCCAGATTCTATCTTGATGATCTTAAGGAAATCACTTGACTTGTTTCAGTTTCCTCCTTTGTAAATGGGAATCAAAGGGATAATGCTGCAGAAAGTGCTTTGAAAAATGCATAGATGACAATTATTTCTTTTATTCTAAGAAAACAGGGTGATGTTTAATAGAAAAAGCAGAACAGTAGCATCTTTCAAACTAGTCATTCTGAAAGACTGTTAATCCAGTGTTACCGCCATTGCCTCTAATGTAGTTCATATTCCCTGAAATTACTGTTAAGGAGGCAATTGCATACAATGTGGTGAAATTTGGAGTGCGGTGACCCAGGTTCAAGTTTTCACTGTGTTGGTCCTATTTTTCTGACCTTCACCTTCACTTTCAGTTTCCTATTTATACAATGAACATGACAGTAGTACCTATCGATCCAAGATGGTTAGGAGTATTAACTGTGAAACGGAGTGAATACTGTCATATAATAAGCACTCAGTGAGTATTAGCTCTTACTGTTTGTAGTTTCTCCCATATTTGTGGTTCATACTTTTGTCTCCCCTTTTTCAAGCTAAAATCTGGGGTTCATTTTTAACTCCTTCATTTCCTTACCTCTACCACAACCATCAGAAAGGCCAGCCAACTATTACTTCACAACATAACTTTAATTTCTGCACTTCCTCCGTACTGCTGCCACTGTAGCCCAAGCCAGACCACCACCATCTCTCACTTGTACCTTTCCAGAAACTCCGTTACTTGTCTAACACCTTTCTTGCTCTTGTCTGGCCCGGTTTCCACTTCCCAGCACCAGAGTGAGCTATAAAAATGTACACTGATCATACTGCTCCCTGCCTTAAAGTTCTATAGTCGCTTTCCATCATACTTAGATAAAATTCAGACACCTTTTCTTAGCCTTCTCTATTTCTCGCTCCTTCCCTACCTTTTCTGCCTTGTGTATTCTCCAGCCACATGGGCCTTCCTTTGCACGCATCAGGTCTTCAATTCATTCCTGTCCTGAGGCCTTGGGTGTTGCTCTTCCCTCTGCTTCTGCCACAGGTCTTTGCAGTGTTGACTCTCTCATGTTCAGATATCTGGTCCTCTCAGAGGCCTGTCCTGACTACCTAAGTGGAACTTGCTTCCCTCAGTCATGCTCCATACATCTGTTTGATTTTCATCTTAGCATTCATTCTTGCCTCTTTTCTTATTTACTTCTCATGTGAACTGAATCCTTTGCCAGATTTTGAAAACCACGGGAATCAGGGTCTTATTTTCTGTATTGTTGAAGGCTGCCTCTCTAGATCTTAGGACAGTTCACCTCTGAGGTATTCCATAAATACTGCTTGAACAGGACAGTGAACAGGACAGATGTAGCCCATGTTCAGAGTGTTTGATTTAGACCAGAATCAGCAAATCTTTTCTTAAAGATTCCAGATAATAAATAATCTAGGTTTGTAGACCATAAGGTCTCTATTGCAACTAACCACTTTGCCCTGGTAGTGCTATAGCAGCCACTGATATTATGTAAATGACTGGGCATAAGTGTGTTCCAATAAAACTGGGCTTGGAAGAACAGGAAGTATGTCCCTAGTGTATAGTTTGCTCACCCCCTGCTTTAGAGCATTGCTGTTGACTAGAACTTTCTGTGCTGATGGTACTGCTCTTTATCTACAATGTCCAGTCTGATAGCCACTAGCTACATGTGGCTATTGAGCACTTGACTTGTGGCAGGTACAACTGAGGAACAGCTTCACTGAGGTATAATTGACATACAGGAAACTGTACATATTTGAGGTCTATACACCAGGAAGCTTTGGCACATGTATATATTGATGAAACCATCACAGTCAAGACAATGAACATACTTATAATCTCCCAAAATTTATGTTCCTTGTGAATCACTTGTTGCTCCCCATTCCTAGGAAACCACCAGTCTGTTTTTTGTCACTGTAGATTATTTTACATTTTCAAGAATTATATATAAATAGAATCATACTATGTATTTTTAACATCTTTAATTCAATATAATTATTTCAAGATTCACCCATGTATTTGCATTTATCAGTGGTTCATTTCATTGCTGAGTAGTATTCCATCATGCAAAGAAGCCACAGCTTGTTTATCCATTCACCTAGTAGTGGATATCCGGGTTGTTTCCAGGTTTTGGCTACTACACATAAAGTTACTATGAACATACATGTATAAGTCTTTGTCTGGACCAACACTTTCATTTCTTTTGGGTAAACACTTAGGGGTTGAATGGCTGGGTCATATTTTATCTATAAATTTAACTTTTTAAGAAAATATCTAGTTGTTTTCCAAAGTGGTTTTATATTCTTACCAACAGTAGTGTAAGAGTCTAATTTCTCCACATCTTCACCTAGACTTACTATCCTTTTGATTATAGCCATCTTAGTGGGAATGATATAGCATGTCACTGTGGCTTTGATTGGCATTTTCCTAATGACTAGTGATGGTGAGAATCTTTTTACATGCTTATCATCCATGTGTTATGTTGAGTGAAGTTCGTATTCAAAGATTTTGCCCAAATTTAGTTGGATTTTTAGTTTTTATATTACTGAGTTTTGAGAGTTTTATATTCTGATTCAAGTTCTTTATCATATATGTGATTTACAAATATTTTCTCCCATTATGTGGCTAGTCATTTTATTCTTTTCACAGTGTTTTTCAAGGAACAGAGTTCTCAATTTTAATGAAATCCAAGTCATTATTTTTCTGTAATTTTACTTAATTATAATTTATTTGAATTTAAATTTAAGTTGCCACAGGTGTCTATTTGATACTAGACTGGACAGTGCATGTTGAGAGAAAGAGACAAATGCTATATTAACAAGAATTAATAAATGGTGATAACTATTACTAAAAAAGCAAACATGGAAATTAAAGTCACTCTCATTAAGGTTTCTGGGAAGGCCTCTTTTAAGTGAGGATTTACTCTTATGTGAGTGAAAACAAGATGCTGTAAAAGAGATTTCAAGAAGTAGGAGCAATTATTCAAGGATCCTGTGGTAGGAAAGGACATGATGTGTTTGAGGAGCCAGTGTGTAGAGGCTGTATAAGAAGCTATTCTCTTTATTTTATAGCCACATTTAGTATTTTAACCTGAAGCAGAATCACATACCTGGTTCATCCACATTTATTCACTAGTCAGATGATTTGATTATTTCTAGAAATCAAGGATTTTCTGTCACTTAGACTCTACAGAATAATGCACAATAGATTTTTCTAGTACTTTGTAAAAATATGGATCTAAAAGATAATAGGAACATAGAGATAGTGCTTCAGGATGATGCATTCTGGATAGAATCCTGGATTAATCCTTCTGGATAATGTATCCTTGAGGATATCCACATTTAGATAGAACAGTTTTTATAGAATGAAATGGAAGCATGTATTAGAGTAATTTTGGTTAGGGATCATTTGTGTCAAACTCAGTCACTCTGACCCTTTGGTTTCCCACAGTAATTGAAAACCCCTTGAATAAGATGGGTGTTGGGATGGGAAAGAAAGACTTAAAGGCACAGAAAGTCAGTTGGAGCAATGGGATTTTGAAATAGCTCCAACATCTTAAAATGTAGCAGCTGTTGTTGAAAACGTCATTCTGTCTAGTCTTTCTGCATTCTTTGGGTCCAGATCTCTTTATAGCTGTTCATGGTAGAATACCCCCGAGAGCCAACTTTGGCCATGTGTGTGTCTTATGCTGGGGTTTGAAGGAAACATCTTGGTGAGTAAGCTTTAGTTTTACTTTATAATGCTGAGAAAATATTATGCTTGTGGATAAACTGATATTTTCCTGAATTATTTTCTTGTGTTATTCACAAAATGACTTGATAAAATCAGGCACATTTCTTGTATTGTCTCAGAGGAGTCTGAAGTGATCAAAATCTGAATTAGATTAATCAGAAATGGCCTCTGTTCGAACTGGTGTGATCTCCAAACTTGTGAGTGTACTTTGTTTCTTTGTCTATAAAATGGTGGTAATCATCCATATCTTGTATAGTTCACAAGTTGTTTCTTGTGGGTCAGAAGAAGAATGTGTATTCTGCACTTTTAGGTATAGAAGCCAATTAGTTATCTTTTACCCGGTGAAAGAAGGTGTAAACCAATAAAAAGAGTTTAATTTCTTTGAATTTGATAAGGGAACATTGACATGCAAATGAATGGATGCTATCTGTCTCATTCAGCTCAGGCTGCCATAACAAAATACCCTAAACTGGGTGGTTTATATATCAGATATTGATTTCTTACAGTTCTGGAGGTGGTGGATGCCTATGATCTGGGTGCCAGCCAGTTCCAAGTTGAGGGTTCCCCTGGCTTGTGGTTGGCCATCTTCTTCTGTGTCTCCATTGGACTGGGAGGATAACAGGGAATGGAGAAGAGAGGGAGAGAGGTGGAGATGGAACTAGATACCTCTGTTCCCTTTTTTTTAAGGGCACAAATCTCATCCTAGGGGGCCTCACTTTCATGACTTCATCCAAACCTAAATCAACTCCCAAAACCTCTGCCTCCTAATACAATGCATTTAAAATTAGACCTTCCATCATATGAATTTAGGTTGGACATAGGCATCAGTCCATAGCACTATGCTTCCAAGTAGTCAACTTTGAAGGAAAGAAATATCAAATAATGTAGAAACTTGAACAGAAAGATAACAATTAATGTTTATATTTTTTGGGATAATAAGAGGAAAATTAAAAACATTTTTAAGTGAATACCTAACTACATATAATACACATCAATTAGATGAGGTAAGTATTGTTAACTTAATTCTATTTTTTTGAAGTTTCTTTTTTGTTGTTGTTTTTAAAGATTATATTTATTTATTTGACAGACAGAGATCACAAGTAGGCAGAGAGGCGGGCAGAGGAAGAGGGAGAAGCAGGCTCCTGCTGAGCAGAGAGCCCAATGTGGGACTTCATCCCAGGACCCTGGGATCATGACCTGAGCTGAAGGCAGAGGCTTTAACCCACTGAGCCACCCAGGTGACCCTATTAACTTATTTCTAAAGAAGAAAGGAGTGAACCCTGCCAAAGCCACATGTAGTAAGCAGTAAAGCTAGAATTTGGACTAGATCTCCCAGCTCTGTTTCTTTTTCTACCTAGATTATAGATGCTTTTGTTGCTATTTCTAACATCAGGTACAGGAGAGAGTAGGTTAGTATTCCATATGACCTGCCGAGAAAAGCACATATGAGAGGTTTTCCTCCTGAGAGGTAATTTTCTTCTTTGGGGAGCAGAATCTCTACTTTCTCCTTTGACCATTGAATGTTATGTTCACAGCTGCCATTCATTAGGTAAATTTTAGGTAACTGCTTTAGTCAGGGTTCTCCAGAGAAAGAGGCCAGTGACAGTCCTCTGTGATCGGCCATGTGTAAGTTTAAGACTCAGGAAAGCTGGTAGTTCAGTTCACCCCCATCTTTTCCTGATGCAAGATGAGATGAGCTGTCCCAGCTCAACAGTGAGGCAGGAAAAAAAGGGCGAATTTCTCCTTCCTCCACTCTGTTCTGTGAAGGCCCTCAAGAGATGGACTGATGCCTACCCACTTTGGGATGGGCCATCTGTCCTATTAAATCCAGTGATATAAATGACAATCTCATCCAGAAATACCTCGCAGACACACCTAGAAATGTTTAATCTGGGCATGTTGTGGGCAGTCAAGTTGGCCAAGAAAATTAATCATCAAGGTAAGTATTAACTAACAGTGGCAATAAATGACACAATCATTACTCTGGTTACCTTGGAAATGTGTGATTTTTATGCTTTGGTATCTGTCATTTTCAGAAGCTTTGTATAAGGCACTCGTTGTCCTTCTGGAGTTCCTTAACCAGGTCTGCTTTCCAGGCTAGGATCTCAGTCCTTCTCACTTTTGGAAAGCTTGGCATCTTCCACAAACTTAGAGAATTGTATTTCAAAGTTACATGTGGGTGCATTGAATTCTGTACCTCTACGGGCAGTCACATGTTTGGCACACCCAGTTGAAACTCTCTCAATTCAGAAAACATTTTATGTCATGAATCTTGATTGTAGGGAAAAACTCTTGCTTCCATAATTATATTTACTTACAATGTGAACACAACAGTGTGTTTTAACAGGGTGAAAGAAAAATTAATTTATGAATCTAACACTCATGTGTTAGAACAGAATAAATTGGTTTTTATGTTTTTTTTAAAGATTTTGTTTATTAGAAAGAGATACACTGAGAGAGGGAACACAAGCAGGGGGAGTGGGAGGAGAAGCAGGCTTCCCATGGAACAGGGAGTCCAATGTGCGGTTCCATCCCAAGACCCTGGGATCGTGACCAGAGCTGAAGGCAGATGCTTAAGGACTTAGTCACCAAGGCATCTGTAAATTGTTTTATTTATTAAAAAAATAACTTAAGGAAAATCTTATTTTTACACATTTGTATAAAAAATCAGTTTAAAGTAAAATAGTTTAGAGAATTGCTACTTAGACACTGAAAATTCACAAGTCCGAGATACTAAATAGTGCAGTTGTTGCTCTCAGTTCCAAGGGAAGATGGCTGTGAAAAAATCTGTCACTCTCTGTGATTTTGCCATTGTCCCAGGTTATGACTCTGGGAAAGATCTGCAGGACAAAAGGTGGACCATATCCAGAAGACAATTCCTGCCCCCCACCCCCACAGTGTTCTGTAACTAGGAGAGGTGACACAGCTTGATGGCACCTATAGTAAAGGAAATTTCAGTAACTGAGGTGTCTGAATCCATTCAAAGTTCTTATCCTGCCATCCAGGACTTGGTTGCTGTTCTTTTCAAGGTAAAGACATGTTTAGAACCACATAACAACTTAAGAGAAATATTTGATTATAAAGCTTGCCTTCCTAGAAGTTATTAGTCATTGAAAATATACTAAATTTCAGTTTAAATTGCCACTAATATGGGTTTGTAAACTATAAAATATCACAGAAATAAATATATAACACCAAATTTATATATGCATGTGTATATCCACTTACACGTACATACACTTGTGTACACAGTGCTTGAAGAAATGTATGCATATTTTGTTACTGTGGTTCACTAGAGTTCACACCTCTCTCATCCCCAGAGCATTTGACAAAAAACTATGTTATGGACTGAAGGTGCCTTCTCCAGAAACTCACATTGAAGTACTGATACCCTGGGTTAGATGAGGTCAGGAGGGCAGAATCCCCGTGATGGGATTAGTGCCCTTAGAAGAGGCCAAAGAGCTTACTCTCTCTGCCTCTGTCCCCCATGTGAGGAGGATACAGCTGACAGGCAGCTGGCTACAGATGCAAAAGAGGGTCTCGGCAAGAACTGAATCTGCTGGCACCTTAACTTTGGACTTGCCAGCCTCCAAAACTATGCATACCAGGTGTCTAGATGTCTGTGGTTCAGTCTGCCTAGTCTGTTATTTGTTACGGTAGCTGTAGCACACTACCTCTGAAAGACAGTTTCATCAAGGGTAAAGCTTGCTCTCCCACTTGGTACCCTAAGTGTTGGAGATCTCAGGGACTGTGGCATTCCTGGTGTGTGGACAGAGCCCACGAGCTGGATGTTGAGTTTGGTATTGGCAACTGCAGTGGTTTTCTGAAGCAGCTTTGGATGGGGTGAGGGTTAGCCTTTGTTTACTTAACAGAGAACTTAGCTCCAGTGTGGGAAGCTGGAAAGGGAGCAGAGGAAACTGCTTTCAGTCAGCCACCAGTAACAGGGCTTGCAGGCAACAAAGCCCAGTTTATTTCATAATTTTGCTTCAGTCTGAATTTCTTTACCTAGGACAAGTTTGGATTAGGAACATCCGACCAACAGCAGAAACAGTCCTATCAGCACTGTGTGTTGGTGCTGTGCTGAGCAGCCTTGACCACGTTTTGACAGAGAGCTGTCCCGTGGCACAACTGAAAGGTAAAACCTATTTCTGGATGTTTGTTCACATGTGTGTGGACTCTGAAAATGGAATGTATGTGTGCCCACATCAGCTTCCATTTCAAAGATGTGGAAAACCCAGCCTCTCTGTGGCCTTTTGCTTTCCTTGTTTGCCTGGATCCTCATTTACACCTAGGACAGGATATGTATTTCTTCTTCTACCCCTGCATTGACCCTCTGGAACCTCAGCTTTGGTAGTAGGCTTTGCTAGGTTAGAATACATCTGAATCTGGATAGACGTGGGCCTGCTTTCCATTCTCATTTTACACACTGTTTTTTACCATTATGGCTTCTGAGTTTGATGACCATACCCTTCCCCTCTGCATGAGGAAAGTGAGAGGTTTCTGCAAGGCAGAGCTTCCCAACCATTAGAGATGTCTCTGCTACAGTCACCCCTTTGACTGGTAAGCAGGTAGGTGGCTACCAGGGCATCCAGAGGGCCTCTGTTTAGCAGGGTGTGCCGTGGATGTGTAAATCTTATCCCCTTGTCTGGGCCATGATGGGAGAACTGTAGTGAAACCCCGCCTTGTAAGGGAATATTAGGGACAGGACACTGGTGGTTGGCCCTGTCTACTGCTCAGTGCTGCTGAAAAGAAATCATGACCTGAGGTTGCAACTGGTGGTTTTGCCAAAGAAGAGAGTCCAGCCAACTTCAAGGCCCACATTGATACTCCAGAAGCCTGCACGGGTCAGGTGGAGCAGAGGAACAAAGCATAACATATAAGGACAGGTCTGCTCTCATTTTTATGTATGTACCCAACTTATGTGCTCCAGAGCCACACTGGGTACTTCACACTACCACGTTGTTTTCCACATAATCTTACTGTGTTCTTTGTATAGGTCGGATGGTTCTCTCATCTCACAGAGAGGGCTCAGAAATTAAGTGCTAGAACTAGGGTGCAGAATTTAGGTCCAGGGTCTCCTACTGCAGTGCTCATTATCCTATGCTTCATAGATTCTCACGTTTATTGTTTTATTTCAAAATGGTTGTCTCATAGAAAGAGGAAAGACAGACAAAAGTAAAAGTATTTCTTTCTTAATCTCAGAAAAGAATTTATATCCTTCTACAATGGTCTGGTGTGATGAAATACTCACATTCATTCTGGATGGGATGATTATGAGTAAATAGAGGATCACACACATCCCAGAACCAAGTGACAGTAGTGAGATGCTTCAGCTCACCCAGTGGTCAAAACCTGGTTGTGACAATAGGACATAGAAGCAAGGTGCAAGCTTAAAACTTATTTTCTTGTTTCCTTGCAGAGCCCCTGTCCCTGAGGTATGTCTCCACAAATAAAATACTGAAGAAGTTTGGGAAGATAAGAAAGAGACAGCTTATTGCTTACAAAATTGTATAGAATAGACAGAAAAGGATTAATGCTTACATTTAATAAGCTAATTTGTAAATTTGATAACTTTTTTTTTTTCTAGCCTTGAAATGTGAATTCTATAAAAGCTTTCCTCCAAGCCCTCCTTGATATCTGGCTGCCCTGCTCTCTGAAGCAATCCCTCAAAGCCCTCCTTTTAATGCTTTGCTAATTTTAAATGTTTGGAAGTGAATTCAGCACAGTGGGCTTAAATTCAACTGAAGTGCTTAGATGTTTTTCATGATGTGACTGTAACAGAAGAAAGGATGAAAAATTGCAGTTCACCAGGCTTAAATCTTCTATCCTTTTCCTTTCACTTTACAGACATTTTTTTTTTCCTATGATCTCTGTGAAAATTAGGAATGACCAGATTCAGATTGATTTAGAGGGTCCAAAATTAGTACTGTATCTCTTGATTAATATGAAGTTAACTTCTAATGAGAGACTACCTACAGGTTTTTATGTAAACAGTGTTTTCTGAGTTGTTGAAAATAAAAGACCAAAAATATTTTTCTTCAGTTACCTGTCTTCGGTTTCATTTTCCTACATAGGCACACTTGTATTACCAACTTAACTCTAAGATATGAGCAGTGTTAATTCACTGACTTGATACACTGCTACTGAAAATTTACTGTGTGGAAACAGTAAGGTTAAGCCCCAGGCAAGGCCTGATGGACCTATTCCTCAGACCTCTGAGGAATTCAGATGGAGAGTCAAAGACACATTTTGTACGAAAACATATGGACAAAAGCAAATAATTTTCATTTACTTGTATTTTACTACAGATGATTATTATACACATAAAGAAAATGATGACTCTTGACTCTGAGCCAGTTTGCTGGGATGGAACCCAGTGGCTTAGTAGTTTGGTATTTGGTATTTAGCTCTTTATTTTTCCTTTTCACCGCTTTACTGAGATATAATTCACATGGCATAGTATATTCAGAGAATGGTGCATCTGTTGTTGCAGTCAATTTCAGAATATTCTCATTCCCCAAAAAGAAACACCAAACCCTCTTATCATCATGTCCCAGTCACCTTATCACCTCAAAGTCTGGGCAAACACTAATCTGCTTTCAGTTTCTGCAGACTTGTTCACTCTGGACGTTTCATGTAGATGGGACCATAATGACATGCGGTCCTTTGGGAGTGACGTCGTTTAATTACCACAATGTTTTCAAGATTCATCGGTGTTGTTTCACATGACAGTGTGTCTTTGAAGGCCAGGTAATTCTCCATTGTGTGGATATACCACCATGTGTTCATTCATTCATCAGCTGATGGACATTGGGCTTGCTTTCCATTTATTAACTCTTCTAAATATTGCTGCTGTGAACCTTCATGTGTATGTTTTTCTCTGGATATGTGTTTATATTTGTTGTTTATGTACCTGAGAGTGAATGTAGGATCCTAGGTAACTCTGTGTTTAGCCATTTGCAGAACGTCTGAACTAGGTCCCCTAGTGACAGCACCATTTGCCATTCCCACTAGCAGTTTATGAGAGTTGAGTCTATCTGTGTCTTTGCTGGCACTTTCTATGTCTTTTTTTAAAATATAGCCATACTGATGAGTACAAAGTCACATTTCATGGTTTTGATTTGCCTTTCCCTGATGGCTAATGATGTTGAGTATCTTCTCTTGTGCTTATTGGCCACTTGTATATCTGCTTTAGAGAACTGTCCACTCAGATCCTTTGGCCACTTAAAAACTGGCTTATTTATCTTTATTTAAATGGGACAATTCAAAAACAATTCTTCATATACAAATCCTTTGTCAAATATATGATTTACAGAAGTTTTCTTCTATTCTGTGGGTTTTCATTTTACTTTAATAGTACTCCTCTAATCATATAAGATTTTAATCTTCACAGAGTCCAATTGATCTATTCCTTTCATTTGGTTGCTTGTGCTGTTGGTGTCATAACTAAGAAACCATTGCCTAATCCCAATTAACAAATAGCCTGTGTATGTTTATTTTTCCATTTTTTTTTAAATTATAGATCTTAATTTTATACCTTTGATTCATATTGAGTTAATTTATATATATGGTATGAGATAGGAGTCCAACAATTCTTTTGCATGTGGATATCCAGGTGTCCCTGCACCATTTGTTGGCAGGTAATTAACTTTAATCATCAGATGTTTACCCTGTAGTTCAAAGTGGTAAATGAGCACTATGTTAGAAGATGTAGTTTGCAGTATACAAGGATGACTCTTCCCCACCCAGTTCCATAGCAATGCTTACATATCCCTAATAATAGCATTCCACGGAGTCCCTGAAAAGTTGATATGTGGATAGTGATATAGATATGGAGGATAGTGGATTTTAAAAATCACATAACCCTTCACTTCTTGAGTATATAGTTTGTACCAGGCATCGTACTAGGCTTTGAGAGTGCAAAGAGAGCCCTACTATAGAGTAGAATTCCAGTAAATAATCTTTAAAGGACTAGAGAAAGTTGGAAAGAAGTTACAGTCCCAGTTCTCTTATAATGGGCCGAAAGATAAATAATCTAATATGAAACGGTATAACTGAGCCATAATATGTGAAGCAGGAGAGAAACACGGGGACTGAACATATAATGAATATAACTGATTAAAAAAAAGTCAAAGTGGATAGTAACTTACAGATTAGCTGGTAATAGTCCATCAATTTTGTCCTTATTGAAGTATTTAAAAAAATAATTTCAGGCATTTGGTTCTCATGTTCAGTTATGACCTCTATTTTACTTTTTGGCAGACTAAGACTTTGCCCTTATGACTGAATGTAACTGCAGAAGAGACAGTTTAGAAAATCAAAGATCTAAATGACTTTCTTCTGTTGATCTTACATTTCATTCACAAATTGCTGCTAGTAAAAACACAGCCATTTTAAAAATGGAATCACGTTAATTCCCTTTTACAACTTCTTCCAAGGTCCTCCTTATCTTTTCCAATTGGAAGGGGAGGTGTAAATAAATGCTACTTCGTGCTTGTTGTTTAGCTCATATAAAATTCTTGTAGCCTGCTTGAGGTTTTCTCTCTTCCTTTCCCTTTGGCCCTCTCAATTTTCTTCCTCCTCTCTCCCTCTTTTTAAAGAAAGAAAGAAAGAAAGAAAGAAAGAAAGAAAGAAAGAAAGAAAGAAAGAAAGAAAGAAAAGAAAAGAAAAGAAAAGAAAAACAGATTGCCACTTTCAAAATCTTCCATTTCAGAATGGGATCTAGTATTTGTGAGGTCATCTGGCTGTGAACACCAAGCTTCTGGGAGTTCTGAAAAATCTTACTATACATTGTGATTTTTAAGCTAAAAGCAAAAATAGGAAGCACTGTTTTAAACCTAGCATCTGTTCTTTGTGAGGCAAAGAATCATAGTTTTTACTATCATTGAACAACTGAAATGTGTTGATGCTAGTATAGGCGTAGCCTCAACCTGCCCTGACAGGCATACAGGGTAATCTATTTGTAGAGGAACCAATAGTCTCTTTCTATTTCCATGTGTTGTATTTCACAGAGTTGTTATAAACAAAAAGTAAAATCCAAGTCTTCATTGCTAGAGAACAGACTCTTTGATAGATATGTGAATTTGTTTTGAAGTGACAATTGCCCTTTTGTTTTGCTATGCTTTTGAACAAAACAAAGAGTTGTGTGTAATTTTAATGAATCCACAGTTAAATCTTTTCTTAACCTCCTACTATATTGCCTATTTGGCATGGGGGAGAGCAGAGAGAGAATCTTAAGCAGGCTCTATGCCCAGCATGGAGCCCAACATAGGGCTAAATCTCAAGACCCTGAGATCATGTCCTGAGCTGAAATCAAGAGTCTGAAGCTTAACCACTAAACCACCCAGGTGCAGCTATGACTTCTAATTACTTCCAAGAAGAATGAATCCCATGAATCTTAAATTGACTCATATAATGTTTATTTATTTTCTTGCATATCCAGAGTATATCACTGGTGGACATTCAACATGAGAATATCAGAAATAGAAGGGCTCTAAGAGACTGGGTAGTCCAAATTTTCTCATTTCCTAGATTAGGAGATGAAAGCCCAGAGAAGTGACTGAACTGCCTTGGGATGCGTATCTCAGTAGTGGTGAGACTTACTACAAACAGTAGGATCTCAAATAAAAATAATATTCTTCCTGCAGTTTGATTACATTCTGTTGCATGTGACTCCAACAGATGAGGTAGGTACACTCTTCATTTCACTCCTCGTTCATCTGATAATTTTGTAACTAAGGAAACATGGTGTAATTAGCCTGGATATGGACCACTGTGTTAGGTCTCCATGAGAAAGTCCATGACAATCTCCATGAGAAACTCCTATTTTAAAGGCACTTTTACAGAAGAAGATTGGCGACCCTTATTTGATTATTCATTCTCATGTTTAAAAGACTTCAGTCTCAGGAAGATTTCTTTGTCAAAAGGTTTCAGATCTGGGGTCCATGAATCCCTAAAGAATCCATGTTATGCGGGTCTCTGAACCCTTTGGAGTTATATGCACAATGTAATTCACAGCTTTTTTAAATTTTTCAGAGAACCTCTCCCCAAGATCAATGTGGTTTCTCAGTCTACAGATTAGCAATGATTCTATTTGTGTTGCCTTCCTTGGAAGTCACTTTCTATCTTCCATATTATAATCCGGTATTAAAGTGAAGATTATTTCTCCTTCCAAATGAAGAACTTCAGATCATATTAGCGTTTCTCACAGACTCTTCTTCCCCCAACACTTTCTTATGTCCTATGTATGGTTGTATTTTGAACATTTCTAAATTTTTTGTAAACCTGAATGGTGAGGAGTGCAGAATTAGAAATCCTCTAAAATGAAGTTTCAGTGAGGAGCATGAATCTGCCACATATGATGTCAGAGGGTTAGGGGCCACATAAGCAAGGCTGCTGAGATAGATCCAGGAATGTGGTTCTACTAAGATCGACTAGGTATATCCTAATCTAGCTCAACACGGAGTTAGGAACCCAGGGAAAACTTAAAGGATTCGCACATTTCAAAGTAAAAAGCATGGTAAATGGCTGCTGAATAAAGGGAGTTTGGAGGATTGGTGGGAGGAATCTAGCACAGGCCCAAATGTGAAACAGAATTCTCAGAATACGTGCCTGTGAACCAACTGCTATCCTTATTAGGAACATCAACCCATCTTTTACAGTTGACATTCTTCACATGGGGACAGGCCACTGGACCTCAAAAGGCAAGTACTTGTCTCCCATATTTTCCTTCTCCCCGCCACCTCTGCAGTCACACTAGCCCCACACTAGCCAATGGTGGATTGTGGAGAGTTATGTTGCCAAGAGACATGAGTAATGGCAACAGTGGGATGGAGCTGACCATCTGTAAGATAGGACGTAGGTTATCAAAACCACAGACTTTTCTGGGAATCTGATGAAAACTGTGGGTTCTCTCTCCAGAAAGAAGGCATAAGTACATATCATCTAAACAGAAATACACAATTGAACCATCCCTGAAACTCATTCCTGGTTAATAATTCCTGATCGAGAAGTATGGTATATCTATTTCTCACCCATTTGCTTCCTGTCTTTTGCTCATGGTTTATGTAATTGTGTCAGTTGCCCTCTGAGCTGTACTAATGAGGTTGGGGCATAGAGTTTCCACATGTGAGCCAAAAGATTAAGGTGGGGACAGCAACACTGAGGCAGGACGCTGGTGACAGTAACTGTGGAGAGATTCTGAGGACACGGTGAATTTGGGGGATAAGAATTGCGCCAAAGAAGTCCAGTATCCGTTTCCAGTGGAATGATTATCCCCCTGTTCCTGTGCTAGGATCTAGGTTTGATTTTACTAGAAGCAGTTTCTTTATGAATAATGTAATGATGTGTACCGATCCTGAGCCAGTTAGTTTTGTATAGTTCCTCCTAAAGCAGCACCAAATTCCCAGGATTGCTGACCTTGGCCCTCTGGTGGTAGGGGAGACCTCTGGCCAGTATAAGGTGAGAGAGTAGAGCAGGAAAAATGGCCAAAGCCTGAACTTCAGCCCTGGCCATTGAGAAGCATATTGGTGATTTTGCCTATTTGTTTCCAGCGGCAGGCCCACTGACTCTATCTAGGATGGTAAATCTACAAGGTGTAATTTAGAGAGTGATTATCTGGAATATACAAGTCGAATAAATCTCCATTTACCAAAAATCATATGTCCTCTGAAACAAAGTACTTGAATTATAGTTAATCCTATGTTTATATACCACTAAGAAAATGGAAAAAAAAAATGCCTTTTCTTTTTTTCTTTTTAAGTTACAGCAAGAAAAAAAAATCTGTTTGGAAGATGGGATCCTAAATATGTAAGTATTTAAGTGTATTAAATATGTAAGAATCTAGTCTCTTTTGCTGTAGAGGATTTCTTTTGTCTCCCTTTACTTGATCTCTTCAAATCCTGACTTTCTTTGAGGCCCAGTTTAGGGTCTGTCCTGCCTAAAAGAGAGATAATAGAGCTACTCGATGGCATTTTGGAATATAAATGAGATAGTCCACTTCTGCCTTTAGCAGAGGGGCTGAAACATAGTTAACAATATATCTATTAGCAACAGTTGATGCTAATGGGTAGGATACTACTTTTCCCAAATACTCTGATCAACATTTAACCTCTTCATTCTCTGTCCATAAAAAAATATATTTAAAGCCTCTACCACTTTTGGACACTTACTATCCTAGTGAAAATGTTATCTCTACAGTGAGATTGTGATTATAGTGAGATTACCTCTTTCAGAGGTAAGGGCAGGCAATATAAAATTTGCTGAATTTGTTTCAAAATTGGCACTTACTTACTTTACAAGTCACATGGTCTTCATTTTATTTAGTTATTTTTTTCTCAACAGAAAATGAAAACATTTGCAGAAAGGAAGAGGAGTGCCCCATCTCTTATCCTGGATAAACTCCTACAAAAAAGGCCAAGTACCAAGTAATTGAATAGCCTTGTTTTACACATTTGGTTTGTTTTGTTGTTGTTGTTGTTGTTGTTGTTGTTTTCTTTTAGTTTTTTTTTTTTTAATGTGTGAGGTTTTTTGTTTGTTGGTTTTTTATCAACAGTAAATTTCTCTGTTTAGTAATAGAAAGTATGACTTCTGTGTTGATGTAATTTAATAAGGTCTATATTTTATGTGACTCATAAAGACTTCTAGAGCTGGTGTGTATGATGAGTTGCTTTGAAACTACTTTAAAAATCTCCTATGACCTGTTACACAAATGTGCAGGCTCAGCATATTGTTGAAGTTTAATGAAAGAAACAAGTAGCCATCAGAATACTAAAAGATGAGTTATTTTAACCACCACCTATCTTGGTTTTGCACAGACTTTAGCTTATTTTTTATCAAAAGGTGATACTTGTGCCTTGGCATGAGGCAAATTTTTCCAGTTTTAAATATGAAGAAAGATAACCAAAATGAGATTATACAAAATGGAATGGTGATTTCTTATATGCATTATTAAATTAATTAATGAATTTATCAGGAAATTTGAAGTGGGAAAACAGGCTAACTTTCTATGGAAATGACCATTTTACCTATGAAGACTAAATAACGTTTCGATAGACATTTTCAGCAAGTATTTCATAATACGTAGAAATTGAATGAATATTCAGTCATTAACTTATTCATTAATTTTTCAATGGCATTTTAGGCAGGAGGAGTTTTTATGTTCAAAGGAATCCTGTGATGATTTTCCTCTAATCTGTGAATCATTGTATGTAAAGTGAAATCCTTATCACCTTTTCTTAAAATGAGAGTATAACTGATATTTCTATGAATGAAGCGCTAATTGAACATAAAATCTGTATGAAGTCATGGTGGTTTGTTTTGTTTGTTTCTCTGCTTTTTCAGTGCCAAAAATAAATTATAGAACCAAATCCCAATTAGTGAAACTTCTCGAGTACTGTGGTCACTCTCTTAGTACTCAGCATGTTGTCAGACTCTGGCAGTTCCCACACGTGTCCCTAGAAGACACATAGGGCATTGGGTTGACCAGGAAATATAAATTACTTGTAATAGAAGCCTAATCAAAATGTAATTAGAAAGATAATATTTTTCCAAATAAATAATACTTTTCAGTGTATATAGAAATGACTTCTGGATTATTGCCATTAATTTACCTTTGCCTTTTTGTGGAAAAAAGATAACTGTAGGTAGGACAAGATGGCAGGGAAGTAGGAGGAGGCGCCTTTTCTACCTGTACCCTAAAGTGAGCTGATTACCTACCAAAGAACTCTGATTACCCATGAAATCATCCTGAGATCAGAATTATACAGGTCTAGATCTCTACAGGGGCAGAAGACACCAGTGGGCAGGTAAAGCGGAGTGGGAAAGGCGGACTGATATCGGAAGATAAACTAAAGGGGGAGGGAACCACCAGAGGTGACCGGTTGGAAAGTAATACCCCAATACAAGCGAGAGTGCCCTGCGTCTGGGGACCAGCATTAACTTGACTGGTTGAAAGCACTCCAAAAGAGCAAAAGAGTGCGGGGGGGGGGAATTGTGGGAATCGGGGTGGCTAGGGACAGGGGCTTACGTCCTGGGTCCCAGGACAGCCTCCCCTAGCGCGGAGCCAGAGAGAGTGTGGTGGAGAATCCAGGTCTTGGTCCCTGAGCCTCCAGTGCGCCTGAGATTGCCTGGGTTCTGGCCCCTCTGAGGGAATGGGAGCCACGACAGATGGCAGAACTCGCGAGCCCTGCTACAGAGCCTGAGATGCGCGTGCCCCTCATCCTCCCCTGAGAGAGGTATAAAGGCCCAGCTGGCGTTCTTTGACAGGCGCCATTGTTTCACAGCCTAAGACGTGCGCCCCAAACTCTCCCCTGAGAGAGGTGCGCGAAGGCCCAGCCTGGTGCTTTCAGACCTGCGCCCCGTTCTCAGAGCCTGAGATGCGCTCGCAACCCACAGCCTCCCCTGAAAGAGGTGCACGCAAGCTGGGCGCTCTTAGACTCAGAAAACCAGGCATTGCCAGCCCAGGCCAGTGGGAAAATCTCAGTGTGTGATCGCTGCTTGGAACCTCTCTGGTGGTCTGGAGCTGCCCAAACAGCTGCAGCAGAAGATCCTGCATCCCCAGGGACCGCTACTCTGAACCTGCTCTGCCAGCAGCCAAGGAGGTATTTATATGGGCTCTACAACACCCACAGAAGAGCAGACTGAGGCTTCTCTCTGAGAGGGAGGTCAGGGTGCAGTTTGCTTTCCTCTAAACCTACAAAAACCATCAAAAGCAGTCAAGGTGAGAGGAAAAAGAAAAGAAAGAAAAAAAGGTGAACAAACATAAAAACCTCCAGAGAACAAAAGCCTGAAAAAACCAGTTTCCTCAGAGCCCACCCCCTTGAGAGGGACTGGAGGACTTAACTCAGGGAACATCATTGACTGAAAACCCACATGGCAGGACCCTACCCCAGAAAACCAACCAGGAAAGAAAAAAAAAAAAAAAAGACTACAAGAGAACCACCACCACTACTTCATAGGACAACTTTTATTTTTAATTTTTCCCACTATTCTGGCTCATTTTTTTATATAGATAATTTTTAACCTATTTACCATCACAGCGAGCTGTCCAGTACATCAAATTCCATAATAACCTTCTAACCTGAACTTTTTGATACATACACCTGTGTTTTTCTTTTGCATTTCTATTTTTTGAATTTTTTTAATTTTAGCCTAGTTTAGTCTAGTTTATTCCTTTTTTATTTTTATTTTCTAGTATTCATATAGTGTTAAACTTCAAAGTAATCCCCTTTCCCAATCAATACTACCTCTATAGGTAAACCAATTTTTAATCCCCCTTTAGCCTAGGAAAGTTGAGTCCCTTAACAAAGATATCAAGATACATCCAGGAAGAATCAAAACAACCTTCCTCGCCCACACTGGGAATTTATAACCACTCTCCCATCTTTTTCTTCCACCAGTGTTTCTGTGTTTTTGTGTTTGTCCTGATAGTATATAAATATTACACTTGGGGTTCTTTTTGACAAGGCTCTTCCTTTATTTGCATATATATATTTTTTTTTTCTTTTGTTATATACATTTATCAGTTTTTATTTGTTTTTGTTTGTATACCTCATAAATCTTACCTTGGGGCCCATTTGGGCTGAATCTTCTCTGTCATCTTCCCTTTCTTTCCTGTCTCTCTCTCTCTCTTTTTTTTCTTTTTCTTTTCTTTTTTCTCTCATTTGGGTGGGGAATCCTGATTGTTCAGAAGTGTTCCAGGGTGCACCCAGACTGCACCACAGTCGATACAACCAGCTACATCTGTTCAGTCAACTCTCACCAAAATGACTAGGAGGAGGAATGCCCAACAGAAGAAAAATACAGAGGATGGACCTTCTGCAACAGAACTAACGGCTACTGACATAGACAATATGTCGGAAAGAGAATTCAGGGTAACAATTATCCAGGCAATAGCTAGGTTGGACAAAGCCATGGATGACCAAACAGAATTGATTAGGGCCGAGCTGAAAGCGACCAGACAGGATGTTCACAATGTTAGGGCAGAGCTAAAAGCTACCAGGGCTGAGGTTCACAATGCTCTCAATGAGTTCCAATCTAATCTAAATTCTCTCAAAGCTAGGGTAACTGAGACAGAAGAGAGAATTAGTGATCTGGAGGACAAACAGATAGAAAGGATCAAGAGGAAGCCTGGAACAAACAGCTTAGAAACCATGAAAACAGAATCAGAGAAATAAATGATGCCATGAAACGTTCTAACGTCAGAATTATTGGAATCCCTGAGGGGGAGGAGAAAGAAAGAAAAGTCTAGAAGATATAGTGGAACAAGTTCTTCATGAAAATTTTCCCAATCTCGTGAATGGGAGAGTATGAGCGTTCATGTACTAGAGGCCGAAAGGTCTCCACCCAAGATTATGGATTCTAGAAAAACATCAACGCTCCTGATAGTCAAATTGAGGAATCATAATTATAGGTATAATCTCTTGAAAGCCGCGAGGACAAAGAGGCTCCTTACTTACAGAGGAAAGCCCATCAGAATAACGTCAGACCTGTCCACAGAGACCTGGCAAGCCAAAAAGGGCTGGCAAGATATACTCAGGGCACTAAATGAGAAGAACATGCAGCCAAGAATACTTTATCCAGCAAGACTGACATTCAAAATGGATGGAGAGATAAAGAGTTTCCAAGACAGGCAAGGCTTAAAAGACTATGCAACCACTAAGCCAACACTGTAGGAAATATTAAGAGGGATTCTATAAAAGAGGAAAAATCCTAAGAATAGCATTGAACAGAAATATAGAGACAATCTACAGAAAGAATGATTTCAAAGGTAACACGATGTCAATAAAAACGTATCTATCAATAATCACTCTCAATGTGAATGGCCTAAATGTGCCCATAAAACAGCACAGGGTTGCAGATTGGATAAAAGGATAGGACCCATCAATATGTTGTCTACAAGAGACCCATTTTGAACCTAAAGATACCACCAGACTTAAAGTGAAGGGACGGAGAAGCATCTTTCATGCCAATGGGCCTCCAAAGAAGGCTGGGGTAGCGATTCTCATATCAGACAAATTAGATTTTAAACTAAAGACTGTAGTCAGAGATACAGAAGGACACTACATCATTCTTAAATGGACTATACACCAAGATGATCTAACAATTGTAAATATCTATGCCCCCAATATGGGAGCAGCCAATTACATAAGAAAACTGTTAATCAAGATAAAGAGTCATATTGACATGAATACATTAATAGTAGGAGATCTTAACACGCCTCTTTCAGACATAGACAGATCATCAAAGCACAAAATCAGTAAAGAAACAAGAGCATTGAATGACACATTGGACCAGATGGACCTCATAGATATATACAGAACATTCCATCCTAAAACAACAGAATACTCATTCTTCTCAAGTGCACATGGAACCTTCTCAAGAATAGACCACATACTGGGTCACAAATCAGGACTCAACCGATACCAAAAGACTGAGATTATTCCCTGCATATTCTCAGATCACAATGCTTTGAAACTGGAGCTCAATCACAAGGAAAAGTTCGGAAGGAACTCAAACACCTGGAAGCTAAAGACCGCCTTGCTTAAGAATGCTTGGATCAATGAGGAGATCAAAGAATAACTGAAATAATTCATGGAAACCAATGAGAATGAAGACACTTCGGTCCAAATCCCTGTGATACAGCAAAGGCGGTCCTAAGGGGGAAATACATAGCCATCCAAGCCTCCCTCAAAAACATTGAAAAATCTAGAACACAGCAGCTCTCTCTACACCTCAAAGAACTGGAGAATCAACAACAAATCAGACCAACTCCACACATAAGAAGGGAAATAATCAAGATTAGAGCTGAGATCAATGAGGTAGAAACCAGAGATACAGTAGAACATATCAATGAAACTAGAAGCTGGATTTTTGAAAGAATCAATAAGATCGATAAGCCATTGGCCACACTAATCCAAAAGAAAAGAGAGAAAGCCCAAATTAATAAAAATATGAATGAAAAGGGAGAGATCACAACTAACACCAAGGAAATAGAAACAATCATTAGAAGTTATTATCAATAGTTGTATGCCAATAAGCTAAGCAACTTAGATGAGATGGATGCATTCCTGGAAAACTATAAACTCCCAAAATTGAACGAGGAAGAAATTGACAACCTGAATAGACTGATATCTAGCAACGAGATTGAAGGAATGATCAAAAACCTCCCAAAAAACAAGAGCCCAGGACCTGATGGATGCCCTGGGGAATTCTACCAAACTTTCAAAGAAGAAATAACACCTATTCTCCTGAAGCTGTTTCAAAAAATTGAAGCAGAAGGAAAACTTCCAGACTCTTTCTATGAAGCCAGCATTACCCTGATCCCAAAACCAGGCAAAGACCCTACCAAAAAGGAGAATTCAGACCAATATCACTGATGAATATGGATGCTAAGATTCTCAACAAGATCCTAGCAAACAGGATCCAAGAGCACATTAAAAAGATTATCCACCATGACCAGTTGGGATTCATTCCTGGGCTACAAGCATGGTTCAACATTCGCAAAACACTCAATGTGATAGAACAAATTGATCAGAAAAGAGAGAAGAACCACATGGTCCTCTCAATTGATGCAGAAAAAGCATTTGACAAAATCCAGCACCCGTTCCTGATTAAAAAGCTTCAAAGTATAAGGATAGAGGGAACATTCCTGAATTTCATCAAATCTATCTATGAAAGACCCACAGCAAATATCATCCTCAATGGGAAAAAGCTTGCAGCCTTCCCGTTGAGATCAGGAACATGACAAAGATACCCACTCTCACCACTCTTGTTCAACATAGTATTAGAAGTCCTAGCAACAGCAATCAGACAACAAAGAGAAATAAAAGGTATCCAAATTGACAATGAAGAAGTCAAACTCTCTCTCTTCGCAGATGACATGATTCTTTATATGGAAAACACAAAAGACTCCACCCCCAAACTACTAGAACTCATACAGCAATTCAGTAACATGGCAGGATACAAAGTCAATGTCCAGAAATCAGTGGCTTTATTATACACTAACAATGAAAATACAGAAAGGGAAATTAGAGAATCGATTCCATTTACTATAGCACCAAGAACCATAAGATACCTGGGAATAAACCTAACCAAAGAGGTAAAGGATCTGTACTTGAGGAAGGACAGAACACTCATGAAAGAAATTGAAGAAGACACAAAAAGATGGAAGACCATTCCATGCTCTTGGATTGGAAGAATAAACATTGTTAAAATGTCTATACTGTCTAGAGCAATCTACACTTTTAATGCCATTCCAATCAAAATTCCACCATTATTCTTCAAAGAGCTGGAGCAAATAATCCAAAAAATTGTATGGAACCAGAAGAGACTCCGAATCACTAAGGAAATGTTGAAAAACAAAAATAAAACTGGGGGCATCACGTTACCTGATTTCAAGCTTTACTCCAAAGCTGTGATCACCAAGACAGCATGGTACTGGCATAAAAACAGACACATAGACCAGTGGAACAGAGTAGAGAGCCCAGATATGGACCCTCAACTCTATGGTCAATCTTCGACAAAACAGGAAAAAATATACAGTGGAAAAAAGACAGTCGTTTCTATAAATGGTGCTGGGCAAACTGGGCAGCTATATATAGAACAATGAAACTCGACCATACTCTTACACCGTACACAAAGATAAACTCAAAATGGATAAAAGACCTCAACGTAAGACAGGAATCCATCCGAATCCTAGAGGAGAAATAGGCAGTAATCTCTTTGATATCAACCACAGCAACTTCTTTCAAGATATGTCTCCAAAGACAAAGGAAAAAAAGCCAAAATAAACTTTTGGGACCTCATCAAAATCAAAATCTTCTGCACAGCAAAGGAAACAGTCAAGAAAACAAAGAGGCAACCCACGGAATGGGAGAAGGTATTTGCAAATGACAGTACATTCAAAAGATTGATATCCAGGATCTGTAAAGAACTCCTCAAACTCAACACACACAAAACAGAGAATCATACCAAAAAATGGGCAGAAGATATGAACAGACACTTCTCCAATGAAGACATACAAATGGCTATCAGACACATGAAAAAATGCTCATCATCACTCGCCATCAGGGAGATTCAAATTAAAACCACATTGAGATACCACCTTACACCACTTAGAATGGCCAAAATTAGCAAGACAGGAAACAACATGTGTTGGAGGGCATGTGGAGAAAGGGGAACCCTCTTACACTGTTGGTGGGAATGCAAGTTGGTGCAGCATCTTTGGAAAACAGTGTGGAGATTCCTCAAGAAATTAAAAATTGAACTTCTCTATGACCCTGCCATTGCACTACTGGGTACTTACCCCAAAGACATAGATGTAGTGAAAAGAAGGGCCATCTGTACCCCAATGTTTATAGCAGCAATGGCCACGGTCGCCAAACTGTGGAAAGAACCAAGATGCCCTTCAGTGGAGGAATGGATAAGGAAGATGTGGACCATATACACTATGGAGTATTATGCCTCCATCAGAAAGGATGAATATGCAACTTTTGTAGCAACATGGACGGGACTGGAAGAGATTATGCTGCGTGAAATAAGTCAAGCAGAGAGTCAATTATCATATGGTTTCACTTATTTGTGGAGTATGACAAATAGCATGGAGGGCATGGGGAGTTAGGAGAAAGCATTTGGGGGAAATTGGAAGGGGAGGTGAACCATGAGAGACTATGGGCTCTGAAAAACATTCTGAAGGGTTTGAAGAGGTGGGGGGTTGGGAGGTTGGGGGAACCAGGTGGTGGGTATTAGAGAGGGCACGGATTTCATGGAGCACTGGGTGTGGTACAAAAACAATGAATACTTTTATGTTGAAAATAAATTAAAAAAATGATTTAAAAAAAACAAAATAAAAAACAAAAAACAGAACAAAACAAAACAAACAAACAAAAAAGATAACGGCAATATTTTCACAGTTTGACTGTGATTATCTAGAAAACTCAAGAGTAAGTATTGTTCAATGGAGGCAGACAGAGGAGGCAGAATTATTAGTACAAAGGTATATATGGATATATTGTAAATACAAAAATAGCTTTATTATCTACTTTTGAAAAACAGTGTTAGGTATAATTTCTTATTAGAAGCTTCTAGGATAGATATGTTTCAGGCTTTTCAATGATAAGGAGTCCTTATATCAGTTAATTTTTAGCCCGAGATCAGGGGACATTAGTGGCCTACTTACCCCCAAGCTTGTGAATCTGTAATCGCAGGCATGTAGATACTTAATGTTTGTGTTTGGAAGTTTGGAATATTGTTGAGCATATGCATTGATCTCAGTGATTTAGTGGGCAATGGCCAGAGATGGTAGGCATCATGTAATGCACAGGGTATCCTGCACACCAAAGATTTTTGGGGACTTCCATGGCTTTGAGGCTCCCATGCATGGCATGTTTGTGTAGGGAGCTGAAAAACTTTATATGATTGTTTCTGCCTATAACTTCACTTTGTTTGATGTATAAAGACAAATTATTTTTTATATGCCTTTGTTTTAATAAACACGAAATTTTCCACAAGTGCCACTACCTCGCCTTTCAGAAGTTAATTGTACCTTGTATTGTTTGGGACGATTTCAGAAAATCATTTGACTTCATTTTCCTGTACTTGTGTGGTATGGCTTCTTACCCTCTGTCTTTTCTTAAATTTAAATATATGATTTGTAATTACTATAACCATATGAGTCCATCATTGTCTTTTTTTTAAGATTTTTTTTTATTTGACAGACAGATATCACAAGTATGCAGAGAGGCAGGCAGAGAGAGAGAGAGGGAGGGAAGCAGGCTCCCCACTGAGCAGAGAGCCCAATGTGGGGCTCAATCCTGGGGGACCCTGGGATCATTACCCGAGCCGAAGGCAGAGGCTTTAACCCACTGAGCCACCCAGGCTCCCCCGTCATTGTCTTTTAGTATAGTCCTGCAAGAGCATATACCTATTGAAATATATAATTTACTAGTGATTACATTAATTTTATTTTCTTTGTATTGTTATTAGGGAATTATATTGATACTCTTGAAATTCTTTTAAATATGTCTGAATTTCATTTCATGGTAGAAAAGGAGGAATGGAAATGAATACATACATGTGGACGTCAGTATCCCATTAGGGAATGGGTCTCATAGGGTTGAAAAGGGAGGAGGCAGATGAAGTACTGATTCAGTAACGCTGACATCACCTACACACCTTAGTGAGATTGTGGTGAGTTAGAGAACCAATGCACTAAGACACAGCCGTGTCCTTCCCAAACCTGCCTTCCCATTACCTCTGCAATAATTAGGGCTTACATTAGACCCAGTTCCTAAATTTCAGCCTCAGGAATATGAAATATGGTGAGCTTTTGTCAAGATAACCACAGGAAATAAAAGTATATTTAAGTTGAAGTTGTATATGTTTTAATCTTCAGTTTATTTCTTATGAGTTTCTCCAGGTCAGGAAAGTGAATGCATAGCACAGGGGAATAGGGTCTTCATCTATCGTACAGAAACAGTGCTTTTACTCTGTGCACTGCTGGGCAGTCAATGTGTACAAAAAGAAAGCTGTTGGGTGTTGAATGTGTACAAGGTTTTTGTACATAATGTAGTCTCTGCATCAGAAAGAACCATAAACGTCTTCTAGTCTGGTAGTTTCCAGAGCTTTCTAGTTAGTGTTCTGCAGTGGGATCCAGAGAATTGCACAATTGTCAGAGACTCCTCATGGTTGATTTCAGTACACCCTTGTTGGAGAACCACTATGGCAAGCTACAAAAGAATCCCTTTTTTTTAAAGAGTCATTTTACAGAAGCCTGGGTGGATTGGTCATTTAAGTGTCCTACTCTTGATTTCCACTTAGGTCCATGGTCTAAGGGTTGTGAGGTCAAGCTCTGTGTTTTGCTCCGTGCTCAATACTGAGTCTGCATGAGATCCTGTCTCTTCCTCTGCACCTCCCCACACCTACACACATGTGCTTTTTCTCTTTCTCTTAAATAGATTAATGAATAAATAATTTTTAAAAAAGAATTTTGCTTTACTGTCCGTTGCACCCAGGAAACATGAAAACCGTACAAATGCTAAGCCGACAGTGCACTTGTTTTAAGTAGAACTATGTAGAATGAAAGCTAGGACCTAGAAAGAAAAAAAAAATAATAATCTCTACTATTTCTTTATGAGTAATATCATGGGAATGAACCTGTAAAGAAATAGAGTACTCTAGCACTTCATATTTTTTTTAATTTCTTTTCAGCATAACAGAATTCATTGTTTTTGCACCACACCCAGTGGTCCATGCAATACGTGCCCTCCATAATACCCACCGCCTGGCTCCCCCAACCTCCCACCACCCCTTCAAAACCCTCATGTTGTTTTTCAGAGTCCATAGTCTCTCATGGTTCATCTCCCCTTCCAATTTCCCTCAACTCCCTTCACCTCTCCATCTCCCCATGTCCTCCGTGTTATTTGTTATGCTCCACAAATAAGTGAAACCATATGATAGTTGATTCTCTCTGCTTGACTTATTTCACTCAGCATAATCTCTTCCAGTCCCGCCCATGTTGCTACAAAAGTTGGGTATTCATCCTTTCTGATGGAGGCATAATACCCCATAGTGTATATGGACCACATCTTCCTTATCCATTCGTCCATTGAAGGGCATCTTGGTTCTTTCCAGAGTTTGGCGACCATGGACATTGCTGCTATAAACATTGGGGTATAGATGGCCCTTCATTTCACTACATCTATATCTTTGAAGTAAATACCCAGTAGTGCAATTGCAGGGTTATAGGGAAGCACATGGTCCTCTCCATTGATGCAGAAAAAGCATTTGACAAAATCCAGCATCCATTCCTGATTAAAATGCTTCAAAGTATAGGGATAGAGGGAACATTCGTGAACTTCATCAAATCTATCTATGAAAGACCCACAGCAAATATCATCCTCAATGGGAAAAAGCACCCAGCCCTCTCATTGTGATCAGGACATGACAAGGATGCCCACACTCACCACTCTTGTTCAACATAGTATTAGAAGTCTTGGCAATAACAATCAGACAACAAAGAGAAATAAAAGGTATCCAAATTGGCAATGAAGAAGTCAAACTCTCTCTCTTCATAGATGATATGATTCATTATATGGAAAACCCAAAAGACTCCACCCCCAAACTACTAGAACTCATACAGCAATTCAGTAATGTGGCAGGATACAAAGCCAAAGTACAAAAATCAGTGGCTTTCTTATACATTAACAATGAAAACACAAAAAGGGAAATTAGAGAATCAATTCCATATACTATAGCACCAAGAACCATAAGATATCTGGGAATAAACCTAACCAGAGAGATAAAGAATCTGTACTTGAAGAACTACAAAACACTTATGAAAGAAATTTAAGAAGACACAAAAAGATGGAAGAATCTTTTTGGATCGGAAGAATAAACATTGTTAAAATGTCTATACTGCCTAGAGCAATCTATACTTTTAATGCCATTCCAATCAAAATTCCGCCGGTATTCTTCAAAGAGCTGGAAAAAATAATCCTAAAATTTGTATGGAATCAGAACAGACCCTGAATCGCTAGGGAAATGTTGAAAAATAGAAATAAAACTGGGGGCATTATGTTACCTGATTTCAAGCTTTACTCCAAAGCTGTGATAACCAATACAGCATGGTACTGGCATAAAAACAGACATATAGACCAGTGGAACAGAGTAGAGAGCCCAGATATGGACCCTCAAATATATGGTCAAATAATCTTCAACAAAACAGGAAAAAATATACAGTGGAAAAAAGACAGTCTCTTCAATAAATGGTGCTAGGATAATTGGACAGCTATATGTAGAAGAATGAAACTCAACCATTCTCTTACACCGTACACAGAGATAAACTCAAAATGGATAAAAGACCCCAACGTGAGACAGGAATCCATCAGAATCCTAGAGGAGATCATAGGCAGTAACCTCTTCGATATCAGCCACAGCATCTTCTTTCAAGATACATCTCCAAAGGCAAAGGAAACAAAAGTGAAAATGAACTTTTGGGACTTCCTCAAGATCAAAAGCTTCTGCAGAGCAAAGGAAACAGTCAATAAAACAAAGAGGCAACCCACGGAATGGGAGAAGATATTTACAAACGATAGTACAGACAGAAGTTTGATATCCAGGATCTATAAAGAACTTCTCAAACTCAACACACACAAAACAGATAATCATCAAAAAAATGGGCAGAAGACATGAACAGACACTCCTCCAATGAAGACCTACAAATGGTTATCAGACACATGAAAAAATGTTCATCATCACTAGCCATCAGTGAGATTCAAATTAAAACCACATTGAGATACCACCTTACACCACTTAGAATGGCCAAAATTAGCAAGACAGGAAACAACAAGTGTTGGAGAGGATGTGGAGAAAGGGGAACCCTCTTACACTGTTGGTGGGAATGTAAGTTGGTGCAGCCCCTTTGGAGAACAGTGTGGAGATTCCTTAAGAAATTAAAAATAGAGCTTCCCTAGAACCCTGCAATTGAACTTCATATTTCTTAAATTAAATACACAGTCACCATAACATTGGATATTTCATGTACTGTACCTTACTTAATTTTGGCTTTGTGAGAGGGTATTGCTGTTTCTACTGTGGTTTCCCAGTAATGTGTTGCTTAGTAATTAATAATGGTAAAATTTTTGTCCAAGGTTTAGCAAACATCCACACAGAATTTATAAGAATTACTTCATTTAATACCTGTTGCACCTCAGATTTATTGAATGTAATGAATAAGATCTCATTTTATTTATGTTTTTAATAAGACAGTACATTTGTTTATTTTTTTTATATTTAAATTTTTTAACTTCATTTTTCCACTGTTCCAATATTCATTGTTTATGCCTCACACCCTGTGCTCCATGCAACACCTGTCCTCCTTAATACCCACCACCAGCTAGTTTTAAAAGACAGGAAGACTTAGCTTAATTGGTGAGTTAACTGTGTTGAAGTGTTATTTCCAGTGTTCTTCAATTAGCCCTTACAGTACGTAAGGAGGGGTCATTTATAGATCTTTAACTTTTCTTTTTTGTATGTGGACACCTTTCAGATCAGCTAGAGGTGATTTCTGTATGTAATTATTTTAGTTAAGCGTCATCGTTGTACTCCAACGTGGCTGAATTCAGCACTTTTTACTCTCAAATGTAGCAGCTTCTGTTCTGTCTTTGAGAACAGCCTCACCTCATGTGCTAGCATCCTCATGGTAACATCCTGGGCACCTAATGAGAGGGCTTAGTTTCCTTAAACATAAAATGAGAGTGTGTAGAACTTATCATCTCATAAAACCCTTCTACCTCCAGTTCTGTGGCTACATAATTATGATTTGTGGAACTCAGTGCATAGACTTCCTTATGCATACTCTGAATCCTAGTCATTCTTAACTACTTGCAGTGTCCTGGGAATACTGTACTCTCACGTTGGCTCAGCTGTCACTTCCTTCATGTGCGCCTCTAACCCATTAGGGATAACATCCAGGCTTCTGGAGCATTTCATTGTAAGCACTCCTGCCCCTAATTTGACATCACCATCTATGCCATGCTCACTTGTGTGTCCCTGTCACTTAAAATGACATTTTGTACATAACTTGTGTTCAATTATGATGTGTTGGCTGAATTGGTGACCGAATAAGTGAGTCCATTTCCAGACCAGAAGAGATCTTAGTAAGTTTGCACAATTTAGTAGTTTCTTAATTTCTGCCTTTCCTGCCCTCCTGTAGGTAGTCAACACATGAGAGACTTTCCTTGTTCATCAGTATTATTGGTGAAATTCTGGCTAGGGAGAAAGGCAGAGTCCTTTTGACAAAGTGACTCTGAGTTATTGTTAGGAAGTTTTCTTCATGCAGCAAAATACCCCACAATCTCATGTATCTGATCTAGTAATACCACATTTATTGGCATTCTCATCGTGTTTCTTCACTGTTTACTCAGGGAGAGATTCAAGTCATACAGATTCAAGTCATACGGAGATTCAAGTCATACAAAGGTTCCCTCCAGAAATTCACTTGTTTTGTTTTGATAGGTACCACCCTGTAGAAGTTACGCAGAAATGCCTCTACTTTTGTTTGAAGTTGCCCTCTGTTAGCACTTTTTAGTTGCTATTCACCTATTTCCATCCCCACATCCAAATTACTTGATTGTGTATGTGCTCTTGGCAAGACTTTGTGCTAGGGACTTATATTGGTTCCCTTTTTTTAAAGAATTTATTTATTTGTCAGAGAGAGAGAGAGTGAGCACAGGCAGACAGAATGGCAGGCAGAGGCAGATGGAGAAGCAGGCTCCCTGCCGAGCAAGGAGCCCAATGCAGTACTGGATCTCAGGACGCCAGGATCACGACTATAGGTTCCCTTTTTGATCTCTGTTCCCTGCTGCTGAGAGGACAGGCAGGGAAGCATTGTGGTGCCACAGGAAGGGCTGGGGCTTTAGCTGCATTCCCATGCCAGCTGTCCATCCTGACTTTCTGTGTGACCTTGGAAAAATCACCTAATCTCTGAGTCTCAGCAGTTTCCTCTGTAAAGTTTAAATCTAATGCTTGCATCACAAAATACAAAGTAAGAAAATTCTTAGAAGATTGACTTTGTTATTATTCATTGCCTCTTTTCTTCTCTGAGATATATTTTATTTTCAGGTCTTAAACCTCCTGACTCATCCAGGAAAGTCAAATTTGTTAGTGAAGAGTTCCTACTTCATCATTATAGCATTGTATAACCAGAAGCAAATCACTGAGCCTGGCTCCTTATGTGGTGGACATTGAGTCAAAGATTAGCTCTAGGCCACACAGTTAATTAATAGACTTAGAGATGGGATAGGAAATGACAGTCCTCTGGTTTTGATGGTGTATTCTTTGAATCATTCAAACAGAAGGACTATGGTCTAGAGTCTAAGAGCATGGATTCTTGAGCCAGATTGACAGGTGTGACTCCTGATACTGGCACTTACTAACTTTATGATGTTTTAAATATCTAAACCAGGAATACTAACCTATCTTTTAAGATTGTGAGGAAGTCTCAGTGGGTCTTCCATATGACAATTCCTTAATGGAATCACCAGCATGTAATCAGTGCTCCGTGTATGAAGGTTATTGTTAGTAGTACTAGTACTATTAGTAGTGCTAGTAGTAGCAGTAGTAACAACAGAAGTAGAAGTAAACAGAATGCTCATAAGAAAACTGTCTGAGACCCAGGGCAAATTAGAAATAAAAAGGATGAAAGATGCAGTCTAGAAGCTAAACTGAACTTTAATATTAAATTTCTTTTATAAGATAATTATATTTCTGGGTCTGGTTTGATGCAATATTGACTCAGGACATCTGGTATTTATTCTTGGTAGACTCTGTCAACTCCTGAGGTCTCCCTAAGCAGAAGTTCAAAGTACGCATGGAATGATTCTGGGAAATAAGGTGCTAAGACAAGGGGGATTGACATTGTTTGCTTGGCCCCTCCAGAAGAAGGGTCTTTGGGAGAGCCATATGTGCCAAAGTTATGAATCAAGATGAGACACGTATAGAATTGGCCACTTTGGGATAAGGATGCTAAGATGAGTGAGCTACATCAGAAGCTGTTGGATATCTAAGACAAGCAGCTTTTTGCTGGCTGGCTTCTGCTTCCTTTTGGTCAGATCATTCCTCTGTGTATGACTATACATACACACACACACACACACACATACACCCCACACGCAAAAGCACACACACTCACATTACCTTACCTAGACTATCCTCCATTGTGTTCTACACATTTCTCATTACCCCATTTCCTTTTCTTCTATGTTATGTTAGCATTATAACTTTAATACTCATCTAAGGTAGCTGATAACACATCATCCTTCCATATGCAAAGAGTAGAGTGCATTTGTACTCTGGAGTGTTTTACTAAGAAGAGTGGCCAAGTCTACTTTCATAACAGAATGAAAAACCACCTCCACTTGTGATTACTCAGTGTGAAATTCCCAGACATGATAACTGGGATGAATTGAATGACCTCATAAAGGCCATTCTCATACCGAAGACCCTAAAACAATTATGGTAACAGATATAATTTACAGGAAAGGTCAGTTACTAGACTTTCTTTTTGAACTCTGTATACCTTCTGTATAATGATACAGTTTTTTTGTACATGATTTTGTGGTAAAATTTTGAATTTTAGAGGAATTATTTAAAAATCCTTTATACCTTTTCAGAGTCACAAATAAACTGCATAGACACTTTGTCTTAGAAGAAAACTTGTGCGGATACTCATCATCCTGCTGCCTTGTACTCTATGCCAGCTGGCTCTGCAGGAGGCCTCTTCCTACAGTTAGGGACCATGCATCCATTGGTTTTCATGGAGAGATGCATAGATAATTCAGGGTATGTGATCAGAGAACACAAAGTAGGATTAGATACATGAAGATTGCCAGTGGCCTGCAAGATCCCTCTTTCCTTGTGAGGAACATTTTCTGAAGGTGTAAAATTCTATTGTAATGGAAAGAGATATCTATTGCTTTATAACGTGACAAAGTTGGCAAATTTTTACCAAAATGGAACTCATTATTTTTCTCTTTTAAGGAAAAAGGCTTTCAGACCCACAGGTCACATTATTCTTTTCAAACTACTTTTCATCTTCTTTAAAAATAATCTGATACATTTGTTCCTGGTATGTTGTGCTGTTTTCCTATGTCATGATGCTGGGAAGGCATCATTAGAAGATTATATTAAGTATCTCCACTTTCTAGTGGACATTGACAGTCAAATTAATTTATTTTTGCACTTGCAGAACAATGGATCCATTTAATTTCTTCTTCCCCACTATAGCTTAATTTGCTAACTATAGTTATGATTCAATTTCATCTTTCATATTGGCACCAGGAAAACACTGACTGCCTCATTAGTGATATTTACTCCCCATTCCGCACCCCTCTCCACAGGGCTGGCCACTGTCCTCAAACATCCTTACTCTATTGGACTAGGTCCTCACTTCCCCTATGCAGCTTGAAAGCTAGGATTCCTCAGAGGAGCTTAAAGTTCCATTACTGACCTTCCTTCAGAACCCTGAAAAAGGACTTAGGAGGGATGCGGAAGAATAATTGTCACTATGATCAAGAAGCTTCATAGAATGGTGGTTAAGAAAGTATAAACCCTGCAGCCATCCTGCCAGGGTAGAATCTGGCCCTGCTTCTTACCAATATAGAGAACTTTGGCAAGTTATTTAACCTCTGAAGCACTCGCTTTCCTCATCTATAAAATGAGTATAAGCTCATAGGGGCTTCAGAGAGTTGGCACTATAATGTATCTGGAACACTGTAAGATTTTTCTTAAATAAAACTGTTGAAAATACATAAATCCTTGCTCTGCCCTGTCACATGGGATATAATTTTCTTAGTGTTCCATGTTTAGGTCTTGTTTTATCAGCTTGACTATCTGCTTTGTGAGTGAAGGAACCATGTCTTCTTTTCTTCACATCTACATGTTCAGTAGCGGGTATAGAACAGAGACTCTGTAATATTCACTGAGCTGAATGAGTGAGTCCTTCCCCTTCCAGCTAAGTAGGACAGCTCTCAGTTGAAGTGGAAATAAGGGTAAGAGTCCACTACTGCCTGGGAAAGTAACACAGCCAGTATAAAAAAAAAAAAAACACAAACACAAAAAGAAGTATCAGTTCTGGAGTGACTGGCCTTTTAATGCATGTAATGTAATGCTCCCATATATACAATATCATCTGTACTATGAGTCCCTGCCACTGGTTCTCGGATGTATATCTTCTGGTGTATTGAGAGGACACAGAGAATGGGGTCTTGTTCCTGTTCAACCAGTGTTAGACCTTGGTAGAGTCAACTAGCTTTTCTGCAACAAGGACTGTTTGCTCATCTGTCAGTGGCAGGGAGGAGGGGAGAGTGAGTTTGACTAAATCATTTATGTACTTCTCCCATCAGTCGTCAACTTCTCAGTTTTGTTTTATACGGATTGTAACTTCATCACATGGAGAACAGAAAATGGTAGGAATGTTGCTTTCAAAACTTTTTTATCACAAGGCTTGCATTACCAGGAGTGTGTCCGTGGTACTACTAAGGACTATGAATCCTGTCTATCCTTTCATTGAAAAGGTCAAGCATTCACTTGTGTGAGATCTTTTGTCTCCTTATTGTTACAATGTTATTTGGTAGCTGGCCTCCATAATGACCCACGTGATCCCCACCTCCTGGTATTCACGCTCTTGTCCTATGCCTTCCCACACCGATCAGAACTGATCTGTGTAACCAGTAGAATATTGGAAAGGTGATGGTGTATCACTTTTAAGATTAAGGCCGAGCTTCTGACTTAATTGTTGTCATACTCTGTCTCTCTGATATCTTGTTCTGTCAGAAACAGTGTCCTGAACGGTCCTATCTAGAGGCCGATAGGGGAGGAACTAAGCCTCCAACCTGCAGCCATATGAGTGATCTTGGAATCAGGTATTCCAACCTCAGCCAAGTTTGCAGCGATCACAGCCCCAGCTTGACTGCAGCCTCCTAAGGGATCTGAGCCAGGACTAGCCCGCTAAGCCACTCCCTATGTGAGACAATACATGCTTGTTTTAAGCTGCAATGTTTGGGGGAATTTGCTAGGCATCTGTAGATAACCAACAGTCATCTTCACTTTACTAAACTAGCTTTCTAGAATGTTTCTGCCATGTACTTTTTATGTGATCTTACAGCTAGAGGTAGACAGGAACACATACTGTTTCCATTTGTAAATGAAAATGCTCACTTTCCAGATCATGTAGTTTGTTGGAAAGGGGGCCAGATGGCATTCTTCCTTTCTTTAAACAGTCTTACTGAAATACAGTTTATGCCATAGAATTCATCCATTTAAAGTATACAATTCAGGGGTGCCTGGGTCCCTCGTTAAAACCCTGCCTTCAGCTCAGTTCATGGTCTCAGGGTCCTGAGATTGAGCCCCACATCAGGAATATCTGCTTAGCAGGAGCCTGCTTCTCCCTCTCTCTCTGCCTGCTTCTCTGTCTACTTGTGATCTCTCTCTCTCTCTCTCTCTGTCAAATAAATAAAATCTCAAAAAAAAATTTCAAGTATACAATTCAATTATTTTTAATATATTCACAGAATTGTGCCAGTATTCCCACAGTCATCTTCTTTTAAGATTTTATTTATTTATTTAAGAGTGAGAGCCTAGGCACAAGTGATGGGAGCAGCAGAGGGAGAGGAAGAGGAGATCTGAAGCAGATTTCCAGCTGAGCAGGGAGCCTGACAGGACACAGGGCTCCACCCCAGGACTTCAAGATCATGACCTGAGCCGAAACCAAGAGTCCAATGCTTAAGTAACTGAAGCCATCCTGGCGACCCCTATTACCATAGACTTAGAGAATTATCATCCCTCCTAGGAGAAACCCAATAGCCATTAGCTGTCCTTCCACTATATCTCCCATTTCCCTTCTTCCCCGTCTGCAGTTCTAAGTGCCACTCATCTCTTTTAGGTTCCTATAGCTTCACCTCTTCTAAACATTTTGTATTAATGCAGTCATGCACCATGTGGTCTTTTTGACTGGCTTCTTCCAGTTGGTGTAATGTTTTCAAGGTTCTTCCGTGTTGTACCTTACATTAGTTCTTCATTACTTTCAACTCTAAAATAAGATTTCATTAGGTGGTAGATACACCACATTTGGTTTATTTGCTGATCAGTTCATGGGCATTTGGATAATTTCCACTTTGTAGCTAACGGTGCTGTGAAAATCCATGTACAAGCTTTTGTGAGGACATATGTATCATTTCTCTTGGGTATATACCTATGGTGGAATTGTTGGGTCGTGTGATAATCCACTGTTTAGCTCGTTAAGGAGCTGCCAAACTGTTTCCCAGCACAGCTGCACTGTCATACACTCCCGCCAGCAACATGGAAGAGCTCTGCTTTTTCCACGTCCTTAAGCACCCTTGTGATTTTCTGGCTTTTTAACTCTATCTGCCTCAGCCAGCACGAAGAGGTGACTCTTTTTGCTTCTCATTTCATTATGACATTGATCATCTTTTCATGTGTTTACCTGCCAGTTGCATCTTTTGAGGGAAAGGTTCTATTTAAAACTTAAAGCATTTTTAATTGGGTTATTTGTCTCTTTATGAATGAGTTGAAAGAGTTCTTTATGTATTGCCAAACAGTATTCTTAATATTATGTGCATATAAACACAAAGCAAAGCACAAGATTGTGGCACTAATTTGTGGCTTGTGAGGCCCCCCAAGGCACCTGGGCCTGAAATACCTGGATAATTGAAGTCCAACCAAGCTTCAGTTGTCCACTTCATTTTGCAATTTTGTATCTTGGTTTTGGTTTTGGTTTTGGTTTTGGTTTTGGTTGCTTTTTTCCTCCTTCATTGAAACTAACACTTCTCTTTTGGGGGAAAAATTAATTTCTATAAGCATGGTCTTCAGCAGATTTCTGAGATACATTCGCTATAATTAAGAGATTTAATCATCTTAAACTTTTGGATAACCATGGCTTTCCAGAGTATCTATTTTCTTGTTTGTTCATTCAATACATAGTTGTTAGAAAGTTAAGTATGTGCATTTTAGAAAATCTAAAAAATACAAGGGGTAAAAATGAAATTTTGGTCTGTATTCATGGATATCTATCTTCATACCTTTTTCTGTCAGTTGGCTTCAAAGTTTATGTACATAATTTTACAATTGAATCACAAACACCATGTATGAAGCTGTGCATGGTAGAAATATTCCCTACTTACTGTATTTATAGATCATGTATGCAAATGTATGAAAAATAAATACAATTTTATGGATTTGCTTTAACTTAAAACATGAAGAATGGAGTTAAGGAATAAATACGCTCAGCTTTTGGTAGTTGTAACAATGTATATGTTTTATTTCTGACATCTCAGCATTTTCCTACAAAAATGTGATTTATTTATTCAAAGACTGCCCACCATGATGGAAGCAGTCTTACTAGATAAGAGTTTTTCTATACTAGCCTTCAGGGAGCTCACAATCAAGTAGCTAAGGAAAAAATGTAAGAAATAAATTACTTTAATAAACTATAATTGCTATCATGCAGGTAGAAATAAAACAACAAAGCGAATTCCTTAGGCCTTGAGGGAAAGTGTCCTAGAGGTGATACTGTCTATGCTGGGGTTTGATGGATGAGTAGGAGACTTTTAGCAGAGGGAACAGGTGACATAGTGCACTATTCAAATGCTCAAAGTTCTTAGGAAAGAGTGACAGGTGATGAGGATAGCAAAACAAAGACAGGATTGGGAATCACCTTTGTCAGGTCAGGACTTTGGATTTCTAGAGAGTAGAACTATAATCTAAAAAAATCAGAGTTAATCATGTAATTTAATTTTTGTTTTTGGAAAGACTGCTCTATCAAAGAATTGATGGGAGAGAGATGGTCCAGGCAGGTAGGCTATTTCAGAGACAGTTGAAAAAAATTCAGGCAAGTGTTATTAAAGAGCTAGCATGCTGAAGGGGAAAACTTCAGAGAGTGAGTTAGATGTGGATGTTAGAAAGAAGGAATTATGAATGAAGTTTCTAGCTTTTGAAAACTGGATAAATATGGTGACATTGACATAGTGACCAATTGAGCAAATTTTCAACATGGTGAATTCTAATGGTATAGGACAAAGTGTTTGTATTAACAGTACTAATAAAAGCTACAATTTAAATTGAATGCTTACCATTTATCACGTTCTTAGTTACGTATTTATGTGTGTGTGTGTGTGTGTGTGTACTTACATATGTATATGCATATGTATATGTATATGTATTAACATCTTAATTTTCTTTTATTTTTTTTCACGTTTCCAAGGTTCATTGTTTATTCATTGTTTATGCATCACACCCAGCGCTCCATGCAATATGTGCCCTCCTTAATACCCACCACCAGGCTCCTCCAAGACACCCACCCTCCCACTCCTCCACCCTCTCCCATCCAAAACTCTCAGTTTCCTATGATATTATATTTTGTGACCTTACCAAATGTACTATATACTATCTCAATAAAATCATTTCAATTTTTAGGATTTCCTATCTCATAAGATAAAGAACATTTTTAGAAGCTAGGTCTATGAAACTGCATTATTACTATTATAACCTTTTTGTGGCCATTAGATTCTGTCCGAAGTAGTTGACATGACAGATGAGAGATCATCACTTAAATGAAATTATAGAATGGCTTTGAAATGATTCAGCTACTTTTATCTCCAACTTAAAGAGGATAAAAATTACATTGTTTAATGGAATTAGTTACTTAGCTCTGGGTATTTTCTAGTATAAAGTAGGGAAGTTGAAATGTATTTTGCATTTTATAGTTCTTGGGTTTATTTTCACTTTTTACTGTAATTTTTAATGTTAACATCTAAGTTTCTGGCCTATGCCAGAGAATATGATTGTATGGTATATGATTTCTGACTTTTCTTTATGACTTTTTGCAAAATCAGATATTTGGAAGTATGACATATATGTTGAAAAAGATGTTACCGGTTATGTGAATCATCAGTCCCTTCCTAATATTTTGTCCTCCTCTTCTGTCACTCACTAAGACAGCTGTGTATTGTTTTCCACTTCAGTTGTGTGATGTCAATTTCATCTTCTTAATCGATTAGTTTGAAACCTCTGCTATGAGGTCTTTTATCAAGTGGAAATATCTTTCTTTTGTCCGATTTGGTTTTTGTTTTGTTTTTTCTTCTCTGTCTCCCTTGACTCAGTAGAATGTGTCTGAGATACTTGAATGTTACATACATCAGAAGTTTTTCCTTTTTATTTCCAAGCAGTATGCCATTTGTGCTTCTTCATTGTGCCATATGCTTCTTCATTTGCCTGTCAATAGACATTTCATTTGTTTGTACTTTAGGGCTATTATGAAGGAAACTTCAGTGAATATTTGTATGCACGGCTTTTCTGTTTTCAGTCTTTTGGGTAAATGCCACAGAGTTAAATTACTGGATTGTTTAGGAAGTGTTTCTGTACATTTAGAACCTCCGGTATATTGTTTAATAGAATTGATGTGAACAGACTTAACATTTTTGGTTTCTCAGTTTAGGCAGGAAAATAGTCTTCCACCATAACATATGATGTTAGCTAGCTATAGAGTCTTTTTGTAGATGTCCAGTATTAAACTGAGGAACTGTCTTTTTAGTTTTGTAGTGTTTTCTCAGGTATGGGTGTTGAATTCTGTCAAATACTTCTCATGCAACTTTGAAATGATCACATATTGTTGTTGCTTTGTCTTTTTAGTCTTAATAAAGTAACTACAGTGATCTTTTTAAATAAATGTTTATTTTAGAATAGATTCAGATTTACAGGAAAGTTGCAAGACATTTACAGAATTTCTGAGTGCCATCAACCAGTGTACGTTTTCTTTATTCTTTTTTAAAGATTTTGTTTATTTACTTGACAGAGAGAGATCACAAGCAGTCAGAGGGCAGGCAGAGAGAGAGAAAGGGAAGCAGTCTCCCTGCTGAGCATAAAACCTGATGCTGGGCTGGTTCCCAGAGCTCTGGGATCATGACCTTAGCTGAAGGCAGAGGCTTTAACCCACTGAGCCACCCAGGTGTCCCAAGTGTACCTTTCAAACATCTTAAAATACCATAATACAATTGTCATAACTAATGAACCAGCATCAAATCATTGTTGTTGATTGAAGTCTGAACTTACCAGATTTTTACCTAATGTCCTTTTTCTATCCCAGAGCTCATCCCAAGTACAATATAGATTCAGTCATTATATCTTCCTTAAGCTCCTCTAGAGTATGACAGCTGTTCAGACCTTTCTTATTTTTGATAAACTTGAAATTTTGAGGCATTTAGTAGAATGTCCTTCATTTGGGTTTTTCTGATGTTCCCTTACAGTTAGAGTGGTGTTATGTGTGGGTTTATTAAGTATTTTCAGTCCATACATGTTAGGGATACGGCTGCAGTTTTCCTGTTCTGTCTTTGTGTGGTCTTGGCACCAGGATAACGGTAGACTCATAAACTGAGGTGGGGGGTGTTCCCTCCTCCTTCCAGAAAGGTGTATAAGGGAAAGCCACTATCTCCTCCTAAAATGCTTCATTGAATTGACTAGAAAAGTGATCTAGGGCTTGAGGGGTTTCTTTTCTCGAAGGGTTTTAAATTATGATTCTAATTCTTCAACAGAAATAAAACACTCCGTCCTGAGTTATTGTTGGTAACTAGTTTATTTCAAGGAATGTGTACACTTCATCGCAGTTGTCAACTTAATCACTGCAAAGGTATTCATAATATTTTTAAGTGTTTATTATATGTAGGAACTGTCATTTTGGTTATTTCTTTTATTTTTAGTAGTAGTAATTTATGAATTCTTTTTCTTTCTAGATCAGTCTACAGATGCATCAGTTTCATTTCTCTTTTCAAAGAACTAGCTTTTGGTTTTGTTGATTTTCCCTATTGTGTGGTGTTTATTTTTTATTTCATTAATCTTGTTTTCTTTGTTTTTTAAGGATTTATTTTAGTATAATTATGGACAGTAAAGTACTCATATTTAAAGTATGCAGTTTCAGGGCACCTGGGTGGCTCAGTGGGTTAAAGCCGCTGCCTTCGGCTCAGGTCATTATCTCAGGGTCCAGGGATCGAGCCCCGCATTGGGCTCTCTGCTCAGCAGGGGGCCTGCTTCTCCCCCCCCACCCTCTCTACCTCCCTCTCTTCCTACTTGTGATCTCTGTCAAATAAATTAATTAAAAAATTTTAAAAAATGTATGCTGTTTGATGAATTTTTATGCATTATGTCCATGAACCTACCACTACAATCAAGATAATGAACATTTTCATAACCTCCAAAAGTTTCCCTGTGACTTTTTGATTCACTCTTTCCAGGTACCCTACCAACTTGTCCTCAGACCATCAGTGATGTGTTTGGGGTCACTTTAGGTTAGTTTGCATTTCTGAGAATTTCATATAAATATGCCATGTTACATTTTATTGCTGAGCAGTATTATACAGTGTGGGTATACCACAATTTGTTTATCCCTTTTACTTACTGGTGGGGCTTTTGACAAATTCGAGATTAAAAATAAAGCTGCTTTGTACATTTATATACAGCATTTCTGTGTACTTATACATCATATGTTTTTATATTTTGATAAGTACCAAGACTTAGGATGCCTGGGCTGTATGGTAGATATATTAAGAATCTGCCAAAGTGTTTTCACCATTTCGTATTCCTAGTAGCAGTATATGAAAGTCACAGATCCACATCTTCACCAACATGTTGTATAGTCATCTCTGAAAAATTTTAGTCTTTCGGGTATGTGTGTTATACCTCTTTGTGATTTGATTTGTATTTTCCTGATGACTAATGAAGTTGAGCATCTTTGCTTGGGTTTATTTGGAATCCATATATCATCTTTAGTAAAGTGTCAATCTACATCACGTATTCATTTTGAGGTTTCCTTGTTGTTGTTTTTGTTTTCTTGTTTTTGTTTTGTTTTGTTTTACTGCTGAATATTAATTCTACTTTATAAATTCTAGATCTATGCTGCCCATTATGATAGCCATGAACCACTGGAAATTTACATTTAAATTAATTAAATTTATTATGTTCAGTTAACCAATATATGATGACTCATCATTTTTTGGTATAGTGTTCAGCAATTCATTAGTTGTGTATCACACCCAGTGCTCATCACCACACATGCCCTCCTTAATACTCATCACCCAGATAATCCATCCCCCCATCCTCCTCCCTTGTGTAACCCTTGGTTTGTATCTCAGAGTTCACAGTCTTTCATGGTTTTTCTCCCTCTCTGATTTCAACCCCCTTCAGTTTTTCCTAACTCCCCCTATTGCCCTCTGCCCATTCCTTAGGTTCCACATATGAGTGAAAACGTTTGATAAATGTCTTTCTCTGACTAACTTATTTCACTTAGCATAATCCCCTCCAGTTCCATCCACATCAGTACAAATGGGGGGTATTCATCGTTTCTGATTCTGAGTAATAGTCCATTGAATATATGAACCACAACTTCTTTATCCATTCGTCTGTTGAAGGACATCTTGGCTCTTTCCACAGTTTGGCTTTCGTGGACATCGTGGCTATGAACATTGAGGTGCATGTACCCATTCTTTTCACTACATCTGTATCTTTGGGGTCAATAAAATAAAATAAAATGGTAGTGCAATTGTTAGGTCCATGGGGTAGCCTTTTTTTTAACATCATGAGGAACCTCCAACTGTATTCCAGAGTGGCTGTACCAGCTTACACTCCCACCAACAGTGTAAGAGGGTTCTCCCTCTTATCAGAAAATTCAGTTGGCAGTGTAGTTCTAAATAGAAGTCCCTTATTGACCCACGTGTTTGTGAATATTTTCTCCAGTATGTAGCTTGCTTTTCATTAGATTCACAATGTCTTTCCAAGAGCCATGTTTTAAATTATGATGAAATCTGTCATTTTTTTCCTTTATACTTTTGTGTATTCTATCTACTATTAGTTGTTTTTTTTTTTCTAGACCCAAGTTCAACACCTCTTTTTCTGCCTTATGGTAGAATTGTTATCATTTCTGATTTTACATGTAGAGCTCTCATCCATTTTGAGTTCTTTTTGTATCTCATATGAGATCAGTGTTGATAGTTACACTGCATATGGCTCTCCAGTTGTTTCAGTGTTGTTTCTGAAAAGACTTTTCGGTCCCTCTGAATCATCTCTGCACCATTGTCACATATTCATTTGGCTGTATAAGTGTGTGTTCTGGACACTCTGTTCTTCATGCTAGTATCACACTTTCTTGATAACTGTGACATTAAAATATGTTTCTAAATCAGGTGGTCAGAATCCAAATTTGTTCTTAATTTTCAAAATCATTTTGGTATTAGGTTCTATAAGCTTCCTTAGAAATGTTTTAATCAGTTTGACAATTTCTGTAAGAATATTGCTGGGATTTTCATGATAACCACATTTTAATGACATCAATGTGAATAACGTTGATGTTTTAGGAATATTGAGACTTGCTGTGCATGAACACAATATTTCATAATTTATTTCAGTCTGCTTTTATTCTTCTTGACAATATTTTACAGTTTTCAGTGTCATATATATTTTGTCACATTTATCCTTGGATAATTGTTTGATGCTAATATAAGTGGAACAGTTTAATATTTTTAAATTCCATTGTTCACTGCTAATATATAGAACAATCACATAGTGATTCTATCTGGCAACTTTATTAAATGTACTGTTAGTTCCAATAGCCTTTTTTAGTAGTGTCATTAGGACTTTTCTGCATTCACAATCACATCATCTTTCACTCAATGTCCCTTATATTAATGAAGTTTCTCCACTTTGGCCATTGGGAACATGAGCTATTTCCACCCCGATATTAGTTCTACCTGCTTTTTCCCTGGCGGTTTTGTCCCTGGCCTGGGCGCACTTCCTCACACACATACATTGGTCCGCTGTCAGATGAAAACTTGAGCAGCACCCATAGCAGGTTTCTGAGCCCCGTGTCTGGATAGCTCTTTCCTCCTTGGTTACTCTACTTTGTGAATTTTAGCTGCTCTGGCCTCCTTGAATTCTTAACTGTCTCCTCAAGCTGGGCTCTGTTTTGCTTCCTCTTCCCCAAATTGTGGAATAGAATCTACACAGCGATCTAGGGCTATCTCAGAGCTCACCTCATTTGTTTCTCTTCTCCTAGGGATCACTGTTCTGTGCTCTGTTGTCCAGTTCTGAAATGCTTGCTTCTTCCTTCTTTTCTCTCTCTCCTTCCTTCCTTCCTTCCTTCCTTCCTTCCTTCCTTCCTTCCTTCCTTTCTTCTGCTTGCTTGCTTGCTTGCTTGCTTTCTCCTTTTCTCTTTCTTTCTTCTACTTTTTTTGTAGTTGTGCAAGTCTTTCTAGCATTGTTGAAAACAGAAATCTCTTAATGACTTTTGCTCTTATCTTTGTTATTCCCTTCCTTTTACTTATTTTATATGTTTTTGTTCTTTTCCAAACTTCTTAAAATAGAAACTTGAGTTCGTGTTTTTGAACCCTTCATCTTTAGCATGAGATGTTTTTTCTAAGCGCTGTTGTAGCTGCATTTTTCACAAATTCAGATATGGTGTGTTTTCATGTTCTTTTAGTTCAAAATGTTTTTCACTTTCCCTGTAACTTCTTCTTATACCCATGATTATTTTATTGTGCTATTTAATTTCCAAAAATTTCTGGACTCTCCCAATGCTTTTCTGTTATTACTTGCTATTTTAATTCTCATGTCATTGGAAAACATGCTCTGTATGATTTCTTCAAGTTACTAGGATTCTGAATCTGTATATCAATCAGGATAGAACTGATATTTTAATCATTCTGAGTCTTCCAACTCAACATGAACAAAATGGATGTCTCATTTATTTAGGTCTTCTTTATTATTCCTCAGCAGCGTTTTATCTGTTTTGGTGTACTCGTATTTTACATATTTTATCATATTTACCCCTAAGCATTTCATATTAACTGCTATTTGTAAACAGAGGTTTGTTTGTTTGTTTGTTTGTTTTTTAAGAGTTTGTTGCCTGTATGCAGAAATACAGCTGGTGGTTGTTCTTTGTATGTTTTCTATCCTGTACCTTTGCAAAACTCACTTATTACTGTTAGTAGATTTTTTTTTTGCTTGTTCTATTGAACTTTCTACACAGATGATCATGTTGTCTATAAACAAAGATAGTTCTACTTCTTCATTCCAATCTAGATTCCCTTTATTTCCCATTTTTTTCCTGATTTCTCTGGCCGAAGCCTAAATACATTGTGGAAAGAAGAGGTGATGGTGAACATCACTCTCCTACCCTTGATATTAAGAGGACAGGGGAAATTCCCTTCTATTCCTAGCCTGTTGAATTTATCACGAATACTGAATTTTGTCAATTTTTTTCCATCGTCAATTGAAATAACCATAAGATTTTTTTTATTTGTTAATTTGTTAATATGTAAATTATGTTCATTGGTTTTAGAATGTCAAAGCAACCTTGCATTCTTGAGATCAACCCCACTCAGTCATGATATAACATTCCTTTCTCATGTATTGTTGAATTCAATTTGCCAAAGCATATATGTAGAATGTTGGCATCTGTATTCCTGAGGGATACTGGTGTGTGTGTAGTTTTCTTTTCTTATAATGTCTTTGTCTACCTCTGGTAATCAGATTAATACCAGCTTCTATGAATGAGCTGTTGTTTCTTCCCTTTAGGTTTATGGAGAAGATTTTGTGTAGGGTTTTTTTTTTTTTTTTTTTTGCTTGTTTTTCATTTTTCCTTTCGTCCTTTCTTCCTTTTTTTCTTTTCCAATCCTTTCCTTTCCCTTCCTTCCTTCCTTACTTCTTGTTTTAGAATTCACCTGTGATTGCTGTATGGGCTTTGAGTTTTCTTTTGTGGGAAGACTTTAACTATATACTCAATGTCTCTTATAGGACTATTCGGGTTATTTGTTTGTTTTTGAGTAAACTGTGGTAGATTGCATAGGTTATGGATTTTTTCCAATGTCATCAACATTGTCAAATTTATAGCCATATAATTATTCATAATGCTTCCTTATTGTCCTGTTAATATCTGTAGAATTTGTAGTCATATTTTGTCATAAACTTTTTTTTGAGTTTGAAATAAATGTATGTTTATTATTTTTTCTTTTTCTTTTTGTGCCTGTAACTTTTTTTTTAATTTTCAGCATAACAGTAATCATTATTTATTATTTTTACACCACACCCAGTGCTCCATGCAGTCCATGCCCTCTCTAATACCCACCACCTGGTTCCCCCAACCTCTCACCCCCTGCCACTTCAAACCCCTCAGATTGTTTTTCAGAGTCCATAGTCTCTCATGTTTCACCTCCCCTTCCAATTTCCCCCAACTCCCTTCTCCCCTCTAACTCCCCTTGTCCTCCATGCTATTTGTTATGCTCCACAAATAAGTGAAACCATGTGATAATTGATTCTCTCTGCTTGACTTATTTCACTCAGCATAATCTCTTGCAGTCCCGTCCAGTTGCTACAAAAGTTGGGTATTCATCCTTTCTGACGGAGGCATAATACTCCATAGTGTATATGGACCACATCTTCCTTATCCATTTGTCCATTGAAGGGAATCTTGGTTCTTTCCACAGTTTGGCTACCGTAGCAATTGCTGCTATGAACATTGGGGTACAGATGGCCCTTCTTTTCACTACATCTGTATCTTTGGGGTAAATACCCAGTAGTGCAATGGCAGGGTCATAGGGAAGCTCTATTTTTAATTTCTTGAGGAATCTCCTGTCACAAACTTTTGATAGAAGTAACTCTATTAGTATATTATTTAATAGTACTGCTAGTATCTTTTTTCTTTAATGGTTGGCCAATCTACCAAAGGTTTAATAGTTTTTTTTTAAATATTTCATTTCATTTATTTATTTGAGAGAGAGAGAGAGAGAGAGAGAGAGAGAATAAGCAGGGTGGAGTGACAAAAGGAAGAGAAGCAGATTCCTTACTGACCAGGGAGCCCAACTGATGGCTTGATCACGAAACCCAGAGATCATGACATGAGTTGAAGGCAGACACTCAGGATCACAAAAGATTGGATTATTCCCTCCAAATTATCAGAGCACAATGCTTTGAAACTGGAACTCATCCACAAGCAAATTAATGGAAACTAATGAGAATGCAGACACATTGCTCTAAACCTATGTGATACAGCAAAGACAGTCCTTAGTCCTAAGTCTGAAAGGGGAAATACATAGCCACCCAAGCCTCACTCAAAAGAAAAAAAAATTGAAAAACCCCAAAGACACCAACTCCCTTTATACCTTAAAGAACTAGAAACTCAACAACAAATTAAGTCAAGCCCACCTGTTGCCAGAATTTTCCTGTGTTCCCCTTTGGTTGGTGTTCAGTCCGAGGCCACACACTCTTCTTCTCTTCATGGTCCACACCAGGGAGTCCATCTGCTCCCGTCTTTTGAAAGTACATCTCTGTTTTCATTCTTCTCTCCCCTGAGCTCTAGAGCTTGTGTATCTGCACAGGGATGAGACCGCTCCATCTGACAACTCACTCATTCAACAAGTACTTTATGGGAGCTTCCAATGTGCTGGTGGGGAAGAGCTATGGGATGGCCCTGAAAACATACTTTTTTTTTTTTTTT
>NW_022631146.1:2798119-2799602 GCF_010015895.1 Lontra canadensis
AGAGATGGCGGTTCACTCACAGCTCTTCCTGCTCTTCCTCAACTTCTATGTCCTGTTCCCTGCCCCTGCACATGGCAAGGCCCCTGCCCACTCCTCCTGCCCTGGGCCTCTCTCCAATACGCTACACACCTCCTTCATGTTAGCACCTACGTTTGTGCCCCTCTGTGGTCCGCAGAGTCCCCGAACCCGTACACGGCGACTCGCCGACCCATTTCGCACTCCGAGGATGGTCGAGGTCCTCAGGAAGACATTCTCATTTGGCACATGGGACTGGGACACTGTCTACCGGAGTTTCATGGACTCTCAGCCAGCTGGGCCCCACACCTCTGGGGTCACAGGCGTGTTCATTACAGGAAAGCTGGGTCCACATCCTGAGGGAACACTGGGCACACTATTACAGTGGAGCCCTCCAACCTGGCCCAGCACAGGGCACATGAATGCTCTGAACATCCAGCATACCCAGATGTGCACAGTGTGGGGAATGTCTGGAGACACCGGGCAAAGACGGAGTTTTACAATACAAGCAGGTACTGGGAAAAGGAACCACCACATCTCTGTATGCAGTGTTAGTCATTGCAACAGTGACCCTCCATCCATGGACTGTCTGAAACAGCTCAGCATTGGACAAAATAATTCCCCAGAAACCTGGCTAACCTGGAGCCTACAGACCATCAATCCTCAAAGACAGCCTAAGAAAGAGGAATTCAGGCCTCAGAACAGAGCACGTGCCCAAAACCCAGAGACTGGGAGGCTTCTGATCCCATTTGACACTGGGCTGATGTGTCACACAGACACTTGGTGGACAAGTAGCCTCCATTCCTCAAGTTGTCCAGCCCAATGTAGCACAAGGCAAGTAAGCCCTGAGAACAGGTTTGCCAAGTGCGATGAAACCATGATTCCTGCATCCCAACACTGTGTCGAGAAAGCGCTTCAACTCAACAGAAACATGACCATGGGCCTTTGTACCCACTGTACAAAAACTCAGCTCTCCCCTAGGCCAAGCAGGCACCTCGACAGCTGGCTCACTATGTGCCCGTGGACATGGAGACCAACGAAGGAGCTCTGGGCTAAGCCAAGCAGACCTCTAGACATGTGGCTTATCATGTGCCCTAGATCCCTGAGATCAACAACTCAGCTCTTTGCCTGGCCACGGGGGCACCTTGACAAAAGGCTCACCAAGTCCCCTTGGACCTGGAGACCAAATACTGAGCTGTCTGGTGGCTTAAGCAGGCACTGTGATAGTGGGCTAAATGCGTGCCATTGGACCTTGAGCCCAAGCAATGAGATCTGGGCTAGAACAAGCAGACACCTAGATAGGAGGCTCACCATGTGCCCCTGGACTGGGAGACCAGCAACTCAGCTCTTGGCTTGGCCAAGTGGCCACCCTAGCAACAGGCTTCCCATGTGTCCTTGGACGTGGAGAACAACAACTGCGCTGTCTAATGGGGTAAGCAGGCATTTTGACCATCAGTATGCCTGGTTC
>NW_022631146.1:2799612-2942298 GCF_010015895.1 Lontra canadensis
AGCAACTCAGCTCTTGGCTCGGCCAAGTGGCCACCTTAGCAACAGGCTTCCCATGTGTCCTTGGACCTGGAGAATAACTGCACTGTCTAATGGGGTAAGCAGGCATGTTGACTGTCAGTATGCCTGGTGCCCTTCGACCTGGAGACTGACAATCCACCTCTGTGAACAGCCAAGGAGGCAGATTCACAGCTGGCTCACCATGGGCCCATGGACATGGAAACCACAAAATCAAGTCTGTATTAGGCCAAGCATGCACCTGGACAGCAGGCTCACCACATGCTCTTGGACCTGGAGACCAACAATACACCTCTACACTAGGCCACGTAGGCACCAGGACAACAAGTTCAGCATGTTTCCATGGACACAGATCCTTTCTTCTCCCCAGAGGACAGGGCACTCAAACACAGGGCTTTCTAGCTGGCGTCAGATTAGGAAACCTCCAAACCTGCTCAGCATTGCACCGATTTGTCCAATGCAGCCATGGAGACCTGGAAGCCTCCAAAACATTAGCCCTCCATCCCAGGACAGCATGGCCCTAAAAAGCCACTGGCACACCAACTTGACCTCCCAATCTATGAATGCATGCTTTTCACCTCTGCAGGGAAGGGAGCATTCAAGCCTCTTCTCCCTTTCAACGTGCTTCACCCTAAAGTCCTTGTGGCCTGCTATCTCTTCATTATTTATTTTGTGGGGAGGTCTCCTCCTGATGAGAAAACTATGCCATGCCATAGAAGGTGAAACAGGCCAGTGGTTTCAACACTTTGTTTTTGAATTCATGGCAGGGAATGAAGAGGGGCAACGGGAGGAGGTAGCGCAGGAGACCCAGGAACTGAACTATATAGAGTCATTGGCAGAAATCCTCCAGTTAAAGGAGCAGTGTTCCATCCTCAAGGGAGAGGTACAGGCCTTACAGCAAGAAGCCAAGGAGTACACTGAGAGGCTGGCTCAGCTCCATGTGGTGGAGAGCTTCTTTGTTCAAATAAAGATCTTCCTCAATATTTCTGCCTTACACGCAGTGCCCAAGGGTTAATGTTTGTGCACCCACCCACTATGGCATTGAAGGGGAGTTGGGAAATAGGTGTTCATCTCCCCAATTGATGGCATGTTATGAATTTCAATATTAGGCAAATAAACCATTTAAAATAAAAAAAAATTAAAAAAAAGACCCAACCCAAATGGATTATTTCTAAATAACTGATTTACAGAAAACAAACCTTGGGTGATTAAAGGGCAGCCTGTCTTAGAGTCACTACTATCCCTTACGATCCATTGCATTCTTCTGAGGTTGGGGTATCCATGGCTCTGAGAATATGTCATTTAAGTATGCAGAGTTGACATTGAGCATAACCTGCCTGTCCTCATCAACACATTCAGACATACTGAACCCTAGAACCAAAGCAGAGGACCTAAGTTCAGCAGCATTTGGATTGGAAGAAAAAGAGAATCCGTGTGTCTGTTCCCAGGTATTTCTGCCTAAAGCATTGGCAGAAACCATTTTTGTCAGATTTTCTAAGTGGGAGGTTGGCCCCTGATGTTATGGCTTCAAATTGTTGCCAGGAAAACAGCTGTTGGTTGGGGACAGATTTGTCTATGATGCAGTCATTGGAAGAACAAATGTGGCAAGACCACACAGGAAGGGTAGAGTGACTACAGCAGTGGGGGACGATGCCTTCTCTCTGGGTGAGTAGGTTAGTGAGCAGGAGGCAGAATGGTGGCCAGTCTGGTGGGCTCCATTCTGACCAAAGAGGCACTTCAGGAATTGGGGAGCCATGTGGGATTCACTTTGGGTGCTTTAGGTCATGTGGGTTTGCCTGAGTAAGGCGCAGTGGGACAGAGGTGGGAACAGGGGCACCTTGGAGACACTAGGGTCTGCTTGGGTATGAGGAATGGGGCCACTCCCAAGAGTCAGTGCTGACCTTCTGATAAATTGGACATTGGGGGTCAGAATGGAGTTGGAAGGTGAGATTCCTGTCTGACTCCTCCTGGGGTATGCTCCATCTTAGCTCCAGGGATGTGGAGTGGGAATGCAGGTGGGGTGCAAATACCAGTAATCTGGCATCTACATTTGACTCAATGATATAGGGACTGAGTCAAATGAGTCAACTGAGATATAGGGAAAGTGCCTAGAGCTGTGGCTCGTGGGCTGAGCTCACTACTGTGTGTGATCATAGCACCTGGGCATACACAGATGGGAACCATGAGGAAGTTTCCTCTGGGGATTGAAATGAACTTCAAGGGAACATGGAAAGTGGGTGACTTGCAATCATAAGATGGATGATGTCTGGGCTGATTGGAGGGGGCTGCTTCCAGGAGCCTGTGTGGAGGCTGGTTGAGTCCAGGTCACTTAAATGTAAGGGGGGCATGGGTTGCTTACATGATGCTAACCCTCGGAAACTCCTGTGATTAGCTGCTCAGATCATGCTCACTGAACCACAATTCCACAAACATCAGGCCCCTGGGTGGGCTGGCTCCCCAGAGCTGCTCCCCTCTTTAGTCCCTCTTCTTTCATATGGAAAACAAAGGCACTTCCATGGGAGGTGACTGTGTGAGCAGGAGGCAGGAGAAGACGGGTTTGGGGAGGGGATCTACAAAGCAGGGACAGATGCAGTCTAGAGGACCAAGGGAAGAGGTGATGGTAGACTGTGAGCCGGGTCCTTGTCCTGGCTTTGGGAAGGTAGTGCGTGAGATGACTCTGTCCCATATCCAACATTCCCTGCCCCTTTGGGCTATAGGGCATCACTGGACATCATCTGCCAAGTCGCAGGCCAGCACCAGACCCATCCTGCCTCCTTCACTGTTGCTTGACAACCACATCTTAAGGTTCTGGGGCCTTCAGGGACATGTCCAACTCCGGTGAGCCAAGGTGGGACTACTAGGCTTAGGGATGTGCTGACAGGTAGAGCACTACTATAGATAGGAAGGAGGGGGGTAGAGAGGTAGAATTCTAGATTTCAGGAAGCCACAGGCATTTCAGAAGGTCCCTTCACAGATGCAATCTTCACTCATTTTTGCTGCTTCCATTCTTTTCAGCAGTTACAAATGAATCTGAAGTAAAAAATTGTGCCCTGTGTTTCATGGCATATCACATTTTCATTCTCTGGGTTCAGGAAAGTGTTTGCTAGATTACATGGTTTAGGTTTTGTTTCTTTAGAACCCATCACATGGTCTTACGAGAACGGCTCTTCCATTGACCTTTCCACCTTCAATGTAGGAGAGCTGGTTCTTTCTAACATTTGATATTTGTACTGTATTTTATATTACCCAGCTAACCTAAAAGGCAGGTAGTACCGATAACTCAGTCTGGTTTTCAGTTGCATTTTTCTCATGGCTAGAGAGGTTGAGCATTTTTTTTCCCTTATGCTTTATGTGATATCTGCATGTTCTTTTTGATGTAATGTCTGTCCATATCTTTCATCCATTTTATGTTTAGGTAGTTTTTTTTTTTTCTTATTAAATACTGAGAGTTCTTTACATGCACTCCATAGAAATTCTTTTTCAGATATGTGGTTTGCCAATATGTTCACCTAGTCTATCACTTGTATTTTTGTGAATCTAATAGGAACAATGTTCTTAGCATTATAAAAGTTTTCAATATTGATAAAGTCCTGTTTATCAAATGTTTTCTTTTATGCAGTGTGCTTTTAGTGTCAGACAGAGATCACAAGTGGGCAGAGAGGTGGGGGGTGGGATGGTGGAAGCAGGTTCCCTGCTGAGGAGAGAGCCCAATGTGGGGCTCGATCCCAAGGCCCTGGGACCATGACCTGATCCAAAGGCACAGGCTTAACCATTGAGCCACACAGGCGCCCCCTTTTTGGTGTTCTACACGCAGCATCATGTCTTCTCATGAGGACAGAAGAATAAAAATATTAATTCCTTCATTACTGACTTGGTTGCCTCTTATTTTCTTTTGTTGTCTGATTGTTAATGATAGGACTTCCAGTACAATGTGGAACAGCAGTGTTGAGAGTGGACATTCCCTTTCTGTTCCCGACTTTAGTGGAAAAGTTGTACATGTTTTCTCATTGAAAATGATATCCCCTCTCAGCCTTTCCTCTGTGACTTAGGATATTGAGGTGTTTTCCCTCTATTCCAACACACAGTGGGATCTTTTCAAGAAAGATGCTGTGTGTTTTTTTCATGTGCCATTTCAGCATCTATGGAGAGGATCATATGGTTGTTGTTCTTTCTCATGTTAATGTGGTGTATCATGGGGACTGGTTTGCAGATATTGAAGCATTACTGCAGAATGCAGGAATTAATCCCTCTGGTCCTGTTGAAGAATCCTCCTGATGTACTCTTGGATCATCTTGGCTAGTATCTCTGTGGGAAGTTCTACACCCATATTCATCAGGGATATTGGCCTATAATTCTCCTTTCTGGTGGAGTATTCATCTGCCTTGGGGATCCAGGTTATGCTGGCCTCATAGAATGACTTTGGAAGGTTTGTTGGCACAAAATTGGTCATCATATTCTCTTACAATTGTTTTATTTCTTTGGGTTGGTTGTGATCTCTTATTTTCCATTCCTGATATTGATTTCTCAATCCTGTTAGTTCTTTCAAAGAACCAGCTCTTTGTTTCAGTGATATATATATTTTTTAAAGTCTGTATATTGTGTAGTGCTTTAATCTTTATCATTTCTCTCCACCTGCTGAATTTTGGCTTTCTTTGCTGTCAGTTTTCCTGCTTTTTTGTGTTACATTGTGTATTTTGGACTTGTTTTGTTTCTAAAAGAAGGCCTGTACTGCTGTATACTTCCCTCTTAGGACAGACTTTGCTTCACCCAAAAGCTTTTGCACTGTCGTGGTTTTCCTTTTCATTTCCTTCCGAGTATTTCAAATAGTCTTCTTAATTTCCTGGTTGTCCCATTCATTCTTTAGTAAGACGTTCTTTGGGTTCCATGTATTTGTGGCCCTTCTACATGTTTCCTTTTTGGTTGACTTCAGGTATCTATGCCATGTGGTCTGAAAAATGCATGGGTATGATTCCAATCTTTGTGATCTAGAGGAGAACTGATTTTTGACTTGGTATGTAATCTATTCTGGATAACATTCCTTGTGCACTCAAGAAAGAGGTATACTCCTTTGCTTTAGGGTGAAATGCTCTGTACATCTCTCTGAAGTTCGTCGGGTCCAATGTGTCACTTAAAGCCCATTTTTCCTTGGTGATTTGCTTAGATAACATGTCCCTAATTGTGAGTGGGGTGTTAAAGTATCGCACTATTCTTGTATTAATATCAATGTGTGTCTTTAATTTAGTTATTAATCAGTTTACATTTTTGGTCTTCTCTCAAGATAGGGGCATTAGCAATTGCAATTGAAACATCTTCTTATTTCATAGACACCTTTATTATGACATAGGGTCATCCTTTACCTCTCACTAGTTTTGGGTTTACAATCTCTATACCTATGGTGGCTACTCCAGCGGTCTTTTGATGTCCACTACCATTATAAATAGTTCCTCAACTCTCATGTTGAATCTGGAAGTGTCTTTTGTCTAAAATGAGTCTCTTGTACAGAACACATCAGTGGGTCTTCTTCTTTTTTTAAAAGGTTTTATCTATTTATTTGCCAGACATAGATCACAAGTAGGCAGAGAGACAGGCAAAGACAGAGAGATAAGGGGGAAACAGGCCTCCTGCCCAGCAGAGAGCCCAACCTGAGGCTCGATCCCAGGACCTGGGGATCATGTCCTGAGCTGAAGGCAGAAGGTATAACTCTTGAGCCATCCAGGCTTCCCTCAATGGGTCTTCTTGTTTTGTTTTGGTTTGTTTCATTGCATTCTGATACACTATGTGTTTTGGTAGGTGCATTTTGTCTACTTATATTCTGAGTAATTATTGAAAGATATGAAGTTAGTGTCATTTACAATGTGTAATGTCACTGTTTCTTTTTTCTTTTTTTATTTCTTTTCAGCGTAACAGTATTCATTGTTTTTGCACTGCACCCAGTGCTCCATGCAATCCGAGCCCTCTCTAATACCCACCACCTGGTTCCCCCAACCTCCTACCCACCGACCCTTCAGAACCTCATATTGTTTTTCAGAGTACATCCCGCTTATGGATCACCTCCCCTTCCAATTTCCCTCAACTCACTTCTCCTCTCCATCTCCCATTGTTCTCCATGTTATTTGTTATGCTCCACAAATAAGTGAAACCATATGATAACTGACTCTCTCTGCTTGACTTATTTCACTCAGCATAATCTCTTCCAATCCCATCCATGTTGCTACAAAAGTTGGGTATTCATCCTTTCTGATGGAAGAATAATACTCCATAGTGTGTATGGACCACATCTCCCTTATCCATTTGTCCGTTGAAGGGCATCTTAGTTCTTTCCACAGTTTAGCGACCATGGCCATTGCTGCTATAAACATTGGGGTACAAATGGCCCTTCTTTTCACTACATCTGTATCTTTGGGGTAAATACCCAGTAGTGCAATGGCAGGGTCATAGGGAAGCTCTATTTTTAATTTCTTGAGGAATCTCCACACTGTTTTCCAAAGAGGCTGCACCAACTTGCATTCCCACCAACAGTGCAAGAGGGTTCCCCTTTCTCCACATCCTCTCCAACACATGTTGTTTCCTGTCTTTCTAATTTTGGCCATTCTTACTGGTGTAAGGTGATATCTCAATGTGGTTTTAATCTGAATATCCCTGATGGCCAGTGATGATGAACATTTTTTCATGTGTCTGATAGCCATTCGTATGTCTTCATTGGAGGAGTGTCTGTTCATATCTTCTGCCCATTTTTTTACATGATTGTCTGTTTTGTGTGTATTGAGTTTGAGGACTTCTTTATGGATCCTGGATATCAACCTTTTGTCTGTACTGTCATTTGCAAATATCTTCTCCCATTCCGTGGGTTGCCTCTTTGTTTTCTTGACTGTTTCCTCTGCTGTGCAGAAGCTTTTGATCTTGATGAAGTCCCAAAAGTTCATTTTCATTTTAGTTTCCTTTGCCTTTGGAGACATATCTTGAAAGAATTTGCTGTGGCTGATATCGAAGCGATTACTGCCTATGTTCTCCTCTGGGATTCTGATGGATTCCTGTCTTACATTGAGGTCTTTTATCCATTTTGAGTTTATCTTTGTGTACGGTGTAAGAGAATGGTCGAGTTTCATTCTTCTACATATAGCTGTCCAGGTTTCCTATCACCATTGATTGAATAGACTTTTTCCACTCTATATTTTGAAAAGATTTTTTCCACTCTTTATTTTTTCCTGTTTTGTTGAAGATTATTTGACCATATATTTGAGGGTCCATACCTGGGTTCTCTACTCTGTTCCACTGGTCTATGTGTCTGTTTTTATGCCAGTACCATGCTGTCTTGGTGATCACAGCTTTGGAGTAAAGCTTGAAATCAGGTAACGTGATGCCCCCAGTTTTATTTTTGTTTTTCAACATTTCCTTAGCGATTCGGGGTCTCTTCTGGTTCCATACAAATATTAGGATTATTTGCTCCAGCTCTTTCAAAAATACTGGTGAAATTTTGATCGAAATGGCATTAAAAGTATAGACTGCTCTAGGCAGTATAGACAGTTTTACAATGTTTATTCTTCTGATCCAAGAGCATGGAATGGTCTTCCATCTTTTTGTGTCTTCTTCAATTTCTTTCATGAGTGTTCTGTAGTTCCTCGAGTTCAGATCCTTTACCTCTTTATTAGGTTTATTCCCAGGTATCTTATGGTTTTGTTGCTATAGTAAATGGAATCGATTCTCTAATTTCCCTTTCTGTATTTTCACTGACAGTGTATAAGAATGCCATTGATTTCTGTACATTGACTTTGTATCCTGCCACATTGCTGAATTGCTGTATGAGTTCTAGTAGTTTGGGGGTGGTGTCTTTTGGGTTTTCCATATAAAGAATCATGTCATCTGCGAAGAGAGAGAGTTTGACGTCTTCATTTCCAATTTGGATACCTTTTATTTCTCTTTGTTGTCTGATTGCTGTTCTTAGGACTTCTAATACTAGGTTGAACAAGAGTGGTGAGAGTGGGCATTCTTGTCCTGTACCTGATCTAAACGGGAAGGCTGCAAGCTTTTTCCCATTGAGGATATATTTGCTGTGGGTCTTTCATAGATAGATTTGATGAAGTTCAGGAATGTTCTCTCTATCCCTATACTCTGAAGCATTTTAGTCAGGAACGGAGGCTGGATTTTGTCTAATGCATTTTCTGCATCAATTGAGAGGACCATGTGGTTCTTCTTTCTTTTCTTATTAACTTGTTCTATCACATTGATTGATTTGCGAATGTTGAACCATCCTTGTAGCCCAGGGATGAATCCCACCTGGTCATGGTGGATAATCTTTTTAATGTGCTCTTGGATCCTGTTTGCTGGGATCTTGATGAGAATTTTAGCATCCATATTCATCAGTGATATTGGTCTAAAATTCTCCTTTTTGGTAGGGTCTTTGCCTGGTTTGGGGATCAGGGTAATGCTGGCTTCATTGAAAGAGTCTGGAATTTTCCTTCTGCTTCAGTTTTTTGAAACAGCTTCAGGAAAATAGGTGTTATTTCTTCTTTGAAAGTTTGGTAGAATTCCCCAGGGAATCCGTCAGGTCCTGGGCTCTTGTTTTTGGGAGGTTTTTGATCACTGCTTCAACCTCATTACTAGATAATGGTCTATTCAGGTTGTCAATTTCTTCCTGGTTCAATTTTGGGAGTTTATAGTATTCCAGGAATGCATCCATTTCATCTAGGTTGCTTAGCTTATTGGCGTATAACTGTTGATAATAACTTCTGATTTGTTTCTACGTCCTTGGTATTAGTTTGATCTCTCCCTTTTCCTTCATAATTTTATGAATTTGGGCTTTCTTTCTTTTCTTTTTGATTAATGTGGCCAATTGTTTATCAATCTTATTGATTCTTTCAAAAAAACAGCTTCTAGTTTAATTGATACGTTCTACTGTATCTCTGGTTTCTACCTCATTGATCTCTGCTCTAATCTTGATTATTTCCCTTCTTATGTGTGGAGTTGGTTTGATTTGTTGTTGAATCTCTAGTTCCTTAAGGTGTGAAGACAGCTGGTGTACTCTGGAATTTTCATTTTTTTTTTTTTGAGGGAGGCTTGGATGGACCGCCTTTGCTGTATCCCATAGGTTTTGGACCAAAGTGTCTTCATTCTCATTGGTTTCCATAGGTCTAAGAGCGCCAGGCTTGTGTCCACCTCTCTCAGGGGAGTGTGTGGCATGCGCCTGTCTCAGGCTCTGTTAGCAAGGCATCGCATTCTGCCATCTGGCAAGGCTCCTAGCCCCTCACAGGAGCTGGACCCCACGCATTCTTGGGCGCACTGGCAGCTCATGGAGGAAGACCTGGTTTCTCCAACACACTCTCTCTGGCTCTGCACCAGGGAAAGCTGTCCTGGGTCCGGGGACTTAAGCTCCTTTCCCTAGCCACCCCAATTCCCACAATTTCCCCCCACGATCCTTTGCTCTTTTTGAGTGCTTTCAACCAGACTCCAAGTTAATGCTGGTCCCCAGATGCAGGGCACTCTCATATTGGGGTATTACTTTCCAATCGGTTGCCTCTGGTGGCTCCCTCTCCCTTTTGTTTATCTCCCTAAATCAGTCCAAAGTTCCTACTCTGCTTTACCTGACCAGTGGTGTCTTCTGCCCCTATAGAGATCCAGACGTGTATAATTCTGATCTCAGGCTAATTTCATGGGTGATCGGAGTTCTTTGGTAGGTAATCAGCTCACTTTAGGGTACAGGTTGAAACAGTGCCTCCTCCTACTTCCCTGCCATCTTGTCCCCCTCCTCTACTTAACACTTACACTCCATCTAGAACAGCAGAATCCAATCCATTTGGATGCTCTGGAGATCTCTTCTCTTTCAATACTTTCCCCTGGTTCTAGGGTCGCTGGGGGTGTAAGGGAAGTTTGCAGTTGTAGCATCTGGTGAAGGGCCAAATGAACTCATATTCTATATTACCAAGACCCACAACAAACTCTAACCACTACCCCCCGTTTGCCACTCTACTATTTTTTAAGTTAAGAAAGGGGAACTAAAGAACACCAGCAGATACCCCACACCACTTATTTCAGCTGAAGCTGCAGCTTGTCCCGAGCACGTCTACAACAGCTCCAGCCAGAAGACAATTGCAAACTTAGTGGATACTAAAGAACACTCAGGTGTGAGTCCTGGGCATGGAAGTCACTCTGTCTCCTGCACTCACCAGGCTGACTGCATCTGGTTATAACAGGCAGTAGTTTCAGCCACAGTAATGACCAGACCTTCATTTTATTCAGGTTTCACCTCAAGTTATATACAGCGTTAATATGTCTGCAAGTGGATGAAGGCATAGATAAGAGAAAGCACATTCTGTGAACTTTAATCAATGACTAGGGGCTGCAAAATGCAGAGGACAACCATAAGAGAGTTGTCCTACCCATAGGAAATTTTCACATTAATCAGGAATGTAACTGTGGTGCTGGCGCAGGTGTACCCAGGTCCTCTGGCTTCCTGCCCTGCCCACAGGACAGGAAGGGGGACTTCAGTTAGTGGAAACCTGTACAGTTCCTGGTGTGGGCGATGAAGTAGTTAACCTCCCACAGGTACTGGGGAGATCTCCCTTCCCCTTGAGCACTTCTTTTGCTCAGGTTTGGACGCTGTACAGATCTAGGTGGCTGGTCCAGGGGGAAACGTCAGTTGGGGTGATGAATTTGCTCCTGGCTATCTGCAGGAGACCTGTTCTGCCACACAAGATTGTTGTCCCCATAGGGAGAAGTGCACAGATGGGCAATACCTGCCCTGATATGAAACAAAAGGTAATTGTTCACCCTAAACCAGTCTGGTGTCCTGAGGTTCATTAGGGACCCCTGAGGGTCCACACCTGAACCCTGGCCTGTATCTGGGCTGACTGGGCTCCTCTCACCAGGGCACACCCTACCTGAGGGGGCAAAAAGTTGGGCAGCAAAAGCATAGGGAGCCTGCTGCACTTTCAGGAAAGAGAGAATGAATGGGTGATGACCCCATTCACTCCCAACACTTGCCATGAGGGCCCGCTAGGACTATGTGCAAAACTTTTCTCCAGCAGTGCCTGGAAATTCCTGGCCCAGCTGTGGATGCTTACTCCAGTCCACACTCACCTCCTCAGTCAGGTTGTCCTGTTCACACTAGCCAAAACCCTCCAATCCATAGACGTAACTGTGCATGACCTGGGCAGTGTAGTTCAGAGACCCAGTCAAAGGAGGTACTGGCCCTGTTCCATGCTTAAGGGGCTCAAGGTGGCTGGATGGTGGATTCTTAGGAGTCTCCCTGAATGCACCAGGGCTCCTGTTCCTGGTAGCACCTGCTTCTCTCCTCCAGCACTAGATCTCATGCACAGCTGGTCTCCTCCAGCACTAGATCTCATGCACTGTGCTCTGTCCCAGCAGGGTTGGTTGTCTTGCATGTGGGAGGCAGGTGGCTGTAGCTCTCTTTTGAAGTGCATCTCTCTCTTTGTTTGTCCCATAGGAAGGAATTCCAAGAGTCTTGGCTTCTTCCTGCCAGACCCTTCCCCACTCCCTCAGTGCTGCCCCAGCAGAAGGGTCACTTTCCATCTGCTCTTTTCTCTGTGAAATCCTCTCTGTCCTGCTTCTACTTCTGGTTCTGCAACCTCCCCTGTGGTGCCATTTTCTGGTTCTTGACTTTGTTCTTTGCACATGCTTGACGACCATTTCAAAATAAAGAAAAATGAAGTAAAATACATACATACAATATGTAGGAACTCTCTCCCAATGGGAGAAACAGTATCTACTGACATGTTCTACTTGTTAAATACTGAGCAGGAAGCAGGAGCTACTGATATCCTGCCTTCATGGAAATCCTAATCTTCCTGGTCCAAGTCAGACTTTCACAAAGCTTTGCTCCCAGGCTACAGACATACTTATTAAGTCACTTAGTTTGATTATAATTAAAAATAGCTGGTAATTGAAGATAATACTTTGTGAATTTTTCATTCTTTTAATTTCTTGGAGGTGTCATGTATAAATTCAATTCTGCAAATAATACTTGGAAGGTATAAAATATCACTTTTTTGCTTCTAGCATGAAATTCAATAATTAATCATGATTAGCAATTGTCATTTCAAAATTGATCTTTTGGTTTGCTGTTGACTAACATAAACCAGGATATGAATCACTTTTGTTTATCAGGTTAGACTGTTTCTTTGATAGAAGCTTATTTTGATGGTGCTATCAGAGAGAGAAATAGAAAGCACTCTCTTAAAGCAGTTTTTTCAGTTTGCAGCCATAATTATAGAAACGTATAAAACCAACAGACACACAATCTGTGTCAGATGCTCCGATCAGTTAGGAACAGTATTATGGAGCAAAGAGAAAAAGAAACGGAAGGAAGAGGCATCCACACCGAGAGAACATTTAAACACGTCTAAGGAAATGGTGCATATCATTTCATTTCCATTTCACATGTTTATTCCCAAGGCTTTACAGCCTTATGGTGTGTTTCTGTGACAGGAACAACCTCAGGGGACTCTTTGGAATACCTCTTCCTTGAAGGTATGAAACTCGATTGGTACCCAGTGGGTGGATGAGAACTCCCCTCCCTGTACTTCCCTGAGCTGAGAGTGCATTTCTGGTGAAGGACAAGTGCCTCAGCTACTGCCTTGTTACCCCAGTCCTGCCCACTGGTGCTGTTCATAAAAGACAATCAGTCTCTGGGATCTAAACTTCATGGTGTTCCCAGCGCGGAAAAAGGGAAGGGCATTTCTGGTTTCACCAGGTCCCTTTTAAAAAAATTATTATGTATAGGAATCTAACTCAGATAATTCTGGATTGAAAGCCAAATACAGAAATTTATATAACCCTGTCACCCCTCCTTTTTTTGAAATAGATTACGATAACATGTTTATTAAATATATTGGGCTTACATTTATGTAAGCCTGCAATTGCACTAATGGGTATTTACCTCAAAGATACAGATGTAGTGAAAAGAAGGGCCATCTGTACCCTAATGTTTATAGCACCAATGGCCACGGTTGCCAAACTGTGGAAAGAACTAAGATGCCCTTCAATGGACGAATGGATAAGGAAGATGTAGTCCATATACACTATGGAGTATGATGCCTCCATCAGAAAGGATAAATATCCAACTTTTGTAGCAACATGGACGGGACTGGAAGAGATTATGCTGAGTGAAATAAGTCAAGCGGAGAGAGTCAATTATATGGTTTCATTTATTTGTGGAGCATAACAAATAACATGGAGGACATGGGGAGATGGAGAGGAGAAGGGAGTTGTGGGAAATTGGAAGGGGAGGGGAACCATGAGAGACTACGGACTCTGAAAAACAACCTGAGGGTTTTGAAGGGGCAGGGGTAGGGAGGTTGGGGGAACCAGATGGTGGGCATTAGGGAAGGCACGTATTGCATGGAGCACTGGGTGTGGTGTAAAAACAATGAATAGTGTTATGCTGAAAAGAAATTTAAAAAAAAAAAAGAAAGAAATACTCCCCCAATTTTTATATCCAATAAATCATTATTTTTAATTAAAAAAATGTTGGAGATGCTGTTGAACTAAATCCCTTTCATGTGAATGGCTACAGATTATAATGGCCTAAGCCACATTAGTGAGTATTATAAGGTGACTAATGGTACTTTAAGAACAATGGACTTTAGAAGCTGGATGGTTACTAGGTATTTTCTATTTATAATTCTACTGAATCTGATAAGCTCTAAGCATCAAAGTTGATGCTGTCCAGACAAAAAAGGATGGTTATTATTATGACAGGAACCTCTGGTGGTATGAAGAACAGAGAAGAGCATCTTTCTGAAAGTCATCAAAATTTCACAGAACCACCATGGTTCTATAATATTTCTGTCTACTGCAGGTGGAAATGCAATCTCGCAAAACCCTAGCAATGAGAGGGATTTGCTTTAATCCAGGAACACCCCACTTTTAAGTGTGCTAAATTAATCTCTTTCAATATAATTCAGGGTTTTACATTTTATGTTTATATGTTATAAATATATGTGTGTGTTATTTTATGTATATATTTATATTCACTTTTCCAAGGATAATTATGTTATATTGCTTTATTAATTGATCAGTACTACAATTGATCATTGATGAAGAATATTTTTTAAACTCCTGTTTCCAGACATAAACACTGAGAACTATTTGCAAAAATTAAATGCAAAGGGAACTCCATTACACACTTCAGTGTTATGAAGGGACATGTTATTGAAGTCTATGCTTGCTACACCAATTGTCTGCTGTAGATACAGTTTTATCATTGGTCACCACTTAAGATTTAATTTTAATTCCAGTTAGATAATATACAGAACAATATTAGTTGTAGCTATATAATATGGTGATTTATCACTTCCATACAACATCTGGTACTCATCACATGTGTACCCCTTAGTCCCCATTCCCAATTTAACCCATTCCAACCACCCACTCTTAGGTGACCTTCTGCTTTTTCATTAGAGTTACAGATCTGTTTATTGATTTGCCTCTCTCTCTTTTTTTCCCCTTTACTCCTTTCTTTTATGAATTCACATGAGTGAAAACTCAATGATTTCTTTCTCTGACTTATTTTGCTTGGAGTAATACTCTCTAGCTTCAATCGTGCCACTGCAAATCACAAAAATTCATTCTGTTTTCATGGCTTAGTAATATTATATTATATACTTATATATCTGATGTCTAATACGCTTACATATCTATATATGTGTACATATCTATATATATATAACATATATCTATAGATTATATCTGTAGATCTATAGAAATATACACATGTATAGATACAATTTATATATAGATCTATACATATATACATATATGTATAGATTTTATATAATGGTATATATATCATATTTTCTTTAGTCATTCATTTGCTGATGGACAACTAGACTCCTTCTATATTTTGGCTACTGTGGTCCAATTTACTGTATTGCTTAGGTACCCAAACTATTGAGAATATCTGTGGCTTTTAGATTTCAACCTACATTTAATAAATTGGAAAAAAAAAAAAGAAAAATTACCAGAAAAATAGATTGGTAACATATAATTATTTTGTCAAATCTTTATTATTTATTTTCGGATTAATGAAATATTCATCTTAAATCCTGGAATGACATTGTTCAAAAAGAGTGTACAAGATGAAATTAATGGACTTCTAAGCAGCAGGGCTCATTGAGAACTTTGTTACATTTTTACAGAGACGATCCTCTGAATTACTCTTCTCAGGGTCTGCTTCACCCTGTTTCTCAGGCTGTAAATGATCAGGTTGAGCACTAGGGTCAGGATGGTGTAGAATACAGCAAGGACCTTGTCCTGTGTGGGAGATTGGAAGCATCTAGGGCATGAGTATGTGTGAACAAAGGGTCAAGGAAACACAAGGAAGAGGGTGATGCTTACAAAACCTGTACTCATCGACACAAGTGTCCATGCAGGACATGGCTGGGACATCATAAAATAAATAGTTGATGGCTCTGCATCTATAAAAAGGGATACATAAATCATATGCAGTGTGGGCCCAGGAGTTGATTGAGCCCATCATCCAAGATCCTCTTATGATCACCACACACTCTCTTTTGATCATACAAGTAGCATAGTGGTGAGGAAAGCAAATTGCTGCATAATGATCATAGGCCACAGAGGTCAATAGTAATCCTTCTGTATCAGATAAATCAATGAAGAAGAAACTCAGAGTTGTAGAACCAATGAAAGAAATATACTTATTTCCAGACTGATTATCAGAAACCATCTTGGGAACCATACTGGAGATGTAGTTCATGTCCTTGAGGGACATGACTAAGTAGGAAATAAATGGGTGTGTGGAGATGGGTGTTCAGGAGGATTAGGATCATGATGGATAGGTTACCAACAGAGTCATGAGGAAAATAAGAAAACTGAGAGTGAAGAAACACAGGCCAATACTTGATGGTGGCAATAACCCCAATAAGAAGAATCAGTTGATGTTTGGTTAATATTTTCCATGGGACAGTAACTTCATTTTCCCTAAAGAGAGACATATAGTAGGTACAGAAAAATAGTCTCTTACTGATTCATTATTTTAGTTCCACTGTGATTTATTCAAGACACATTGCACCTCTTAAAAACATTAACACATATTTTGAAAAAAAAATTTCTCATAGTTAAAATCTTGATGACATATAAATGTCCATCCCCAAAATACTTCATGGAAATGAGTAAATTTTTAAGGATAATATATTTTTGTGACTTTCTTAAGATACACATATTTTTATTTTCCTGTGTGAGTTTACTTATTATCAACATCAGGCTTTATACTTGTTAAGTATGCATTATAAGGCAGGGTAAATGCATAAATTATAGACCCATACTTGAGTATATTTTATTAAAATTTGGCAGTGATTTTTTTTTTCCATTTGTAATTACGCCCTAAGATTTCTGAAACTATAGTAGTCCTATCAGGTCATGCTATAGATATATATCCTTTTGATTTGATCACTTGCTTGTTTTGATGCCAAGACTTAGTATCTGCTTCTTTTCCCCCCAGAAATCTACAATGAAGTGTTATAGACAACTATAAATTATAGGACGCAGATTTCATCCTCCTCACTCAATATCCAAATGCTTTAAAGAAACTACTTTCCTGACAATTTTCTCTAGCATTTTATTGTAGTTCCTTGACTCTGCTTACACTCTCTGTAAACATCTGTATTGTTCTTCTGCTCCTCAATAATTATACAACATTATGCATTGCTTTATGGCATATTTCCTTTTTCTGCTTGACCTCTTGCTTTTGTGTACTGGAAACTCTTTCCATTTTTTTTTTTTGATATGTGTGAGTTTAGCTCCTATATGTATCACCCTCTGTCATAAAACTCAACTCACGTAATAATAAAGCAGTAAATCTGCATAAGTTAAAATAGAGTGGGAAACAGAATAGAGGGTGGAATTGGAGATAAGAACATTGGGATGAAGACATTTTAAGGAACAGACATTAAAAGGATTAGGAGAAATGGTATTTTGAGAATATTCTAAGTAGGAAGGAGTGGAGGGAATCTTCTCCAGAAGGAATACCATCTGGGAGGAAAGACCAACAAAGAACTCTATGTTTCAGTCTCATACTTTTCTAGGACCAAAGCCATCAGTATATTGAGGAATTCCTTATATGAAAGATAAACACACATGCACACACACACACACACACACAAACACATACACTGAATTAAAAATGACTTACATAAATGCCTGGCTGTGGGTATTAATGAGGGCATGTATTGCATGGAGCACTCGGTGTGGTGCATAAACATTGAATCTTGGAACACTGAAAAGATAAAATTAAATTTTTAGAAAGGATAAATGCAAGAAACTTTTACCAAAAAATCTGATGTCTTCAGGGGAATGTGAGAATTTGTTAAATCCAAAGTAAAAATGCCATGTATTTTATAAAATAAAGTGCCCAATAACAATAAAAGCCTTTTGGAAAATAAATGAAAATAATTAAAATAATAAATTTAATAAAAGTGTCAAAAGATAAACTGATGAGAATCAACCAGAAAGCAACAGTGAAACACAAAATCTGACACTTAGGACAGTTAAGAGAATTAGAGGAATAATATAAGATGACCCAACATATACTTATGGGCATTTCTGTAAATGCCTATGACAACAATTTCTTTTTGTCAAAACATTTATTTACTCTTAAGTTAATATTATAAAAAGAGCTTTTCTCTAAACCAATATGTGAACTACACTGATAAAAGTTGAGGTAAAGAGCACAGAAAAATAACATAATTAATCTATTAAATGACATCTTGAAAATACTAAATATCATCCTGAAAACAATTTCTTGATAATCCTCAAAATGAGGTAGACTGATATCCTAAAGTCTGCTTGAGAGAAATTATGGTAATATGAAATAAAATCTATACAGTCATGCTTATAAAATAACATGTTTCACAATACTGTTGTGTATTTTATATGTGAACAAAAAATACATTCCATGAGATGAAGCAAAGATGTTGATGCATATCCTCAGACATAATGTGGTGTGTGGCTATGTTGATAGATTGGGAAGGAAAGAGGAAAACATTGATGTTGTAGGAAGGGGGTGACTCTTTATCCACAGGGGCCTGAGTTAGAAATCATGGTCTGGTATATCAGATTCAGGAATCAAACATTAGAGATGAGCATATTGTTTAAAATATTGATGAAGTACTAGGAAAAATTGTAAACGAATTTGAAGAATTTGCCTTGGTGTCAAGAGGCATAAGTTATGGAACTGTCATTTTATCCTGTTGTTTGTTGATGCCATATCCATCCATTCTTGGAGTAATATATTAAAGTGATTTTAAAAAGTTATTTCAGTTAGTAATTTACATGTACTCAAATTATTGCAGATGTGCATCTCCTAATCTGCAAAATACCCACATCAGGGTGCTGGGTCTATAGGAAGCAATTGCTTTTTAATTATTGGGTGGTCACTGTCAATTTCCAGAGGAAAACATGGGAAGCTGGTTGTGTTTATAAGGTAAAGACGCATTGCATCTGACACGGAAGCCACTTGAGATATTGAATATCTGGTTACAAACTCTAATGTAAAGAATTATATTTTCATGTAAAAATAATTAAATTATTTCCCCCTTATTTTAATTTTACCCAATGACATAATGAAAACTAGTAATTTGCAAAAGATTTGCACCTGCTTCAGTCTTTTAAACTTCGCTAGAACACTTGGGTCTGGCATCAGCATTAGAGACAATATGCAGTGGAGAAAAAGGGAAATAGTTGGTTTCTTAGTGAATAGGAAAACTAAGGCTTGAACCTGAACAAGATCCACACATTGCAGAGAAGATAAAACTCTACACTTTCATTGACCATCCCACAAGGTGGAACCTACCATATGTCAAGATTTATGCCAGGAATTAATTTTATTTAATCCTGACCAAAGTCTCTTGAGGTTGATACAACCACCAATATGACTACAGATAGCTGATGATAAATCATGTTCAGAGAATTAAGGGAATTCTTTGGATATCCTGTCTTAACATAGTTGGTAAGTAGATGCATATATTTATATACATTAAACTTGTATTTAAAAAGAATTCTATCTTAACACAAAATATTTTAAGCAACAATTATGAAGTAAAAATGGTTAACCATTCAGAACTAAATGGAAATTAAAATAAAAATATAAAAGTTTTAGTTAAAAATCTACTATAGATGAAACAGAGTCAAGAATGCATAAGTTATTTATTTATAAATAAATTGTTTTAGTGCTTCTGTATTGTCAGTTCAAGATATTTCTTGTTTGCTCTCATCTGCAGTCTTAACCATAATTTCTCTTGTTCCCTGCAAAAACACAACTTTGATCAAGATTGTAGAGAATACACACATCACTTCCAGATTCTCTCAGTGAACTCTAATCCATGCCCTGCCCTATACAAAAGTTGCCCTAGGTGATTTTCCTCACAAAGAATCATTCTCCTCTTTTAATAGCTCCTCTGTAAATTGCTTTGTAAATGTATACATTCAGTTTATTCCTACATCATAATGAAGAAGTTCCTCTAAATAATGTCATTTATTAATGATTTGTGTATTGCCAGTTTTAATTTACTTTAATAACATTTAACAAGGATTAACAGTATTACAGATATTATTTTCCCTATGTTTCTCATGTTCCTATTTAATTGGAAGTAAAACTTGAAAAACGTCTCCCTTTATTGATTCACATATGTATGGAATAAAGAGATTTTTGAAATATAGGATCATTATTATAAAGATTCAATGTGGATTCCATGTTATGAGAAGTAATTTATATAAAACAATATAGTGATCCAGTGGCAAATCTAGAAATGTGTCCTCTAGATAACCAGACAATGTAGAGTTTTCTTCTGAAGCAAATGAATGTCAAAAATATATCATTCAGATCACTAAATATGTCTGGTCACAATCGATTTTGTCTGATTATTGCATAGCTCCAACAAGAATGTGCATTGAACATTTTTATCACTTTGCCTGAAATTTTATTAGAATCTCAGGCTAAAAAAATAGCACCAGTTTTCATATAAATTTGGGGTACCTTCTCTTTTCAAGAACTCTGTCATACTTTTGTATATACTTTAGCAAAATAAGCTTCTTTACTCACCTATAGGGGAAGAGTTCCCTAAAGGACCTATCAGACCTTTTTCCCCAGGACTACCTTGAACCTACTAGCTGCACAGAGTCTACCTCGGATCATTGAAAAATGTGTTCACACTTGTATCTGTAGTGTCTGGAGATAACAATTATTTTGCATTGCTTTCAGTTATATAGGTTTTACAATATTGTGAAATGACTTTCCTAGAATGAATCAGATTACAGAGAGGAGAATCCTCTGGAGTCTTGCCAAAGACAGTGCCCTACAATATCTCTGCAATGTGTCATACATAGAATTTTTCATGCTTTCTAATGTTTCCATAACAGTTTCTATTAAAAAGAATATACAGTACAGAGTTCAGAATGTTTTAGTGACTTAGGAATTAATGCTCTTTTTAAATACTTATGCAATGTGTATTCTTATTTGTTTAGATGGTTATAGAGCTTGTGCCCCTAAGGATTTTATAATACACAGAGATCTAAAATGCACAGTATTAATATGTGCATGTTACTCTTGCTTCTATATATACCTTCATGAAATACCACAATTGTGAATTAGAAATGATAAATACATAAGTTGGTAGACAGATATATGGAGAGATATCTGATTTATCAGTATTTACTTTGAGTTTGGTTTCAGATTGAAGAGAAGTTTATTTTGCTTTATTGCAAAGCATGCTGCAGACTTTTGGAGCCAATGCTAGATCTTATGGTAGCAGTCTCTTACAATAAATGCGAACTTGGATTAGTGAATTCACTCTCTGAGCCCCTACCACACAAGTAGAGCAGATCAGAATCATGAGATATGATCCCACACTTCTTAGAATGGATTTTATCCAAATTGAAAAAAAATAATGAGAGTTGGAGAGAACATGGAGAAAACACATCACTTGAGCACTATTGATGGGACTGAAAATTAGTACACCCATTATGGAAAATAGTATAGAAGTTCTTCAAAAATTTAAAAGTAAAATCTTCCTATGTTCCAACAATCCCACTTCTAGATATATATACAAAGGAAATAAAATGATACGAAATAAAATTTGAAGCTATTAATTACTTTTGTAATCATTATTGCAGTGTGACTCAAAACAGATAAAATATGGAAATTAATTTTACATATGCATTGACAAATGAATGGAAAAATGAAATAACAACAACGTGGAAGAACCTGGAGGACATTGAGAGAAGTGAAATAAGCCAAACACAGAAAGACAAACATGTTATAATTATAATTGTATATGAAACCTAATAGTCAACCTTTAGAAGTAAAGAGTAGAATGACAAGTGTCAGTGACTACAGGCAGTGAGAAATGGGAAGATGTGAGTCAAATACTAAGTTTCCAGGATATATGTTGAAAAGATCTATTTATAGCAATTTATATATAGTTAACAACATTGTATATTTGAAATTTTCTGTTACTGCAGACCTCACCAGTTGATAATATTCTCTCTCTCTCTCTAACACACACACACACACACACACACACACACGTGCTAACTGAATTGGTGGATATGCACTTTGATTGTAGTGATTATTGTAAAGTGTAAGTATCTTAAATGAAGCTGTGCACCTTAAATATATAAAATTTTTGTCACTTATACCTAAATAAATCTGAAGAACAAACAAAATGTATAACAAGACTGAATGGCATAATTTGTACTGGATATGTAAAATATGAGTTGCATGAGTGACCCATGTACAGTAGCTGTGATATTTTTTTACCATCTTCACCACTGCCACTAAAATCAGCATACTTACCATCATATATATTTATCCATACACATGTCATCCTTGGATTTCTCAGGGACATTCTTCCTAAAAAGTTGAAAAAACACTCAGTGATTTTCACAAAGCATCCTACTTTGCTCTCAAAGATGTAACTATTATTGCACTGGAGAGTTAGTGACAGAGAAGGAAAATTTTATTTATTTTTTTTATTTTTATGTATTTTTAAGTTAACTTCTTTTAAATGATTGTATTTATTTAACAGAAAACACAAGTAAAGGGAGCAGGATAGAGATAAACAGGAACCCCACCCATCAGGGAGCCAGATGCAGCGATCACTATCAGGACTCTGGGATCACGACCTGAGCCTAAGGCAGAAGTTTAACTGACTTAGCCACCCAGTTGCCCCAAAGTCATTTTTTAATTCCACAGTTAAACACAGAAAGCAGTACAGTTGGACAAAGTTTGTGTTAAAAAATAATCCTAGGAGTCAAGATGGCGGAGAAGTAGCAGCTGAGACTACTTCAGGTAGCGGGAGATCAGCTAGATAGCTTATCTAAAGATTGCAAACACCTACAAATCCAACGGGAGATCGAAGAGAAGAACAGCAATTCTAGAAACAGAAAATCAACCACTTTCTGAAAGGTGGGACTGGCGGAGAAGTGAATCCAAAGCGATGGGAAAATAGACCGCGGGGGGAGGGGCCGGCTCCCGGCAAGCAGCAGAGCAACGGAGCACAAAATCAGGACTTTTAAAAGTCTGTTCCGCTGAGGGACATTGCTCCAGAGGCTTAACCGGGGTGAAGCGCACGTGGGGTCAGCGTGGCCTCAGGTCCCCCAGGGTCACAGAAGAATTGGGGTGTCTGAGTGTTGCAGAGCTTGCAGGTATTAGAACGGGGAAGCCGGCTACAGAGACAGAGCCGAGGAGTGAGCTCTAAGCTCGGGGCTACCTTGAACTGGTCACAGGCTCGGTCACCTCGGAGCGCGGCTGGAGGCCAGGGTGACGGGAGCAATCGGGCGCTGTTCTCTGAGGGCGCACTGAGGAGTGGGGCCCCAGACTCTTGGCTCTTCCAGGCCAGAGACTGGGAGGCCGCCATCTTCATTCCCGTCCTCCAGAACTCTACGGAAAGCGCTCAGGGAACAAAAGCTCCCGAAAGCAAACCCAAGCGGATTACTCAGCCCGGCCCCTGGTAAGGGCGGTGCCACTCCGCCTGGACAAAGACACTTGAGAATCACTACAACAGGCCCCTCCCCCAGAAGATCCACAAGAAACCCTGCCAGGACCAAGTTCACCTACCAAGGAGTGCAGTTTCAATACCAAGGAGAGCAGCGGAATTCCAGAGGAGAAGAAAGCAAAGCACGGAACTCGTGGCTTTCTCCCCATGATTCTTTAGCCTTGCAGTTAATTTAATTTTTTTTCTTTTTCAATTTTTTTTCTCTTCTTCTCCTAATTTTTTTTAACTTTTACCCTTTTCTTTTTTAACGTTTTTTAACTAGTTTATCTAATATATATATTTTTTTTTCCATTTTATATTTTTTCATTATTGGTTTTCTTTCTTTATTTGTTTCTTTTTTCTTTTTTTAATCTTTTCTTTTCTTTTTTTTTCTTTCATAACCTCTTTATATCGCCTTTCCCCCCCCCTCACGATTTGGGATCTCTTCTGATTTGGCTAAAGCATATTTTCCTGGGGTTGTTGCCACCCTTTTAGTATTTTACTTGTTCCTTCATACACCCTTATCTGGACAAAATGACAAGGCGGAAAAATTCACCACAAAAAAAAGAACAAGAGGCAGTACCAAAGGCTAGGGACCTAATCAATACAGACATTGGTAATATGTCAGATCTAGAGTACAGAATGACGATTCTCAAGGTTCTAGCCGGGCTCGAAAAAGGCATGGAAGATATTAGAGAAACCCTCTCGGGAGATATAAAAGCCCTTTCTGGAGAAATAAAAGAACTAAAATCTAATCAAGTTGAAATAAAAAAAGCTATTAATGAGGTGCAATCAAAAATGGAGGCTCTCACTGCTAGGATAAATGAGGCAGAAGATAGCATTAGCGATATAGAAGACCAAGTGACAGAGAATAAAGAAGCTGAGGAAAAGAGGGACAAACAGCTACTGGACCACGAGGGCAGAATTCGAGAGATAAGTGACACCATAAGACGAAACAACATTAGAATAATTGGGATTCCAGAAGAAGAAAAAAGAGAGAGGGGAGCAGAAGGTATATTGGAGAGAATTATTGGAGAGAATTTCCCCAATATGGCAAAGGGAACAAGCATCAAAATCCAGGAGGTTCAGAGAACCCCCCTCAAAATCAATAAGAATAGGTCCAAACCCCGTCACCTAATAGTAAAATTTACAAGTCTTAGTGACAAAGAGAAAATCCTGAAAGCAGCCCGGGAGAAGTCTGTAACATACAATGGTAAAAATATTAGATTGGCAGCAGACTTATCCACAGAGACCTGGCAGGCCAGAAAGAGCTGGCATGATATATTCAGAGTACTAAACGAGAAAAACATGCAGCCAAGAATACTATATCCAGCTAGGATATCACTGAAAATAGAAGGAGACATTAAAAGCTTCCAGGACAAACAAACACTGAAAGAATTTGCAAACACCAAACCAGCTCTACAGGAAATACTGAAAGGGGTCCTCTAAGCAAAGAGAGACCCTAAAACTAGTAGATCAGAAAGCAACAGAAACAATACACCGTAACAGTCACCTTACAGGCAATACAATGGCCCTAAATTCATATCTCTCAATAGTTACCCTGAATGTTAATGGGCTAAATGCCCCAATCAAAAGACACAGGGTATCAGAATGGATAAAAAAACAAAACCCATCTATATGTTGCCTACAAGAAACTCATTTTAAACCTGAAGACACCTTCAGATTTAAAGTGAGGGGGGTGGAAAAGAATTTACCATGCTAATGGACATCAGAAGAAAGCAGGAGTGGCAATCCTTATATCAGATCAATTAGATTTTAAGCCAAAGACTATAATAAGAGATGAGGAAGGACACTATATCATACTCAAAGGATCTGTCCAACACGAAGATCTAACAATTGTAAATATCTATGCCCCTAACGTGGGAGCAGCCAACTATATAAACCAATTAATAAAAAAATCAAAGAAACACATCAACAATAATACAATAATAGTAGGGGACTTTAACACTCCCCTCACTGAAATGGACAGATCATCCAAGCAAAAGATCAACAAGGAAATAAAGGCCTTAAATGACACACTGGACCAGATGGACATCACAGATATATTCAGAACATTTCATCTCAAAGCAACAGAATACACATTCTTCTCTAGTGCCCATGGAACATTCTCCAGAATAGATCACATCCTCGGTCCTAAATCAGGTCTCAACTGGTATCAAAAGATTGGGATCATTCCCTGCATATTTTCAGACCACAATGCTCTGAAGCTAGAACTCAATCACAAGAGGAAATTTGGAAAGAACCCAAATACATGGAGACTAAACAGCATCCTTCTAAAGAATGAATGGGTCAACCAGGAAATTAAAGAAGAATTGAAAAAATTCATGGAAACAAATGATAATGAAAATACAACGGTTCAAAATCTGGGACACAACAAAGGCAGTCCTGATAGGAAAATATATAGCGGTACAAGCCTTTCTCAAGAAACAAGAAAGGTCTCAGGTACACAACCTAACCCTACACCTAAAGGAGCTGGAGAAAGAACAAGAAAGAAACCCTAAACCCAGCAGGAGAAGAGAAATCATAAAGATCAGAGCAGAAATCAATGAAATAGAAACCAAAAAAAACAATAGAACAAATCAACGAAACTAGGAGATGGTTCTTTGAAAGAATTAATAAGATTGATAAATCCCTGGCCAGACTTATCAAAAAGAAAAGAGAAAGGACCCAAATAAATAAAATCATGAATGAAAGAGGAGAGATCACAACTAACACCAAAGAAATACAGACAATTATAAGAACATATTATGAGCAACTCTATGCCAACAAATTTGACAATCTGGAAGAAATGGATGCATTCCTAGAGACATATAAACTACCACAACTGAACCAGGAAGAAATAGAAAGCCTGAACAGACCCATAACCAGTAAGGAAATTGAAACAGTCATCAAAAATCTCCAAACAAACAAAAGCCCAGGGCCAGACGGCTTCCTGGGGGAATTCTACCAAACATTTAAAGAAGAACTAATTCCTATTCTCCTGAAACTGTTCCAAAAAATAGAAATGGAAGGAAAACTTCCAAACTCATTTGATGAGGCCAGCATCACCTTGATCCCCAAACCAGACAAGGATCCCATCAAAAAAGAGAACTACAGACCAATATCCTTGATGAACACAGATGAAAAAATTCTCACCAAAATACTAGCCAATAGGATTCAACAGTACATTAAAAGGATTATTCACCACGACCAAGTGGGATTTATTCCAGGGCTGCAAGGTTGGTTCAACATCCGCAAATCAATCAATGTGATAAAACACATTAATAAAAGAAAGAACAGGAACCATATGACTCTCAATAGATGCTGAAAAAGCATTTGACAAAGTACAGCATCCCTTCCTGATCAAAACTCTTCAAAGTGTAGGGAAAGAGGGCACATACCTCAATATTATCAAAGCCATCTCTGAAAAACCCATCGCAAATATCATTCTCAATGGAGAAAAACTGAAAGCTTTTCCTCTAAGGTCAGGAACACAACAGGGATGTCCGTTATCACCACTGCTATTCACCATAGTCCTAGAAGTCCTAGCCTCAGCAATCAGACAACAAAAAGAAATTAAAGTCATCCAATCGACAAAGAAGAAGTCAAACTATCACTCTTCGCAGATGATATGATACTATATGTGGAAAAGCCAAAAGACTCCACTCCAAAACTGCTAGAACTGGTACAGGAATTCAGTAAAGTGTCAGGATATAAAATCAATGCACAGAAATCAGTTGCATTTCTCTACACCAACAACAAGACAGAAGAAAGAGAAATTAAGGAGTCCATCCCATTTACAATTTCACCCAAAACTATAAGATACCTAGGAATAAACCTAACCAAAGAGACTAAGAATCTATACTCAGAAAACTATAAAGTACTCATGAAAGAAATTGAGGAAGACACAAAGAAATGGAAAGATGTTCCATGCTCCTGGATTGGAAGAATAAATATTGTGAAAATGTCTATGCTACCTAAAGCAATCTACACATTTAATGCAATTCCTATCAAAGTACCATCCATTTTTTTTTTCAAAGAAATGGAACAAATAGTCCTAAAATTTATATGGAACCAGAAAAGACCGCGAATAGCCAAAGGAATATTGAAAAAGAAAGCCAGAGTTGGTGGCATCACAATTCCAGACTTCAAGCTCTATTACAGAGCTGTCATCATCAAGATAGCATGGTACTGGCACAAAAACAGACACATAGATCAATGGAACAGAATAGAGAGCCCAGAAATAGACCCTCAACTCTATGGTCAACTATTCTTCGACAAAGCAGGAAAGAATGTCCAATGGAAAAAAGACAGCCTCTTCAATAAATGGTGTTGGGAAAATTGGACAGCCACATGCAGAAAAATGAAATTGGATCATTTCCTTACACCACACACGAAAATAGACTCAAAATGGATGAAGGACCTCAATGTGAGAAAGAAATCCATCAACATCCTTGAGGAGAACACAGGCAGCAACCTCTTTGACCTCAGCCGCAGCAACATCTTCCTAGGAACATCGCCAAAGGCAAGGGAAGCAAGGGCAAAAATGAACTATTAGGATTTTATCAAAATCAAAAGCTTTTGCACAGCAAAGGAAACAGTCAACAAAACCAAAAGACAAATGACAGAATGGGAGAATATATTTGCAAACGACATATCAGATAAAGGGCTAGTGTCCAGAATCTATAAAGAACTTAGCAAACTCAACACCCAAAGAACAAATAATCCAATCAAGAAATGGGCAGAGGACATGAACAGACACTTCTGCAAAGAAGACATCCAGATGGCCAACGGACACATGAAAAAGTGCTCCATATCACTCGGCATCAGGGAAATACAAATCAAAACCACAATGAGATACCACCTCACACCAGTCAGAATGGCTAAAATTAACAAGTCCGGATATGACAGATGCTGGCGAGGATGCGGAGAAAGGGGAACCCTCCTACACTGTTGGTGAGAATGCAAGCTGGTTCAACCACTCTGGAAAACAGCATGGAGGTTCCTCAAAATGTTGAAAATAGATCTACCCTATGACCCAGCAATTGCACTGCTGGGTATTTACCCTAAAGATACAAACGTAGTGATCCGAAGGGGCACGTGCACCCGAATGTTTATAGCAGCAATGTCTACAATAGCCAAACTATGGAAAGAACCTAGATGTCCATCAACAGACAAATGGATAAAGAAGATGTGGTATATATACACAATGGAATACTATGCAGCCATCAAAAGAAATGAAATCTTGCCATTTGCAATGACGTGGATGGAACTAGAGGGTATCATGCTTAGCGAAATAAGTCAATCGGAGAAAGACAACTATCATATGATCTCCCTGATATGAGGGAGAGGAGATGCAACATGGGGGGTTAAGGGGGTAGGAGAAGAGTAAATGAAGCAAGATGGGATTGGGAGGGAGATAAACCATAAGTGACTCTTAATCTCACAAAACAAACTGAGGGTTGCTGGGGGGAGGGGGTTGGGGGGGGTGGGGTTATTATGGACATTGGGGAGGGTATGTGCTATGGCGAGTGCAGTGAAGTGTGTAAACGTGGTGATTCACAGACCTGTACCCCTGGGGAAAAAATATATATGTTTATAAAAAAATGAAATAAATAAAACCTATTCTTTTGGACCCAACTATCTCCTTCATATATGGACATGTCCATAGATTGAGAAAAGAAGTGTACACTTTTGAATAAAGATGCAAATAGGCAAAAACATTAATACTGATGCAAAAAATTTAAAAAAAAATGAATTAAAAGAAAAGGAGAACCAAAGCAGAGGAAGTTGTTTAAGCTCTCCTAGACCTGTGGGAATGGTGGCAACAGAATGATTTGAGACTAATCTGTGGAGAAAGAGGGGGAACCAGATTTGCTGCTTGAACAAAAGGTAAAATAACACACAAAAAAAGACATCTTTATAATCAATCCCTGGTTGTAGACAAGTTCTCCAAAACCAATACCTGTTACCCCTCCAACAAACAAATGGGGAAAAAAGTTCTTGGATTATCTCATCAGGCCCTTTTGCTCCACTGCCTCCACTGGGAGGAGAGCTTCTGGACAGCACTCAGCTGGGCCTCCTGTGCGGGGGCTGTGCAGGCTGACCGGGCTGACCAGTCCCCCTCTTCCACGGCCACCACTCCCTCCTGCCCCCAGATACAGGAAAGAACTAGGAAATGCTTATTTTCTTTCATCACTGTTGAGGATTTCACTCTCCCAAGCTTTATTCCCTGAGTTTCATGTGAGCCCATGGAAATCCTACCCAGTATGACTCAACACTGTCCTTACAAAGGACATCCATTTCCCTTCCAGAGAGCACATTTATGAACTAGCCCCTAAACCATTTTCTAAAGTAAACAGTGTAACTCTGCTCAATCAGACTCCAGTTAAAATCTTCTGTTTCCAAAGTGGACCAACCCTTCCACAGATGACATCACTCATTTCCTAAACTGACAACCTGAAAATGGGAATGATTTCCTTCCAGTCAATAATCCACAATGCCTGGGCACCTGGGTGACTCAGTGGGTTCAGGGACTGCCTTCAGCTCAGGTCATGATCCTGGAGTCCCAGGATCAAATCACACATCAGGTTCCCAGCTACAAAAGGGAATCTGCTTCTCCCTCTGAACTTCTCCCCTCTCATGCTCTCTCTCTCACTCTCAAATAAATAAAGTACTTTTAAAAATCCACAATACCAAAGAATTCACCCAACAGGATCAACAGCTCTGTGATCACGTCCTACACGTGCATGAAAACAGCTGCATTTCTCTAAAATAAAATTTAGGCTACGTAGGCCATACTAAAACATTCTTTTTTTTTTTCTTTTTTAGATTTTATTTATTTATTTGACAGAGAGGGAGATGGCAAGTAGGCAGAGCAGCAGGCAGAGAGAGAGGGAAGCATGCTCCCCACTGAGCAGAGAGTCTGATGAAATGTGGGGCTTGATCCCTGGACCCTGAGACCAGGACCTGAGCTGAAGGCAGAGGCTTAACCCTCTGAGCCACCCAGGTGCCCCTATAGCATTCTTTATTTATTTGCAATCTCCCACCTCTTCAGGGGGTCCATGACAGGCTCTGGACTCAAAATACATATCCTTTCTCAGTGCATGTCTGTTTCAAAATCAATTGTTATTTTAAAAATCCCTCGTGTTCAAATTCTCACATTTGCATGTCCATTTGCATTCATATATTTACTATATATTTTGTCAGAGAGAACTTTTTATATTAAACTGATCACACTTACATGGATATATTACCATTTAGTGTAGATCTTACTTTAATTTACCATAAGCTGAGAAAAGTACATTGATGCTTGTAGATATCAGCCATTGATTCAAATATCAATTCCACCATATTTATTACCATTTCACAACAGATTATAAGGTATAGCAGCAACTCTTTCAAGATTTCAATAATTTTTTCTTGGAGTTTAAAGAGATCTTCATTTTTTTTAAAGCACACGAGTATGTACTCAATTTATTTACTTTTTAAGTTTTAATTAGATATCTAAATGAAAATATGAGATATATAAGATATATAAAAATGCATATCTTTTAAATCGACTTTAGTCAACTAAAATTTCCCTTTCACTTTCCATAGTTAATGAAATGCTTGAATGTATTATCAATTATAATATTTTGTTAAGATAGTTCTTTATTAATTCTAATCATAATTATCTTAAGCATTTGCAGAAGTAACTCAACCTTAAATGATAAATAAAAATAAAAATAAAAATACCAGAAGGCATGTCCCTTTTATCAGCTTGCATAGTTAAAAACTTACTGGTTTGAAGAGCTGACATTGGTCCTCCCATCTTCAATGGAATGAAGTCATTTTTCTGAGTCGACTTTGAGTACTTTTCAAAGCAGTCTGTATACTTTTTTCTCATCTCTACCCTTGACATTTGAGATAACTCATAAAGACTAAGCAGGGATCATGATTTCAGGACATCTTTGGAGACTAAGGATAACACGTGGTGTTTTGTGTATGTATTCACTTGACAATGTACACTGAGACACAAATAAGGTGAAAATACTAATTGCTTAGCATGTCCCTAGGACAAAGTTTAGAAATGAGTTCTGATACTTTGTGTAGCTGTTTTTTTTTTTATTTTATTTTCTCTAAAGATTTTATTTATTCATTTGGCAGAGAGAGACACATCATGAGAGGGAACACAAGCAAGGTAAGTGGGAGGAGAATCAGGCTTCCAGCAGAGCAGGGAGTCCCATGCAGGGCTTGATCCCAGGACCCTGGGATCATGACCTGAGGTGAAGGCAGATGCCTAATGACTGAGCCACCCAGGCACCCCAAGTGTAGCTGTTTTAATAGGTGAGTTCAAGGTCAATCCAGAGGGCAAACAAATATACTTATTCCAACTTTTTGCATGTTATGTCTTCATGTATAAGTTCTTTCTATATTTTGGATATTAAGCCCATATTGGATATATTATTTGAAAATATCTTCTCCCAAACAGAAGATTGCCTTTTTATATTGTTGATGGTTTCTTTCACTGTGCATTAAAAAAAAAGAAAGAAAGAAAGAAAGAAAGAAACAGACAAACAAAACAACCCTTCTGTAGTCCCAAAGGTTTAATGTGGTTTTCTGTTTCTCTTGCCAGAGAACTCTTATCTAGAAATCTGTTTCTATGGATATCAAGTCAGTAATTTCCTTTCTGAGAAATTTGCTTTTTATTTTTTTAAAAGATTTTATTTATTTATTTATTTGACAGACAGAGATCATAAGTAGGCAGAGAGGCAGGCAGAGAGAGAGAGAAGGCAGGCAGAGAGAGATAGAAGGCAGGCAGAGAGAGAGAGAAGGCAGGCAGAGAGAGAGAGGAAGCAGGCTCCCCACTGTGCAGAGAGCCTGATGTGGGGCTCGATCCCAGAACCCTGGGATCATGACCTGAGCAAAAGGCAGAGGCTTTAACCCACTGAGCCACCCAGGTGCCCTGAGAAATTTTTGATAATATCCATTTTGAGTTTATATTTGTGTATGATGTAGTAAGTGGCACAGTTTAATTGTTTTCCATTAAGCTGTCCAGTTGTCACAGCACCAATTAGTGAAAAGACTGCCCTTTCTCTCATTGTACATTCTTATCCACTTTTTTGTAGATTAACTGACTACATATGTGTGAGTTTTTTTCTGAGTTACTTTGTGTATTGATCTATGTGTCAGTTTCTATGCCAGCTCCATACGGTTGAGTTTTATTATTATTATTATTATCAATTTAGCTTTGTAATAGCTTGAAACCTGGGCTTGTGATAATTCCAGTTTTGTTCATTTTTCTCAAGATGGCCCTCTCTCTTGGGTTCCCACACTGTTTGGATTACTATCGCTTTATATTTAATTTTCAAAACAGGAACACTGAGTCATCCCATCTTGTTCTTCCTCAAAGTTCTTTTAGTGCATGAAGGTTTCTCTTTTGTTAATATGTTGCATTATATATATTTACTGTCATATGCTGAAGAATCCTGGGACTCCAGGATTAAATCCAACTAGATCATAGTGTATAATACTCTTCATGTTCTGATGAATTTGAGTGCCAATATTTTATTAAAAGCTTACATAAAGCCTGGTATCCAGACCAATATCATTTATGGCATTTGTAGGAGGGCAATGTTGGCCTTATGGAATGAGTTATTATGTATTCCTTTCTCTTCTGGTTTTTGAAAGAGTTGGAAAAGAATTGGTTTGAATTTGTTTTTGTACACTTGGGAAAACTAACCCGTGAAGTCTTTTGGCTCAAGGACTTTCTTAGTTGAATATATTTAATTATGTATTTAATCTCCTTATTAGTTATAGATGAACTCAATTTTATATTTCTTCATGACCCAGTCTTGGTAGTATGTTGTTTCTGGGAATTAGTACACTTGTTCATGGTTATCCAACATGTTAATGTCTATTTATTAATATTGGGTTCATAATTTTTATATCTATAAAACTTATGATAATGTACCCACTCTCACTGCTTATGTTAATATTTTGATGTTTATTTCTTTTATTTTTTTCTTGGTTAATATAGCTAAAGTTTTGTTAAGTTTTAAAGAATCCTGCTTTAGTTTTGATGTATTTCTTTGATGCTTTTCCAGTACTACTATTATTTGTTATCTCTGCTTTAATCTTTATTACTGCTTCGCCTTCATTAACTTTAGATTTAACTTTTTTTTTCTTTTTCTACTTGATTAAGTTATAACAGTTTCTTGTTGATTTGAGAAATTTCTTTTTTTAATTTAAATTTTTACTGCCATTAATTCTTCTTTAGCACTTTTTATCTGAACTTCATAAGTTTCGGTATCTATTTCTACTTTCATATGCTTCAGGTTTTTTTTTCTAATATCTATTTTAAATCCTTAAGCCTCTTAGTTTTTAATAGTGTATTGTTTAATATCCATATAATTGAGTTCTAGTTTTTCTTCTGTTATTCCTTGCTTTATGTAAGCTTCATTACATTTTTAATCGTGTATTGTTTAATATCCATATAACTGAGTTCTAGTTTTTCTTCTTTTTTTTTAAGATTTTATTTATTTATGTGACAGAGATCACAAGCAGGCAGAGAGGCAGGCAGAGAGAGAGAGAGGGAAGCATGCTCGCCAATGAGCAGAGAGCCCGATGTGGGGCTCGATCCCAGGACCCTGAGATCATGACCTGAGCCGTAGGCAGAGGCTTTAACTCACTGAGCCACACAGGTGCCCCTAGTTTTTCTTCTGTTATTCATTGCTTTGTGTAAGCTTTATGTAAGCTTCATTACATTTTTAATAATGTATTGTTTAATATCCATATAACTGAGTTCTAGTTTTTCTTCTTTTATTCATTGCTTTATATAAGCTTTACGTAAGCTTCATTACATTTTATCAGAAAAGATATTTTATGTGTTATAATATTTTAATGTTTTTTACAACTTGTTTCCTGGCCTAACATATGTTCAATCTTGGAGAATGCTCCATATAGATTAAGAAAATTGCATATTCAGATATTGTTTAGGGAAGTGTTTTGTACATATCTCTTAAGGCTAATTAGTTTATAATATTTGAAAAGACCCACCCCGTTTTTAATTGTAACTACTGTCTGGCTGTTCAATCCATGATTGAAAGAGCAATCCTGAAGTTTCCAACTATTATGTAAAATAGTCTCCAACAAGTTTTCCATTCAGTTATTCCAATATTTGCTTTCCATATTATGGGAATTTGATATTTGGTGCATATATACTTATAATTTTTATATCTTCTTTGTTCAATTTCAACTATAACTAATACATAATGTCTGTTTATCTCTTAAGAACAAGTTCTGACATAAAATCCACTTTGGCTGATATTGATATAACTCCATATTTTTCTGTCTATGCTTTGCATGGATTATGTATTCTTTTCACAAACTTTCATTTTCATGGAATTGGGTCTTTATCAGTATAAATTGAATGTATTATACAGAGTATATATATTCATTCTGACAATGTATGGCAGAGCTGGGGTACATAATCCATTTATATTTACAGTAATTTCTGATGAATACAGAATATATTTTGCCATTTGTTATCTGAATGTCTTCTAATTTATTTGTTTCTTATTCCCTCAGCACTAATGTGTGTGTGTGTGTGTGTGTGTGTGTAACTGATTTTATTTTGTAGTGGCATGCTCAAATTCTTTTTCCTTTCCATTTGTATAAATAGAGATTTTTTTAAGGTTATAATGAGGATTAGGTATTACATATTATAGATTTAAAATTTCAACTTGAATTGTTACTCAATTTTTTGACATGGTTCAAGTATTTATTTAAAATCTAATTACTTAATATATAGGGTAATATTGGTTTCAGGAGTAGGATTTAGTGATTCATATCTTCTGTAGAACATCTAGTGCCCATCACAAGTGTCCTCCTTCATTCCTATTATCCATTTAGCCCATCCCCCACCCTCCTCTCTCCATCAGCCCTCAGTTTGTTAACTATAGTTAAGAGGCTCTTATGATTTGCTTCCATCTCTCTCTCTTTTTTCTCCTTCCCCTATATTCATCTGTATTTTCCTTAATTTAATCATATATAAACTCTATTAGTATACATAATTCTTCCTCATTTTAAATATTAATTACATGAAATAATTCTTTATATTTCATACACAGAACAATAATAGTCATACATGTGTCTTCTAATTTCTTTGGGAAATTAAAATTAAGCTTACAAATCCATATTGCAACATTATTTTATTTCAACCTGTATGTCTCCCTTTGACATTTACTGTAAGACAGGTCTAGTAATAATAAGCTTTCACTACATTTATGTACCAGGAAATGTCTTACTGATTTTCTTCCTTTTTAAAAGGAAAGTTTTCCAGTTATAATTTTTTAGTACACCAACATATAATAATGAAATTTGCAAATCTTAGAGCTGAGAAAGCTATCCTGACAGCACCTATGGCAAGGAGAGTCTTTACACATGGAGCAAGGAACATTGGAATAACATCAGACCTGTCCACAATAATCTGGCAGACTAAAAAGGCTAGCAAGATGTATCTAGGATACTAAATGAGAAGAAAGTACAGCAAGGATTACATTATCCAGAAAGGCTGTTTTTCAGCATGGAAGGAGAGATAAAGAGTTTCCAGGATAGGCAGAAACTAAATAATATGTTATTACCAAGTCAACCCTGCCAGAAATCTTAAGAGAGATTCTTTAAGCAATGAGACCACAAGAGTAACATACACCAGAAAGGAACAGAGACCATCTACAGAAACAGGGACTTTGCAGGCAATACAATGGCAGCAAATTCATGCCTTTCAATATTTTTTAATGTAAATGGGCTCAATGCTCCAAGCAAAAGACAAAGGATATCACATAACTTAAAATATATCACATAGGACCCATCCATATGCTGTCTACAGGAGACTCATTTTAGACATAACCAGACCTCCACACTGAAAGTACAGGAATGAGGAACCATTTACAGCACTAATGGATCTCAAAAGAAAGGTGAGGTACCAATCTTCATATCAGACATATTAGATTTTAAACCAAAGACAGTAACAAGAGATGGAAAGACACAATATATCATACTTAAAGGGTCTATCCAACAAGAAGATCTACCAATTTTAAATATCTATGCCCCAAAAATGGGAGCAGCCAACTAATAAAAGTAAGAAACATACTTATAATCATACATTTATACTAGGAAATTGAACACTCCACTCAAAGCGATGGAGAGATCATCCAAGCAGAAGATCAATCTAAAAGAAATGAGAGCTTTGAATGACACTCTAGAACAGATGGACTTCAAAGATATAAAGAGAACATTTAATCCTAAAACAAAAGAATACCCATTCTTCTGAGCTGCAAACCGAACTTTATCCAAAATAGATCAAATACTGGGTCACAAATCAGTTCTTCACCAATATCAAAAGCTTGAGATTCTCCCTGAAAACACATGACTTCAAAACCCATGGGATACAGAAAATGTGGTCCTTAAAGGGAATTACATAGTCATCCAAGACTCTCTTAAAAACTTAGAAAAATCCAAAATGCACAAGCTAACCTTACACCTAAAGGACCTTGTGAAAGAACAGCTGGTGGAGCTGAAACCAAGCAGTGTAAGAGAAAGAATAAAGATTAGAGCAGAAATCAATGAAATAAGTAGAAGAACAGCAGAGCAGATCACCAAAAGTAGCCTGGTTCTCTGAATGGATTAATAAGATTAAAACCTCTGGCCAGACTTAGCCAAAAGAAAAAATAAAGGACCCAAATTAATAAAATCAGGACGGAAAGGGGAGAGATCATGACCAATGAAAAGGAAACAGAGAATTGTTAGAACATATTTTCACTAACTATATGCCAAAAAATTGGGCCATCGGGAAGAAATGGATGCACTCTTAGAAACATATAAACTATAAAATCTTAATCAGGAAGAAAGAGAAAATCTCAATAGACCCATAACCAACAAGGAAATTGAAGCAGTAATCAAAAACTTAACAAAAACAAAACAAAACAAAACAAAATACAACAAAAACAAACAAACAAACAGAACAACAACAAAAAGAAAACAAGAGTCCAGGGTCAGACAGCTTCCCAGGGGAATTCTACCAAACATTTAAAGAAGAAACCATACCTATTCTATTGAAGTTGTTTCCAAAATATCAAAATGGAAGAAAGATTTCAAACTCATTTTATGAAGCAAAACATTATCTTGATCTCAAAAGCAGACAAAGACCCCATCAAAAATGAGAATTACAGATAAATAATCCCGATGAATTCAAATGCCATATCACACTGCAAGGTATTAGCCAATAGGATCCCATCCTTGATTTAAACCCCTCAAAATATAGGGATGGGGGAACATATCTCATATCATAAAAGTCATTTATGGAAAGCCCACCACAAATATTCTCAATGGGGAAAAACAGAGAGCTTTCCCATTAAGGTCAGGAATAGGACAGAGAAGCCCACTCTCACTAGTTTGGTTCAAGATAGTACTAAAAGTCCTAGCCTCAGCATTTGGGCAACAGCAAAGAGGTGAAACTATCTCTCTTTGCATGGGACAATATACTTTATGTGGAAAATGCAAAAGACTCCACCCCTAAAAATGTGAACTCACACAGCAATTCAGCAACATGGCAGGATACAAAATCAATACACATAAATCAGTTGCTTGGGAGGCAAGATGGCAGAGAAGTAGGAAGCGCTGCTTCAACCCGTCCCCTAAAGTGAACTGATTATCTACCAAAGCACTCTGATCACCCATGGAATCAGCCTGAGATTAAAATATGTGGTTCTGGATTTCTACAGGGGCAGAAGAGTGGATAGGTAAAGTGGGAAATTGGTGGAATCCGGTGGTTAGGGAGAGGGGCTTAAGCCCACAGACCCAGGGTAACCACCGATGGTGCTGAGCCAGAGAGAGTGCAGTGAAGAAGCCAAGCATTTGTCCCTAAGCTGCAGGCTCATGTAAGAGCATCTGGATAGCAGCGTGCGTGAGAGAGTCTGGTGTGGATGCCAGTAAGCACTCTCTAGAAACAGCCTTTTGCACACTGCACACACACTGCATGACCAGGGTCTGAGTCGTGCTCCACACCCTCCCCTGAGAGAGGTCCCTGCAGGCGCTAGCTGGTGCTCTTTAGGACAGGGAGTCTCTGAACAATCCCAGCCCAGGTCAGAGTGAAAATCTCAGTGTGCTATCTCTGGTTGGGGTCTCTCTGGCAGTCTGGACCTCTCCAGACAGCTGAGGCAAAGGTAGCCACTGGAAGCCAGCTCTCTGGACTAGTACTTCTCATGGTTTAGGGTAAAAGTGGGAGTTCCAGCGAACCCTGAGACTGTGACTGGGGACATGCTCTGACAGAGGCAGAGGGGGAATTTATGTGCTCAGAAGTACCCAGAAGGGAACTGACTGAGGGTTCTCTTAGAGACGGAGTTCTGGGTGCAGTTTAACTTCCTCTAAAGCTCCAAAGAACAACCAAAAGCCGCCAAGGGGAGGAGGAAAAAAAAAAAAAAAAAAAAAAAAAAACTCCAGAGAACAAAAGCCTGAAAAACCGGTTTCCTGAGAGTCCTGCTCCTTGATAGGGGGCAGGAGGACTCAACTCTAGCAAGACTGACTGAAAAACCACATGGTAGATCCCCACCTACAGAAAGCCAGGCAAGACAAAACAAACAAACAAAAAGCAAGAGGACAACCACCAATACGTCAGAGATACAACTTTTAATTTTAATTCATTCCCACTATTCTCATTCTTTTCCAAATTGTTATGTACTTTTTTAGTACATATTAAAGTATGTACTAAAGTATTTAACCTATTTACCATCACAATGAGATGTTCAATACAACAAATTCCATAATAACCTTTACTTTAACTTATTTGATACATATACCTGTGTTTTTCATTTCCCTTTCTATTTTTTTCCATTTTTATTTTATTATTTTTTAATATTCATATAGAGATAAGCTTCAATGTAATCCCCTTTCTGAAGTCAATGCTAACCCTACATATAAACCAGTTTAATCCCCCTCTATCTCAGGAAAGGTGAGTCCTTTAACAAAGATATCAAGATACATCCAGGGAGAATCAAAATAACCTTACTCAAAATAAATAAATAAATAAACAAACAAACAAACAAAATAAGCTTACATGTCCCCACTGAGAATTTATAACCACCCTCCCATATTTTTCTGCTGTCAGTTTTTCTGTGTATTTGTTTTTGCTCTGGTAGTATATAAATCTTATACTTTGGGTTTATTTTGGCAGGGTTCTTTTTATTTTTTTCTTGTCATTTACTTTTTTTGGTCTTTTTGTTGTCTGTTTTTGTTTATATACTTTATAAATCTTACCTTTGGGGCCCATTTGGGCTGGGTCTCCTTTTTTCTTTTCTTTTTTTTTTTTTCATTTTTTCCTCTCTCTCTCTTTCTATCTCTCTCCCTCTCCCTCTCTCTCTTTTTCCTTTCTTTTTGGTGGGGACTCCCAATTGCTCAGAAGCATTCCAGAGTGCACCTTGTCTGCACCATGGTTGATATATTCTGCTACACATTCTTTCAGCCATTTCTCACCAAAATGACTAGGAGGAGGAATGCCCAACAGAGGAAAAATTCAGAGACTGGGTCCTCTCCAGCAGAGCTATTGGATGTTGACATAAACAGTATGACAGAAAGGGAATTCAGGCCAACAATTATACAGTCAATGGCTAGGTTGGAGAAAGCATTTAGTGACAATATGGAATTGATTAGGGCAGAAGTGAAAGCCACTAGGGATGATGTTCACAATGCTCTCAATGAGTTCCAGTCTAATCTAAATACTCTAACAACTAGGGTAACTGAAGCAGAAGATAGAATAAGTGATCTGGAGGACAAACTGATTGAGAAAAAGGATCAGAAGGAAGTCTAGACAAACAGCTTAGAAGCCATGAAAACAAAATTAGGGAAACAAATGATGCCATGAAACGTTCCAACGTCAGAATTACTGTAATCTCTGAGAGGGAGGAAAAAGAAAGAAACTAGAGGATATAGCTGAATAAATTCTCCATGAAAATTTTCCACCTGGCAAATGGAAACAGTGTTCATGTCCTAGAAGAAGAAAGGTCTGCCCCCAAGATCACAGAATCTTGAAAGACCTCGAGACACTTGATTGTAAAAATGATGAACCATAATCTTAGACAGGAGTTCCTGAAAGAAGCTAGGGGGAAGAGATTCCTAAGGTACAGGGGAAAGCCCATCAGAATAATGTCAGACCTGTCGACAGAAATCTGGAAAACCAGAAAGGATTGGCAAGATGTATTTAGGGCACTAAATGTGAAGAACATGCAGCCAAGAATACTTTATCCAGCAAGACTGGCATTCAAAATGGATGGAGAGATAAAGAGTTTCAAAAGACTGGCAAGGTTTTAAAGAGTATGTGACCAACAAGGCGGCCCTACAAGAAATATTAAGGGGGGTTCTATAAAAGAGGAAAAAAAAAACCAAGAATATCATTGAACAGAAATTTATGCAGATAATCTCTAGAAACAGAGACTTAACAGGTAACATGATGTCAATACAAACGTATCTCTAAATAATCACTCTCAACGTGAATGGCTTAAATGTTTCCATAAAATGGCACAGGGTTGCAGATTGGATAAAACTACAGGACCCATCCATATGTTGTCTATAAGAGACCCATTTTGAACCTAAGGATACATCCAGACTGAAAGTGAAGGGAGGGCGAAGCATCTTTCATGCCAATGGGCCTCAGGAGAAGGCTGGGGCAGTGATTCTCATATCAGATAAATTAGATTTTAAACTAAAGACTGTAGACAGAGATACAGAAGGACACTACATCATCTTTAAAGGATCTATCCACCAAGAAGTTCTAACAATTGTAAATATTTCTTCCCCCAATATGGAAACAGCCAATTACATAAGACAACTGTTAATCAAGATAAAGTGTCATATTGATATGAATACATTATTAATAGTAGGAGTTCTTAACATGCCACTCTTAGTAATAGACAGATCACCCAAGCAGAAAATCAATAAAGAAACAAGAGCATTGAATGACACATTGGACCAGATGGACCTCATAGATATATACAGAACATTCTACCCTAACACAACAGAATACCCTTTCTTCTTGAGTGCACATGGAACCTTCTCCAGAATAGACCACATACTGGGTCACAAATCAGGGCTCAACTGATACCAAAAGAGAGATTATTCCCTGCATATTCCCAGATCACAATGCTTTGAGATGGGAGCTCAACCACAAGGAAAAGTTTGGAAGGAATTAAAACACCTGGAAACTAAAGACCACCTTACTTATGAATGCTTGTATCAACCAGGAAATCAAAGAAGAACTTAAAGAATTCATGGGAAGCAATGAGAATGAAGACACTTCGATCCAAAACCTATGGGATACCGCAAAGGCCGTCCTAAATGGGAAATACAAAGCATCCAAGCCTCCCTTAAAAAATCTGAAAGTTCCAGAATGCACCTGCTGTCTTCACACCTCAAGGAACTGGAGAATCAACAACAAATTAAGCCAACTCCACACACAAGAAGGGAAATAATCAAGATTAGAGCAAAGACCAATGGAAAGAAAATAGAGATAGAGTAAAACACATCAGTGAAACTAGAAGATGGTTTTTGGAAAGAATCAATAAGATCAATAAACCATTGACCAAAATAATCCACAAGAAAATAGATAAGGCCCAAAATAATAAAATTATGAATGAAAAGGGAGAGATCACAACTATCACCGAGGAAAAAGAAACAATCACCAGTTATTATTATCAACAGTTATATGCCAACAAGTTAAGCAAAATAGATGAAATGGATGCATTCCTGGAAACCTACAAACTTCCAAAACTGAATCAGGAAGAAATGCACAACCTGAATAGACCAATATCTACTAATGAGATTGAAGCAGTGATCAAAAACCTCCCAATAAACAAGAGGCCAGGACCAGAGGGTTTCCCTGGGGAACTCTACCAAACTCTCAAAGAAGAAATCATACCTACTCTCATGAAGGTGTTTCAAAAATTTTAAGCAGAAGGAAAATTTCCAGACTTTTTTTTTTTTATGAAGCCAGCAATACCCTGATCCCCAAACCAGGCAAAGACCCCACAAAAAATGATAATCTCAGGCCAATATCCCTGATGGGTATGGATGCTAAGATTCTCAACAAGATCCTAGCTAATAGGATCCAACAGTACATTAAAAAGATTATGCACCATGATCAGGTGGGATTTATCCCTGGCTGGCAAGTGTGGTTCAACATTCACAAATCAATCAATGTGGTAGAAAAATCAATAAGAGAAGAGAGAAAAACAACAAGGTCCCTGGCCCCCTCAATTGATGCAGAAAAAGCATTTGACAAAATCCAGCACACGTTCCTTATTAGAACAGTTCATAGGATAGGAATAGAGGGAACATTCCTCAGCTTCATAAAATCTATCTATGAAAAACCCACAGTGAATATCATCATCAATGGGGAAAAAGCTGACAGCCTTCCCTCTGAGATCAGGAACACGACAAGGATGCCCATTCTCACCACTCTTGTTCAACACCTTATTCGAAGTCCTAGCAACAGCAATCAGACAACAAAGAGATTTAAAAATATTCAACATGGCAATGAAGAAGTCAAACTCTCTGTCTTCACAGATGACATGATACTTTATATGCAAAACCCAAAAGACTCCACCCCCAAACTACTAGAACTCATACAGCAATTCAGTCATGTGGCAGGACACAAAACCAATGTACAGAAATCAGTTGCTTTCTTATACACTAACAATGAAAATACAGAAAGGGAAATTAGAGAAGTGATTCCATTTACAATAGCACCATGAACCATAAGATACCTGGGAATAAACCTAACCAAAGAGGTAAAGCATCTGTGCTGGAGGAACTACAGAACACTCATGAAAGAAATTGAAGAAGACACAAAAATATGGAAGACCATGGCATGCTCCTGGATTGAAACAATAACCATGGTTAAAATGTCTATACAGCCTAGAGAAATCTATACTTTCAATGTCATTCCAATCAAAATACCACAAGCATTTTTCAAAGAGCTGGAGCAAATAATCCTAAAATTTGTATGGAATCAGAAGAGAACCCTAAATGCTAAGGAAACGTTGAAAATGAAAAACAAAACTGGGAGCATCACGTTGCCTGATTTCAAGTTTTACTCCAAAGCTGTGATCACCAAGTCAGCATGGTACTGGCAAAAAATAAAACAACACATAGACCAGTGGAACAGAGTAGAGAGTCCAGTCAACACTATAGTCAAATAATATTGGACAAACAGGAAAAAATATTTAGTGGAAAAAAGGCAGTCTATTCAATAAGTGGTGCTGGTAAAATTGGACAGTTATATGTAGAAGAATGAAACTCAACCATTCTCTTACACCATACACATAGATAAACTCGAAACGGATAAAAGACCTCAATGTGATACAGGAATCCATCAGAATCCTAGAGGAGAACATAAGAAGTAACCTGTTTAACATGGGCCACAACAACTTCTTTCAAGATATGTCTCCAAAGGCAAAGCGAAAATGAATTTTTGGGACCTCATCAAGATCAAAACCTTCTGCACAGCAAAGGAAACAGTCAAGAAAACAAAGACGCAACCCACAGAATGGGAGAAGATATTCGCAAATGACAATACAGTCAAAAGGCTGATATCCAGGATCTATAGAGAACCCCTCAAACTCAACTCACACAAAACAGATCATGTCAAAAATGGGCAGAAGACATGAACAGACACATCTCCAATGAAGACATACAATTGGGTAATAGATACAGGAAAAAATGTTCATCATCATTAGCCATCAGAGAGATTCAAATCAAAACCACATTGAGATACCACCTTAGACCAGTTAGAATGGCCAAAATTAACAAGAGAGTAAACAACGTGTGTTGGAGAGGATGTGGAAAAAGGGGAACCCTCTTACACTGTTGGTGGGAATGCAAGTTGGTGTAGCCACTTTGGAAAAAGTGTGGATATTCCTTAAGAAATTGAAAATAGAGCTTCCATATGACCCTGCAATTGCACTACTGGGTATTTACCCCAAAGATACAGATGTAGTGAAAAGAAGGGCCTTCTGTATCCTGATGTTCATAGTAGGAGTGACCACATTCGCCACACTGTGGGGAAAACAATGATGCACTTCAACAGACAAATGGTTAAGGAAGATGTGGTCCATATACACTATGGAGTATTATGCCTCCATCAGAATGGTTGAATACCCAACTTTTGTAACAACAGGGACGGGACTGGAAGAGATTATGTTGAGTGAACTAAGTCAAGCAGATAAAGTCAATTATATGGTTTTGCTTATTTGTGGAGTATAAGAAATAACACGGAGGACATGGGGAGATGGAGAGTAGAAGGCAGCTGGGGGGAATTGGAGGGGGGATGAACCATGAGAGACTATGGACTCTGAAAAACAATCTGAGGGTCTTGGAAGGGATGGTGGTGGGAGGTTGGGTGAGCCTGGTGGTGGGTATTATGGAGGGCAGGTAATGCATGGAGCATTTTGTGTGGTACATAAACAATGAATTGTGGATCACTGAAAAGAAATTAAATGAATAAATAAAAACAAAGAATAAAAATAGAAATAAAACAAACACTGTATTTTGAAACATATAAAAGGGCAGTATAAGATAACAAAGGGGGACAACCCAACAAGAAGATATAACAATTGTAAATATTTATGCACTCACCACATGAGCACCAAATACTTAAAAACAGTTAATGAACAACATAAAGGTCGTACCAGAAATAGTACGGGACTTTAACACTGTACTTATATCAGTGAATAGATCATCTAGACAATGAATTTTGGAACACTGATAAAATAATAAAATTTAAAAAATAAAAAAATAAAAATCAACCAGTCTGGAAAAAGCATAAATGCATGGTTAAATAACATGCTACTCAATAACGAATAGGTCAACAAAGAAATCAAAAATAAAGAAGAAATAACATGGAAAAAATGAAAATGAAAATACAGCAGTCCAAAATCTTTGGGATGCCGCAAAAGTAATTGTAAAATGGAGGTTCATAATACTGCCATCCTACCTCAAGAAAGAAGGGAAATCTCAAATAAACAACCTAACGTTACAACTAAAGGAGCTAGACAACAACAACAACAACCAAAATCCAAATCCAGCAAAAGGAAAGAAATTATTAGATTAGATGAGTATAGATTTGACTAGAAATAAATGACACAGGAAAGAAAGAAAGAAAGAAAGAAAGAAAGAAAAGAAAAGAAAAGAAAAGAAAAGAAAAGAAAAGAAAAGAAAAGAAAAAAGAAAAAAAAAGAAAACCCCATAATAGGTCAGATCAATGAAACCAGGAGCTGGTTCTTTGGAAAGTTTAACAATAATGATAAACCACTAGCCAGACTCATTAAAATAAAAATGTTGGGGAGCAAGAGAAAGTAACAGAGACAGAGAGACAGAAGACTCAAATAAAATTGCTAGGAAAAATAGTAGTCAACACCACAGAAATATAAACCATTTTAAGAGATTATGAAAACCTTCAAGCTAAAAAGCCAGGCAACCTAGAAGAAGTGGATAAATTCCTAGGCACATATAACCAACCAAAACTGAAGCAGGAATAAAAAAAAACTTGAATAGACCAATAACAAGTAAAGAAATTAAATCAGTATTCAAAAACCCCAAACAAACAAAATATAGGACCAGATGGTTTCATAGGTCAATTCTACCAAACATTTAAAGAAGACTTAATACCTATTTTTCTCAAACTGTTCCAAAAAATAGCAAAGGAAGAAAATTTTCCAGACTCATTCTAGGAAGCCAACATTACCCTGATACCAATACTAGATAAAGATACCACTAAAAAGGAGAACTATATGACAATATCCCTGATGAGCTTATATGGGGAGATCCTCAACAAAATACTACGAAACCAAATCCAACCATACATTAAAAAAAAGTAATCCACCACAATCAAAGGAGATTTATTCCCAAGTGGCAAGAGTGGTTCAACATTCACAAATCATTTGATGTGATACATCACATTAGTAAGAAAATTGGTAAGAATAATATTATCATTTCAATTGATGCTAAAAAAGCATTTGATAAAGCACAACGTCCCTTCATGACAAAAATCCTCAAGAAAGTAGGTTAAGAGGGAACAATCTCAACATGATAAAGGTCATTTATGAAAAATCCTCCATGGGGAAAAACTGGGAGCTTTTCCCATAAGGTAAGGAGTAAGACAAGGACTTACCAGTTTTCTTCAACATAACACTGGAAGTCCTAGCCACAGCAATCACACAACAAAAATCAATAAAAGGCATCTAAAAGAAGTCAGACTTTCACTACTTGCAGATGGCATGATACTCTACATAGAAAACCTGAAAGACTCCACTAAAATCTACTAGATCCAGAAAATGAATTCAGTAAAATTGCAGGATACAATCCATGTGCAGAAATCTGTTCCATTTGTATACACACAAATGATGAAGCAGCAGAAAGAAATTTAGAAAATATTTACAGTTGCACCAAAAACAATAAGATACCTTACCAAGGATGTGAAAATCTGTACCCTGAAAACTGTAAAACACTAATGAAAGAAACTAAAGACAACACAAAGAAATGTAAAATATTCCATGATCATGGATTGAAAGAAGAAATGTTGTTAACATGTCCCTACTACCCAAAGCAATCTACACATTTAATGCAATCCCTATCAAAATGCCAGCAACACTTTTCAAAGAACTCAAACAAACACTATTAAAATTTGTATGGGACCAAAAAGATCCCAAGTAACCAAAGCAATCTTAAAAATGAAGAACAGTTTTGGACGCAACAAAATCTCAGGTTTCAAGTTATATGACAAAACTGTAGTAATCAAAAACAGTATGGTACTTGCATTGAAATAGACACATAGATCATTGGAACATAATAGAAATCCAAGAAATAGAACCACAATTATGCCATCAATTAATCTTCAACATGGGAGGATAGAATATGTAATGGGAAAAACATAGTCTCTTCAACAAATGGTGTTGATAAAATTGGACAGCAACATGCAGATGAATGAAACTGGACCACTTTCTTGTACCATACCCAAAAATAAATTCAAAATGAATGAAGGACCCATATGTGAAACAGGAAACCATAAAAATACCAGAAGAGAGTACAGACAATACTTCCCTGACATCAGCTATAGCAATATATTTCTAGATATGTCTCTTGAGGCAAGGGAAACAAAAGCAAAAATAAACTATGGGGACTACAATAAAATGAAAATCTTTTGCACAAAAGAGGCAATTAAAAAAAAAAAAAAAGACAGAGCAGTGTGGAGTCTGTTTCAGATTCTCCCGCCTGCTCTCTCTTTGTCTCTGTCTCAATTAATAAATAAATATTTTAAAAATGTTAATTCAGTATATTGTACACCTGAATCTAATATAATAATATATGTTAGCTATACTGAAATTAAAATTAATAAACTACATGTTTTAGGAAAAAATAAGTAAGAACTAAATAAAAGTAAAGATACACCATGTTTATGGTTTGAAAGAATCAGGACTAGGAAAAGATGAATTCTAACCTCCTTAATTGAGCTATAGGCCCAATGCAAACTTTTTTTTAAATATTTAAAAAAAATTTTTTTTTTGATAGACAGAGATCACAAGTAGGCAAAGAGGCAGGCAGAGAAAAGGGGGGAAGCAGGCTCCCTGCTGAGGAGAGAGCCTGATGCAGGGCTCTATTTTAGGACCCTGGGATTATGACCTGGGCCAAAGGCAGAGGCTTAACCCACTGAGCCACCCAGGAGCACCTCAGTGCAATCTTAATTAAAATCAAATGAAAGGTTATTTGCTTGTTAGAAAGTTAAAAGCTAATTCTCAAACTTTGTGGAAAGTCAAAAGACTTTTGAATAGATAATACAATCTTGAAAATGGGGCACCTGGGTGGCTACGATGCTTAGGCCTCCAAATAGTGGTTTCTGTTTGGGTGATGATCTCATGAATCATAAGACTGAGTCCTGTGTTGGACTCCCCACTAAATGGGAGTTCTTTCTTGCTGTTCCTCCTCTTACTTACATTCTCTCTTTCTCTTTCTCCCTCTCTCTCTCAAATAAATAAATCTCTTTTTTTAAAAATACTAATCTTGAAAATAGTCAACAGTGAAAGACTTATCCATAAGACTTTAAAACTTAATATAAAGGCAGAGTAATCAAGATAGTATACTCTTGACGTAAAGATAGAGAAATAGATCAATGTAGCCAATTAAAGAATGCAGAAATAGGGCCACATATACATAATAATTGATTTAAGAAAAAATATTTAATGTAGTTTAAAAGGGGGAAATCTTTTGCATAATTGGATAGACATATATTTAAAAAATAATCAACCTCAATTCCTCAATCTTATACCATATGCAGAATTAATTTCAGTGATGCCTGGGTGGCTCGGTCAGCTGAGTGTTGGACTCTTGGTTTCAGCTCAGGTTGTGACCTCATGGATCATGAGATAAAGCCATGTGATGGGCCCCACACTTACTGGGGATTCTGCTTAAAGATTCTCTCCGTCTGCCTCTCCCCCACTTGTGCTCTCTCTCACTTACTAAAAAAGTCAATCTTTAGCTTAGAATGCAAAAGTACTAACAGTAACACAACTCTTTAAAAAAAAAAGTTGATGAAAATATAAAACTTTTGCTCTAAATAAACATCATTAGAGAATTTAAAAAGAAGTCATATACTTCAGTTGAGATATGTATATATAGGACTTTATGATTAGGACTTTTATCCAGAACATGTAAAACAGGTACCACTCAATACTAAAAACCCAAATTTAAAACATGCAAAATATTTGGTGTCATTGTTCATTTGGTGTGTCTACTAAACTGGGCCATTGGGAGCCCAACTGTTTGGTCAGACTATATTCTAGGTATTTCTGTGAAGGTGTTTTTGGATGAGAATATCATTAAAATCTGCAGACTGACTAAAGCAAATTGCCCTTCCTAATGTGGGTGGATTGCATTCAATCCATACAGAAATCCCAAACGGAGATGAAGCTTTACATACAAGTCAAGTTATGACTTTTGTTGACTGACAGATAAGTAACACCACTGAGAGAAAAGGGGGTTCTGGTTGAAATTCTCTCCCTTTTCCCCTGCCCCCCAACTCGCACTCTCTCATATGGGTTCTTTCTTTCTCTCAAATAAATAAATAAATCTTATTAAAAATAAATTAATAAATAAAAAAGCTGGTACTGTTTGTATAACCAGCAGATGGAGAGACTTATGAAGTAAGACCACCACTTTAATGGGTATATCATACACACACACACACACACACACACACACACACACACACGGTCTCTGCAGTCAAAGCAGAATGTATTTATTAGGCAGAGAAAAAAAATAGACTTTTCAAGAGTGCAGAACTACTGGAGGCATACAAACAGATCAGTCTATGTCAAAAAGACTCTATTAAGACAATTGGAGCCAGTCAGCCTATTCTGCTATGAATTACTTTCCTAAGTCCACCCACAGTTGGGGGAAAGCCTGTTTTTGAAATTGCATTATGTTGAGCCCTCCCTTATATGCTCTTTTAGGACATTGAGCTATTTATCTGCAACGGATTCCCTTCCTTAAGAAATGTGGCCAAGGTAGTTACAAAAGGTATTCTAATCAATTTTCACAAGATACTCCAGAGAAGGTTTGAAGAGCTTGGGTGTGTTACTTCTCCCCCACAGGCTATTTCTACCTGATGCAATTAAAGGCCTAATTCTTTCCTACATCTCAGTCAAAGATAAGGCTTCACATACTTCTTAGAGATCTGGTAAGGCAGTATTTGGTAGCACACAATTTATAAATTATTTTCTTTTCCTTCCCTTTCTTCTTTTCCTGGTCCCTCCTTCCTCCTCTTTATCTCTCTGTCTAACACTCTCTCTCTCTCTCTCTCTCTCCCTCCCTTCCTTCACCTCTCTCTCCACTTCTTTCCCAAACCATAGACCTGTGTGTTTGAAGGTCAGTGAGTTGAGGATGTCAGTTAATGAAATGTGATTTTGTGGGCCACGGAGACACTCATCTCTAATTCTGTAAATGAGACAAAAGACAAATGTGTTGAAGTGTCATCTAATAAAATACTTAAATTCAGAATTCTCCTCCAATTTCTCTACTTGTATTTCATTAGCATTTGGGAAGGGTGTTAATATTTTGTTAAGCTGAGCCCTGCTGCTGTTCTCGCCAAGATAACATAAAAATGCAGTATTAGCTGTAATTTTATCTTGCCTCCTCTTGATATTCCCCTACAGAGCAACAGTATGCCATATTAACACAGTCTGTGATACACTGGATATAACTTTACTCGTTGGTTTCTTCCTACAAAACATTATTTTCTCACCTTGTCCTTGGACACAAGGTAGATGGTGCCTCTAATACCTGCTAACCAAAAGAGGTAAAGATGGCTCATGGCTCTAGTGCAGCTATCACGTATTCCTCAGACAACGAATATGTGTTTCTCTCCCTTCCCCGGAACACAGTGTACAAACAAAAGGCTGATTGCCTGACCTGAAGGCGCCAGCTGTTAAGCAATGCCACATGCTTAAAGCACATGTCTGTAAAATTTAATTGCCAAAAAAACCCACTAAACATTCATGTGCACTTTATTGCTTTCCATTCCTTGCTGATTACTCAAGCATCTCTGCGTGTCAACATAAGCATTCTCGTTTCTCATCATTCTCTCTTCCAGCTCCATTCTGGGTTATGGCATCCTTCAGTAATTTGACATTGAAGTATGTTATCATGGGAGCTCTGGAGACAGCTTTCAGGGCCTTCACGATCAGTTCACACAGAAAAGAAAAGGTCTCAAGTGTAATTTACAGGGAAGTGAATTCTTACTCTTTTACTCTTATTTGCATAGTCTCTAGTTTACAAAGCCATTTGCATGCCTTGGGAAAGATGAATGAATGAACATCTCTCCTCCCCCCCTTCTCTGTCCTCTCGGGAACAAATCCAGTGACTGTCATAAATCTCAGAGTCAGGAAGCTCCAAAATTAACCTAGGCTCTCCGCTTAGGGCAAGGGTTCAGTGAAACTCATGTCTGAACTAAGTGGAAGAGGACAACAACTATCACTTCTGTTATGCTTTACATTATTCAACATGAGTTTCCCTACATCTCACAGATGCCAAGCCAATAAACTCTTGAGGTAATTGTTAAATTTATCTGAAGTTCAGAGTTTTCTCATGATTAGACAGTTGGGAAGTAGATCCAAGAAACTGAATCTCTGACTCCAAATGGAATTCCTCTGCTTAATTCCATGCTTAATAATTCTGAAGGGAAGTATCAGCATCAAGCTTATACATTTAGGCACAATTTTTTGGGACTTTTTAAAATTGATATCTAACGGACATATAATGTATTAGTTTCATGTAGTAGAAGAACATAACATATGTGTATATTGCAAAATGGTAATGCCAATAAGCATAAGTTAATATCCATCACCACAAATAGATATAATTATTTTCTTGTGATTAGAACAGTTAGGACTCTCTTAGCAACTTTCAAATATACATTAGGGGTATTTTCTATAAGCACCATGCTATAATTCCATCCCCAGGATTTAATATTTTATAGCTGGAAGTTTGTACCTCTTGACCATTTTCACCCCTCTTAGGGGTTTCTTTAGTTTCTATTTTTAAGAATAAATTACTTGCTAGTTTAAATAAAATGTTAGTAGTAAGTTATTAAGTGTCTACATAGTACCTGAAAATGTCAGGAACATCTAGTGAGTGCAAAAATAATGTAAATATGCTTGGGGAGATTAAAAAATACTTTTATGTATTAGCTACTTTTTCTTCCCTAGAATATATATCACAGGTCTTCTTGAATTTTTTTTAATAAATCAGATTTTAGGATTCATACTTTAAATCAACCATAAAGAGTCCCTTCACATGGCCACTTCATAAAATGATTTTGTTAGCCCACTCTAGACATGGTAGGAAGAAATGAACAGATTCAAATTTAATTGCTCTTTAAGTGTTCCTTACACAAAGACAGATATATTTACAAAGCTAAAATCCTAGACCAGTTACTCCCCGAATCAACCAGTCAACATTTGGAATTCTAGGATATCAGATCAATTTCACCATTAACTAAAAATGTTATAATTAGCGTGCACACACACACACACACACAACTAGTATTAGTGAACAAGATTAACATGTCCTTAAACTGGTTATAAATTACTATTTGGCTCATTTGTGGTTTGGGATTATCTACATTTTGTATCTATTACTTGATCATATAAAATTTACTATTCTGCTTAAAGAACTTTAAGAAAAGTCTTACGTTTTTAAATTTTCAGAGGAGCATCTATGCATTTTTTTTCATCCATAATTCTATTATTCTTACAGGGCATATATAGCATTCCATTTAAGAAACTAAAAACTCAATTCAAAGCATGGTAGAAGTTTCTGTCCACAGACTACTACCTCAGAGTGTGAGTTCATAGCACAGAAGAATAAAATCAGGACATATGTTATGAAAAGATATGTTGGTCTGTAATACAAAAATAAAACTTATATTCATTGATTTGCTCATCCCTGAAGCAATTTGACATTCAAGAAGAAGAAGAAGGAGAAGGAGAAGGAGAAGGAGAAGGAGAAAGAATGGAAGAAAGAAGGAAGAAGAAAATAAAAGAAACCAGGAGAAAAAAAAGGACAAGTAAGGAACTACCTGAACAGGCAGAGAAATCAAAGCTTATAGACCTGTTTTGTCTTGTTTCATTTGCCTCAGGAAAAAGTTACTTCCAGGCTAAGGAATTAAGTAGAACAATAGTTTTGAGTTATATTGTGAGGATCTCACTGCTTTCTGCCCTTTTCCAATTCTTTGACTTCTGAAACACATCTAGAACAGTAAGCTCTGTGGTCACCAAGTTCAGTTCTGATCTTGAACAAAAATTGCCAAGGGCATATTTACTAAATCTTTAAATTGGGTGAAGTGAAAGTCTTAGGAATTCAGACTTCTCTGTATAGCATGTTTTCCAAGAAAAGGTGAAGAGGCGATGACAATAGATAGAATCAGATGAAATTAATAATTAACCCCCCACACACACACATATGCACACAATACTAAAGCTTGGCACATGGGAAAGCCCATTATTGGTGGAATTATATAGGCCTGAATTGAATCCCATCACTGTAATATCTTTGGGAAAATTATATCATCTTTTAATACTTAAATTGTGTTTTTAAATCTGGGGATGGGAAGCCACAGAATTATTATAAGAATTAAATGAGAGAATTAAATATAAAGGCATTTGAAGTCATAGTACTGAGATTATATTCCTGAGTCACTCAATCCTACAAGTGATTTAATGTTGCAGAACCTCGGACTCCCCTATTTCTAAAAGGGGAATGAAAATTATGCCTCTCTCATGGGTTTATTGTTAATTCTAAATGAGATAATGTAAAAGGACTTAGTTCAGTGCTTTTACATCAGAGTGTCAGTTGGGCTGGGTATAAATCTTGAGCCACTTTTCCTCTCAAAACTTCGTAAATATTAGTGTGTTTTCTTCTAGCTGTGGAGAAGCGTGAAGGCAGCCTCAACCCTTTTCCCCATGTAATTGGCTTTCTTTTTTTTAAGGTTTTATTTATTTAGAGTAATTTTAGATTTATGATAAAATTCAGAGGAAAATAGAGATTTTATTCATATACACTCTAGCCTCCAACATACATAAGCTCCCCCATTATCAACATCACTTACCAAAATAGTACATTTTCTCTTCCTACCAATATGAACCTATATTGACCCGTTATAATCACACAAAGTCCAAAGTTCGCCTAAGGGTTCACTCTTGATGTTGTACATACAGTGGTTTTAGACAAATGAAGAATGACATAAATCCATCCTTATAGTATCCTGTGGGGTGTTTTCATTGCCCTAAAACTCCTCTGTGATCTGCCTATTTAACCCTTCTCCCCCACTCTTACAGCAATCACTGATCTTATTATTGTATCCCTAGTTTTGTATTTTCTAGATATCATATAGTTGGGTCATATAGTCTGCAGCTTTCTCGGATTGGCTTTTCACTTAGGAATATGCACTTAAGTTCCTCCATGTCTTTTCATGGCCTGATAATTCATTATATTCAGTGCTGAGTAATACTCCATTATCAGGTTGCACCACAGTTTGTTTACCCATTCAAAATGCAGGACACCTTGGTTGCTTTCAAGTTTTGGCAGTTACACAACAATTTTAAGTAATATCAACTATTTTAAGTAAATATCAAGGAACACAATTACTGGATCTGATGGTAAGTTTTGTAAGAAAACACCAGACTGTATCCTAAAGTGGTTATGTCATGTTGAACCCCACCTCCAAAATGAGTGAGAGTTCCTGTTGTTCTATATCCTTGTCAGCAATTGAAACTATTCCAAATTATGGCCATTCTAATAGGTGTGTTGTACAGTCTCATTGTTTTATTTTACATTACCCTGGTGACATACGATGTGAACCATATTGTCTTAAGCATATTTTCCATCTGTATATCTACTTTGATAGGTGTATTTAAGGTCATTGGTCCCATTTTTTAGTCAGCTTATTCTCTTACTGTGGAGTTTTAAGAGTTCTTTGTATATTTAGGATAACAGTCTTCTCTCAGATATGTCTTTTGCAAAAATTTCCTCCCAATCTGTGATTTTTTTCACATTCTCTTGATAGTTTTTTGCAGATCCCAAGTTTTAAATTTATCATTTTTTAAAAATGGATCATGTGCTTGATGTTGTATCTAAAAATGCATCATCTTACCCAAAGTCATCCAGATTTTCTCCAATGTCATTTTCTAGGAGTTTCAAAGATTTGCTTTCGTCATTTTGGTCTATAATCCATTTTGAGCTAATTTTTGTGAAGGATGTAAGCTCTGTGTCTAGATTGACTTATTCACTTTTTTGGTAGGGGTTGGTGGTGGTGGGGGCCTATACATGTTCAGTTGTTCCAACACCATTTTCTAAAGAAACTATCTTTGCTCCTGTATATTGCCTTTGCACTTTGATCAAAGATCAGTTGACTGTATTCATGGGGGTCTGTTTCTGGAATCTGTATTCTGTTCCATTAATCTGTTTTTTGTTGTCGTTGTTGTATTGTTTTGTTTTGTTTTTACCAATATACCCTGTCTTGATAATTGAATCTTTACAGTAAGTCTTAAAATTGGGTAACATCAGTCCTCCAACCTTATTTTTCACCTTCAGTATTGTGTTGGGTCTTCTGGCTCTTTTGCCTCTCTGTGTAAACTTTAGAATAAGTTTATCAATATTCATAAAATAACTTGCTGGGATTTTGATTGGGATTGTACTGAATCCAAAGATCAAGTTGGAGATAATTGACACCTTGACAATATTAATCTTCCTATCAATTAATCAGGAATATCACTTCATTTAGTTAGTTCCCCTTTAATATCCCTTATCAAAATGTTACAGATTTCCTCATATGGATCTTATATATATTTTGATATACCTAAGTATTTAATTTTTCTTTGGATGGTAATGGAAATGTTACTGTGTTTCTAGTTTCAAATTCCACATGTTCATTGTTGGGACATAGGAAATCAATTGACTTTTGTATAATAACTATGTATTCTACACCCTTGCTATAATCACTTATTGAATCCAGGAGTTAGCTGACTCATTTTTTTTCAATGTTCTACATAGATGACTGTGCCACTTGAAAAGAGAGAAAGAAAGAAAGAATGAAAGAAAGAAACAAACAAACGTGTTTTCCTTCCAATTTGTATACCTTTTTTCTTTTACTGCCTTAATGCATTAGCAAAACTTCCAGTATGTTGAAATGATGTGGTGAGATGGAACATCCTTGTCTTTTACCTGATCTTAGTGGCAGCTTTGAGTTTCTCACCATTTGGATGATGTTAACTGTATATGTGTGTGGGTATGCATATATGTATGTGTATATATATAGCATATGGCAAATGCATAAGCATACATAACTGAATACATCACTACGATTATTTTTTTAACAAACTGTTATGTCAGTTTAATTAAAAATGAGTAAAAAGGTTTTATTTTATCTTCACTGGCTCTCTTTGATGTTTTTCCTTTCTTTATGTACCGCTGAGTTTCTGATCTGTGTTATATTCCTTCCTTCTAAAGAATTTCTTTTACCATATCTTGTAAGGCAGGACTTTTGGCAAGAAATTCCCTTAATTTTTTTGTCTAAGTATTTATTTCTCCTTCACTTTTTAATAAAATATTTGTGGGGTGCAGAATTCTAAGTTGGCATTTTTTTTCTCTCAATACCTTAAATATTCCACTCCACTGTCTTCATGGTAGCATGGTTTCTAAGAAATCACATGTAATTATCTTGGCTTCTCTTTAGGTAAGGTGTCTTTTACCTCTGGCTTTGTTTTGTATTTTTTTTCTCCATCTTTTATTTTCTGTAATTTGAGAAGGATATGCTAAGGTGTAGTCTGTTGGTATTTATCTTCCTTGGTGTTACTAAGCTTCCTGGACCTGTGGTTTCATATCTGACAGTATTTGGGGGCAATTCTCTGTCATTATTGTTTCAAACTTTTCTTCTGTTCCTTTCTCTTTTTGTTCTCCTTCCCACTGGATTTTCCAATAAGTATGCTCATTATGTGTATGTTACACTTTTACAGTTGTCCCATAGTCCTTAGAAACTACATTCTGCTTCAGCCAGTGTTCTCTTCCCTTTTTGGTTTTCAGGTATTCTGCTAATATATCTTCTAGCTCAGAGAGTTTTTCTTCAGCCATGATAATCTCTTAATGAGCTCATTAAAGACATCCTTTCTGTTTGTTTTGTTTTGTTTTGTTTACCTCTAGCATCTCGTTTGGATCTTTCTTAGGATTTCCATCTTTCCACTTCCATTGTCCATCTATTCATACATTGTCTACTTTATCCAGTAGAGCCCTTCCTATATAACTCATAGCTGTTTTAAATTTCCTGCCATGTCTGGATGTGATACAAGTCTGTCTCTTCAAATTGTGTGTGTGTGTGTGTGTGTGTGTGTGTGTGTTTGAAAAGTGGGTTGTTTTGCTTCTTTTTTGTAAAGCCTTAAACTTCCATCTAGATAGCTAGACATGCTGTACTAGGTAAAAGGAACTGCAGTAAATAGGCCTTTAATAATGTGCTGGTAAGGTGTTGGTGAGGGAAAACATTCTATAGTGCTACTATGAGGTCTGTGTTTTAGTGTGTCTATGCTTCTGGACTGTGAACTTCAGAAGTGTTTCACAGGGATTTTTTCTTTCCCCTATAGTTGTGCTCCTGTGTGCTGGGCCTATCTGCTCAGAGTTGTAGGGAGGCAAGGTCAGTGGGTCGCCTGTGCCCTAGCAGATCTCTGCAAGCAGAGAAAGAAGCCAGATTCGGCAGCACCACAGTCCTAGGAAGCTCATCTGAGCACCATGGTCCAAGGAGGGCCGCTGCAGGACATATCCAAGTATGGAGTGCCTTGTGTGGAGGGGGCCTCAGAGCCCTCTGGTGGTCATGACCATAATCGCTTGCAGACCCTGGTGTCCAGCAGCACCAGGAGCCAGGCTCCCTGCCTGAGCCGGACAGCAGCCTAGGCCTGCATGTCCTCGCATGACCCACAGGTTCCCCCGGGACATGACTGTGTAGCCTTCTCCTGGGCTGGAATTTGTGGGAAAGTCTTCTTCATGGAAGCAATATCCCCCCAGAAGACTCTAGGGGCCATTCAGGGCAGCTCCTCCTCTTGGACAGGCTTGTCTCAGATAGCGGGCGGCCCAGGCGCCAAGATTGTGAGGACACTGAGTGGCGCCCTGCACCCACGCCCCCGCAGCCTCCGCCCCACCCCGCAACCCCCGTCCAAACTCGCGTGCCCTCTGCATCATCACTGCCACGCGTGATCCGGCTGCATCAGGGATTTAATGGTCCAGGCTCCGGCCGGCTGTGTGAGCTCCCTGACCTTCTTGCCTTCCCTGCCCTCACAGCGCCAAGGCCCGAAGCCACCGCATGATCCCTGGGTTTCCCATCTAGAGACTTAGAGGCTCTCCAAGCGGCCCCACAAGCTTCCTCTCTGTCTCCATTTGCAGTGGCTCCAGTGGCCAGGATCCTCCTTCAGTCCAGGTGTGTGGGCAGACGATAGTGCCTCGCCTTTCCCGGGCACCACCCCTCCGCTAGGGCTCGGTCCCTTGGGGGCCTCCTGGGTCTTGGGCGCTCACCATCTGGGGACAGGGTCCCCTCCAAGTCGTCAGGGCTGGCGGTATCCACCGGGGAGCCACAACCCGCACTGAGGAAGGTAGGCAGGGGGGCTGCCGTGATAGGCCTCGCACCTGATAGCTGAGGCGCGGGCTCTGGGCGTTTTGTTTTTGTTTTTGTTTTTGTTTTTGTTTTTGTTTTTTTCCTGGTGGATGGCGTGAGGGGGGTGGGGGAAGGTTCCTGCACCTGTACCGTGCTTCCACCAGGACTCCGGGGGCTCAGAGGTGGTGGTCAGACTCACAGGTGTGCTTAGATGCTCATGGTCCATCCTGCAGTGGCATGGAGGTTTGGTTTGGCTGGAACTGGGCTGCACGGGCGTGGACTGTGGCAGAGGCTCGTGGGGGCTGGGCACAGGGGGCTTTGCCCTGCGGGGTCCCCTGGACCCCTGGTGGTGGTGGCATGGTCAGAGGGGGTGGGGATAGGGCATGGGGCAGGACGTGGGGGGCACACATGTGCCATATCAGAGTCTGGAGGGGGGACGCAGGAGACAACTTGCAGTGTTCTGTCCAGGTGCACAGGGCGGCCCTGTGGCTAGCTGGTGCACACTGGCCTGACATCTGGGAAAGGGTGCCCTGAGCAAGTGTACATGGTGTAGAGCCAGACCTCTGCAGCTTTGCTATGTGTGGGCAGCAACTGGGGCTTTCTGGCTCTGTCCAGTCCTCCTCCACCCCTTTCCCCAATACCTTCTTCTATTTGCCCCCCACACACACTTTATTTTATTTTATTTTTTTTCCCTGTGTCCTGGTGGTGCCCCTCCAGTTTCTCTGGAAACAAACTGTGATTAGAGGGATCACTGAACTCTTGCCTAAAAAATGTCTGGAGGCACTGTGTTTCTGTCATGAGAAGGTGGAGGGGCTGTGCAGGCCTCCTGATGGTCCAGACCTCACAGCCTTTCCTGAGTCTGCACACCAGGATCCTGGGTTGGCAACAGGTCATTTGAGGAGAGGTGAGATGCTTCTCTGAATATGGAAGGGAAATGGAATTCCCCAGGATGCTGACCATATCCCAGGGACACCTAGGTGTATCTGTGCACTTGGTGATGTATAGGCCTATGTGCTGGCCAGCCTCTGATGTATTGAGACTGTGGTGTGTCCTTGTGGCTTTTCCCCATCTGAGATGAGATGCAGGGATAGGGGCTTGTCATTGTGTGTGTGTGTGTGTTTGTGTGTGTGTGAGAGAGAGAGGGAGAGAGAGAGAGAGAGAGAGAGGGAGATTGAGAATTCACCAAGCTAGGGTCACCTTCAGGAAGGTAAATGAATGTTCACAGTAATTGACATGGATTTTAAGGCATTTTTTTTTTTTATTCTTGTAAACTTAAGGAATTGGGGAAAATCAAAGATTGATACTCCTGGGCAGTTTTCTTCCTTTACTAAGGGAAACTAAGCATACTGACAAAGGACATTTGAGTAGGTTGATCAAGTAGTACTTTTCCAATAAATGAAACATAGCCTCACATCTTAAGCCATTGTCCTTCAGTTGCTGTCTATCATTATACACCTTAATGGGTGGCCTCATTATCACCAGTCTGCCTCTCTATTTCTGCTTCTATTTCTGCTTCTATTTCTATTTCTATTTCTATTTCTATTTCTATTTCTATTATTTCTATTTCTATTTCTATTTCTATTTCTATTTCTATTATTTCTTTCTTTCTTTTCAAAGAGAATAGATTTTGCTAATCTGGGCATTCTGTAGCTTTTTACTACCTTGGGGCAAAGACAAAATTGAAGAACTTTATTATTTTGCTTCAAATATATGTTTTCCCATAAAAGTGCACCTTGCTCATTTTAAATATTAGCAGCCATGCCTTAATTCCAGACCTCCATATTAGGAATAGAAAGTAATCATAATAAAGAATTTTTCCAAACTGTAGTTAATCCATCATTGCCATTTATTACTCTTATGGACACTAGTCTTCAGGTAACCCAAATACTCAGCAGACTCATCTTTATGTTCCGTTTGCCCTTTTGGCATTTGGTAGTTTTTGTGAGTCATGCAACTTATTTCTTAAAAAGTCTACTATGTGATTGTACTATGTGTTGTAGTGTTAATTACCAACGTGTAGATCAATGATGTTTAAATTGCCAGTTACTATCAAAATTATAAAAAGTTTAATAGAAAAAGAAATCCTAGCAAATTAGTAATGGTGAGAACACTTTTGTATTACTTCTTTCTTAACGTTTCAAAGGTATCTGTATTTGGGTTAATGAAGTAAAATGTCGGATTTTTTTTGTTGTTTGTTTGTTTTGTTTTTGTTTTGTTTTGTTTTGTTTTGTTTTCAGAATGGTCTGAATTTTTAAAGACAAGTTTATCAGCCAGATCAGTATTTGGAGTCAGTTCATCTGGCTTTTATTTCTAGTTCTGTTACTGTCTTGATGAACTTGAGAAAATCAATTGACTTGTTTCAGTTTCCTCCTTTGTAAAATGGGAATCAAAGGGATACTGCTGCAGAAAGTGCTTTGAAAATTGCATACATGACAATTACTAATTTATTCTATGAAAACAAGATGATGTGCAATAGAAAAAGCAAAACAGTAGCATCTTTCAAGCTAGTCAGTCGTCCTGAGAGACTGTTAATCCAGTGGTACCGCCATTGCCTCTAATGTCGTTCATATTCCCTGAAATTACTGTTAAGGAGGCAATTACATAAAATGTGGTGAAATTTAAGTGCGGTGACCCAGGTTCAAGTCTTCACTGTGTTGGCCCTATTTTTCTGACCTTCACCTTCAGTTTCCTATTTCTAAAATGAACATAACAGGAGTACCTATCTATTCAAGATGGTTGGGAGTATTAACTGTGAAACGGAGTGAATACTGTCATAGAATAAGCACTCAGAAAGTATTAGTTCTTAATATTTGTAGTTTCTCCCATATTTGTGGTTCATACTATTGTCCCACTTGCTCAAGCTAAAAGCTGGGGTTCATTTTTAACTCCTTCATTTCCTTACTCTACCACAACCATCAGAAAGGCCAGTCAACTATTACTTCAAACATAACTTTAATTTCTCCACTTCCTCTGTAATGCTGCCTCTGTGGCCCAATCCAGACCACCACCATCTCTCACTTGTACCTTTCCAGAAACTCCCTAACTTGTCTAACAACTTTCTTGCTCTTGCCTGGCCCAGTTTCCACTTCACAGCACCAGAGTGATCTGTAAAGATGTACACTGATCATACTGCTCCCTTCCTTAAAGTCCTATAGTGGCTTTCCATCATACTTAGATAAAATTCAGACACCTTTTCTTAGCCTTCTCTATTTCTTTCTTCTTTCCTACCTTTTCCACCTTGTGTATTCTCCAGCCACATGGGCCTTCTTTTGCACGCATCAGGTCTTCCCGTTCACTCCTAGTTTGAGGCGTTGGGTGTTGCTCTTCCCTCTGCTTCTGCCACAGGTCTTTGCAGTGTTGACTCTCTCATGTTCAGATGTCTGGTCCTCTCAGAGGCCTGTCCTGACTACTTAAGTATAATTGCTGCCCTCACTCATGCTCAATACCTCTGTTTGATTTTCATCTTAGCATTAATCCTTGCCTCTTTTTTTTTATTTACTTCTCATGTGACCTGAACCCTTTGCCAGATTGTGAAAACCATGGGAAGTGGGATATTATTCTCTGTATTGTTGAAGGCTGCCTCTCTAGTGCTTAGGAAAGTGCACACATGAGGTACTCCATAAACACTTCTTGGGTTATACAGCAGTGAACAGGACAGATGTTGCCCGTATTCAGAGTGTTTCATTTAGACCAGAATCAGCAAACCTTTTCTTGAAGGGCCAGACAGTAAATAATCTAGGTTTGTAGACCATAAGGTCTCTATTGCAACTACCCACTTTGCCCTCCATAGCGCAATAGCAGACACTGACAGTACATAAATGACTGGGCATAAGTGTGTTCCAATAAAACTGGGTTTAGAAGAACAGGCAGCATGTCCCTAGTGTGTAGTTTGCTCACCCCCTGCTTTAGAGCATTGCTGTAGACTAGAACTTTCTGTGCTATTGGTAATCCCCTTTACAATGTCCAGTCTGATAGCCACTAGCTATATATGGCTATTGAGCCCTTTATATGTGGCTGGTACAACTGAGGAACAAAAACATTTGGAACATCTTCACTGAGGTATAATTGTCATACAGGAAACTGTACGTATTTGAGGTCTATAAATCCGTAAGCTTTGACACATGTATATACTGATGAAACCATCACAGTCAAGAGAATGATCATACTTATAATCTCCCAATGTTTATGTCCCTTGTGAATCTCTTCATTTGCTCCCCATTCCTAGGCAAACACTAGTCTGTTTTCTGTCACTGTAGATTATTTTGCATTTTCAACAATTACATATAAATAGAATCATATGTGTTTTTTCTAACATTTTTAAATCAATATAATTATTTTAGGATTCATCCATGTTTTTGCATCTATCTGTGGTTTCTTTCAATGCTGAGTAGTATTCCATTATGCAGAGAAGCCACAGTTTGTTTATCCATTCACCTAATAGTGGATATTCCGGGGTTTCCGTGTATTGGCTACTACAGATAAAGTTGCTGTGAACATTTATGTATAAGTCTTTTATTTTTAGATTTTTTTTATTTATTTGACAGACAGAGATGACAAGTAGGCAGAGAGGCAGGCAGAGAGAGGAGGAAGCAGGCTCCCCAATGCACAGAGAGCCCAATGTGTGACTCGATCCCAGGACCCTGGAATCATGACCTGAGCCAAAGGCAGAGGCTTTAACTCACTGAGCCCCCCAGGTGCCCCTATGTAAAAGTCTTTGTATGGACCTACACTTTCATTTCCTTTGGGTATACACGTAGGGGTTGAATGGCTGGGTCATATTTTAGCTATAGATTTAACTGTTGAAGATCTATCCAGTTGTTTTCCAAAGTCGTTTTACATTCTTACCAAGAGTAGTATAAGAGTTCAATTTCGCCACATCTTCACCCACAGTTACTATCTTTTTGATTATAGCCATCTTAGAGGGAACAATATGGCATTTGACTGTGGCTTTGATTTGCATTTTCCTGACAACTTGCGATGGTGAATATCTTTTTATGTGCTTATCATCCAAGTGTTATGTAGAGTGACATTTGTATTCAAAGATTTTGCCCAAAGTTAGTTGGATATTTAGTTTTTATATTATTGAATTTGAGTATTATTTATATATTCTGATTCAGGTTCCTTATCATATATGTGATCTACAAATATTTTCTCACATTATGTGGCTGGGCATTTTATTCTTCTAACAATGTTTTACAAGGAGCAGAGTTCTCACTTTTTATGAAATCCAATTTATTATTTTTTCTGTAATTCTACTTAATTATCATTTATTTGAATTTAAATTTAAGTTGCCACAGGTGTCTATTGGATACTAGACTGGACAGAAGAGGTTGAGAGAAAGACTCAAATATAATATTATCAAGGATTAATAAATGGTGATAACTATTATTAAAAGAGCAGATATGGATATGGAGCAAGGCTACTCTGGCATTAATATTTCCAGGAAGGCCTCCTTTAAGTGAGGCTTTACTCTTTCATGGGTGACAATAAGATGTTGTAAAAAGATTTCAAGAAGTAGGAGCAATTATTCAAAGATCCTGTGGTAGGAAAGGACATGTTGTGTTTGAGCAGCCAGTGTGTAGAGCCTGTATAAGAAACTATTCTCTTTATTTTATAGCCGCATTTAGTATGTTCACCTGAAGCAGAATCATTTGACTGGTTCATCCACATTTATTCACTAGTCAGACAATTTGATTATCTCTAGAAATCAAGGATTTTCTGTCACTTATACTCTTCAGAATAAAGCACAATAGATTTGTCTAGTAATGTCTAAAAATGTGGTTCTAAAAGATAAAGGAGCATAGAGATAATGTTTCTGGATATTGCATTCTGGATAGAATCCTGGACTTATCCTTCTGGATGAGGTATCCTTGAGGATATCCACATTTGGATAGAACAGTTTTTATAGAATGAAATAGAAGCATGTATTAGAGTAATTTCGGTTAGGGATGATTTCTGTCATACTCGGGCATTGTGACCCTTTGGTTTCCCATGGTAATTGAAAGCTCCTTTAATAAGATGGTTGTTGGGATAGGGAAGAAAGACTCAAAGGCACAGTCAGTTGGAAAAATGGGATTTTAAAATAACTTCAACATATTAAAATGTTGCAGCTGTTGTTGCCCACTTCATTCTGTCTCATCTTTCTGCATTCTATGGGTCCAAATCTGTTTATTGCAGCTCATCATACAACATATCCGAGAGCCAACATTGGCCACGTGTGTGTCTTATGCTGGAGTTTGAAGGAAACTTCTTGGTGAATAAGCTTTAGTTTTACTCTATAATACTGATAAAATATTATGCCTGTGGATAAACAGATATTTTCCTGAAGTCTAATTCACAAAGCGACTTGATCAAATCAGGCCCATTTTTTGTTTTGTTTTGTTTTGTCTTAGAGGAGCCTGAAATGATCAAAATCTGAATCAGATTAATCAGAAATAGCCTCTGTTCTCTCTGGTGTGATCTCCACACTTGTGAGTGTACTTGTTTCTTTGTCTGTACAATGGTGGTCAGAATCCATATCTTGTATAGTTCACAAGTAGTTTCTTATGGTTCAGAAAAAGAAAGTATTTTCTGCACTTTTAGGTACATAAGCCAATTAGTTATTTCTACCAGGGGAAAGGAGGTGTAAAGCAATAAAAGGAGTCTTATTTCTTTGATTTGGAAAGGAAAAATTGACATGCAAAAGAATGGATGCTGTCTGTCTCACTGAGCTCTGGCTGCCATATCAAAATACCCTAAATTGGGTGGTTTAAACATCATACCTTGATTTCTGACAGTTCTGGAGTCTGTGTATGCCTATGATCTGGCTGCAAGCCATTTCAGTTCCTGGTTGAGGGTTCACTTGGCTTGTAGTTGGACATCATCTTCTGTGTCTCCATGGGAGTGGGAGGAGACCAGGGAATGGAGAAGAGAGGGAGAGATGTGGAGATGGAACTTGATATCTCTATTCTCTTCTTATAAGGGCACTAATATCATCCTAGAGGGCCTCATTTTCATGACCTCATCCAAATCTAAATCAACTCCCAAAGACCCCTGCCTCCCAATACCATTCATTGGAAATTAAAACTTCAGCATATAAATTTAGGTGGGACATAGGCATCAGTCCATAGCACTATACTTCCAAGTAGTCAACTTTGAAGGAAAGAAATATCAAATAACATAGAAAATTGAACAGAAAGATAACAATTAGTTTATAATTTATTAGATAATGAAAGGAAATTTTAAAAGCTCTTTAAGTGAATACCTAACTATATATAATACACATCAATTAGACGAAGTAAGTATTATTAACTTATTTTAAAAAAGAAGGGACTGAGCCCTGCCAAGGCCACATACAATAAGCAGTAAAGCTAGAATTCGGACCAGATCTCCCAACTCTGTTTCTTTTTCTAAGTAGATTATAGATGCTTTTGTTACTATTTCTAACATCAGGTATAGGAGAGAGTAGGTTTGATTTGCATATGACCAGCTGAGAAAAGCACATATGAGAGGTTTTCCTCCTGAGAGGTAATTTTCTTCTTTGGGGAGTAGAGTCTCTACTTTCTCCTTCTACCATTGAATGTTATGTTCACGGCTACCATTCATTAAGTAAATTTTAGGTAACTGCTTTAGTCAGAGTTCTCCAGAGAAAGAGACCAATGACAGTCTTGTGATCTCCCATATGTAAGTTGAAGAACCAGGAAAGCTGGTAGTTCAGTTCACCTCCATCTTTTCCTGAAGCATGATGAGATGAGATGTCCCAGCTCAACAGTGAGGTGGGAAAAAAGTGGCAAATTTCTCTTTCCCCTATCTTGTTCTGTGATGGCCCTCAAGAGATGGACTGATGCCTACCCACTTTGGGGTGGGCCATCTGTCCTATTAAATCCAGTGATATAAATGGCAATCTCATCCAGAAATACCTCACAGACACACCTAGAAATGTTTCATCTGGGAACCTTGTGGGCAGTCAATTTGGCCAGTAAAATTAATCATCACAGTAAGTATTAACTATAGTGACAATAAATGATGCAATTGCTGGGCTGATTACCTTGGAAATGGGTGATTTTAATGTCTTCCTATCTGTCATTTTCAGAAGTGTTATAGAAAGCACTCATAATCCTTCTGGAGTTCCTTAGCCACATCTGCTTTCCAGGCTGGTACTTTAGTCTTACTTACTGTCAGAAAGCTTGGCATCTTCCAAAAACTTAGAGAATTATATCTCAGAGTTACATGTTTGTGCATTGAATTCTGTGCCTCTATGGGCAGTCACATGATTGGCACAGCCAGGTGAAACTCTGAATTTAGAAAACATTTTATACCATGAATCTTGAGTGTGTGGAAAAAACTCTTGCTTCCATACTTATATTTCCTTCCAAGGTGAACACAACAGTGCATTTTAACGGGGCAAAAGAAAAGTTAATTTATGACTCTAACACTGATGTGTTAGAACAGAATGAATTGTTTATTTTTTTTAAGATTTTATTTATTTGACAGAGAGAGACACAGTGAGGGAGGTAACACAAGTAGGGGGAGTGGGAGAAAGAGAATCAGGCTATACATAGATTTGGGAGCCCAATGCGGAGTTCCATCTCAGGACCCTGAAATCATGACCAGAGCTGAAGGAAGATGTTTAATGACTGAGCCAAGCAGGCACCCCTAAATTGTATTTTGTATAAAACAAAATGTAAGGACAATCATATGTTTACACATTTGGATAAAAATTAATGATCAGTTTAAAGTAAAATAGTTAAAATAGAGAATTGCAACTTAGAGACTGAAAATTCACAAGTCACAGGTACTAAATAGAGCAGTTTTTGCTTCCGTTCCAGGGGAAGGTGGCTATGAAACAATCTGTCACTCTCTGTGATTTCACCATTGTTCCATTTCCTGTTTGACTCCAGGAAAGATCTTCAGGACAAAGCATGGACCATATCCACAAAGGATTCCCCGCCACTCTCCCACAGTGTTCCATAGCCTGGGAGAGGTGACACAGCTTGATGGCATCTACAATAAAAGAGACTTCACTAACAGGTGTCTGAATCCTTTCAAAGTTCTTATCATGCCATCCAGGACTTGGTGGCTGTTCTTTTCAAAGTAAAGACATCTTTAGAACCACATAACAACTTAACAGAAATATGTGATTATAAAGCTTGCCTTCCTAGAAATTATTAGTAGCTGAAAATATACTATATTTCAGTTTAAATTGCCACTAATACAGGTTTATAAACTATAAAATATCACATAAATAACTGGATATATGACTAACACCAAGTTTATATATGCCTATGTACATGCACTTACATGTACATACACACGTGTACACAGTGCTTGAAGAAACATATGCATATTTTGTTACTCTGATTCACTGTAGTTTCACAACTCATACCTCTCTCATCCCCAGAGCATTTGGCAAAAAACTCTATTATGGACTGAATGTGCCTTCTCCAGAAACTCATGTTGAAGTCCTGATCCCGTGGGTTAGATTAGGTCAGGAGGGCAGAATCCCCGTGATAGGATTAGTTTCCTTAAAAGAGACCAGAGAGCTTACTCGCTCTGTCTGCCTCTGTCCCCCATGTGAAGAGAGTACAGCTGGCAGACAGCCGGCTATAGATGTGAAAGAGGGTCTCGGCAAGAACTGAATCTGCTGGCACCTTAACTTTGGACTTGCCAGCCTCCAAAACTATGCATACTAGGTGTCTAGACGTCTATGGTTCAGTCTGCCTAGTCTGTTATTTGTTATAGTAGCTGTAGCACACTACCTCTGAAAGACATTTTCATCAAGGGTAAAGCTTGCTCTCCCACTTGGTACCCTAAGTGTTGGAGATCTCAGGGACTGTGCCGTTCCTGGTGTGCACACAGAGCCCATGAGCTGGATGCTCAGTTTGGTATTGGCAACTGCAGCAGTTTTCTGAAGGAGCTTTGCATGGGGGTGAGAGTTAGCCTTTGCTTACCAAAGGGAGGACTTAGCTACAGTGTGGGAGGCTGGAAAGGGAGCAGAGGAAACTCCTTTCTGTCAGCCACCAGGAAAGGAGCTTTCAGTCAACACAGCCCAGTTTATTTCATAATTATTTTCTGTCTGAATTTCTTTATGTAGGACAAGTTTGGATTAGGAACATCCGACCAACAGCAGAAACAGTCCTATCAGCACTGTCTGTTGGTGCTGTGCTGAGCAGCCTTGACCACAGTTTGAGATAGAGCTGTCCCATGGCACACCTGAAAGGTAAAACCTATTTCTGGATGTTTGTTCACCTGTGTGTGGACTCTGAAATTGGAATGTATGTGTGCCCACATCAGCTTCCATTTCAAAGATGTGGAAAACCCAGCTGCTCTGTGGCCTTTTGCTTTCCCTGTTTGCCTGGATCCCAATTTACACCTAGGAGAGGATATGTATTTCTTCTTATACCCCTGCATTGACCCTCTGGAACCTCAGCTTTGGCAGTAGGCTTTGCTAGGTTAGAATACATCTGAATATGGATAGACGTGGGCCTGCTTTCCACTCTCATTTTACACATTCTGTTTCTTACCATTATGGCTTCTGAGTTTGATGACCATACCCTTCCCCTCTGCATGAGGAAGGTGAGAGGGTGCTGCAAGGCAGAGCTTCCCAACCATTAGAGATGTCGCTGCTACAGTCACCCCTTTGGCTGGTAAGCAGGTAGGTGGCTACCAGGGCAGCCAGAGAGCCTCTGTTTAGCAGGGTGTGCCGTGGATGTGTAAATCTTATCCCCTTGTCTGGGCCATGATGGGAGAACTGTGGTGAAACCCCGCCTTGTAAGGGAATATTAGGGACAGGCCACTGGTGGTTGGCCCTGTCTACTCCTCGGTGCTGCTGAAAAGGAATCATGACCTGAGGTTGCAACTGGTGGTTTTGCCAAAGAAGAAATTCCAGCCAAAATCAAGGCCCACAGTGACACTCCAGAAGCCTGCACGGGTCAATTGCGCTGAGGAAGAAAGCATAACATATGAGGACAGGTCTGCTCTCATATTTATGTATGTACCCTACTTATGTGCTCCAGAGCCTCACTGGATATGTCACACTACCACGTTCTTTTCCACATAATCTTACTCTGTTCTGTGTGCTAGGTCGGATGGTTCTATCATCTCAGAGAGAGGGCTCAGAAGTTAAGTGCTAGAACCAGGGTGCAGAATTTAATTCCAGGGTCTCCTATCCCACTGCCCATTCTCCTATGTTACATAGATTCTCCTGTTTATTGTTTTATTTCAAAATGATTGTCTCACAGAAAGGGGAAAAACAGGCAAAAGTAAAAGTATTTCTTTCTTAATCTCATAAAAGAATGTATACACTTTTACAACGGTCTGGTGTGATGACATTTGTGTTAATGAAATGCTCACATTTATTCTGGTTGGGATGATTATGAGTAAATAGAGGATCACACACATCCCAGACCAAAGTGACAGTAGTGAGAAGCTTCAGCTCACCCAGTGGTCAAAACCTGGTTGTGACAATAGGACGTAGAAGCAAGGTGCAAGCTTAAAACTTATTTTCTTGTTTCTTTGCAGACCCATTGTCCCTGAGGTATGTCTTCACAAATTAAATACTACAGAAGTTTTGGAAAGACAAGAAAGAAACAGCTTATTGATTACAAAATTGTATAGACTAGCCACAAAAGGATTATGGTTAAATTTGAATAAGCTAATTTGTACATGTGATAACTTTTTTTTTTCTAGCCTTGAAATTTGAATTCTATAAAAGCTTTCCTCCAAGCCCTCATTGAGTATCTGGCTGCCCTGCTCTCTGAAGCAAGCCCTCAACACCCTCATTTTAATGCTCTGCTAATTTTAAATGTTTGGAAGTGATGCAGCACAGTGAGCATAAATTCATCTGAAGTGCTTAGATGTTTTTCTTCATGACATGACTGTAACAGAAGAAAGGATAAAAAATTGAAGTTCACCAGGCTTAAATCTTTTATCCTTTTCCTTTCACTCAACAGGCATTCTTTTCCTATGATCTCTGTGAAAATTAGGAATGACCACATTCAGAATGATTTAGAGGATCCAAAATTAGTACTGTATCTATTGGTTAATACGAAGTTAACTTCTAATGAGAGACTACCTATAGGTTTTTATGTAAACAGTGTTTTCTGGGTTGTTGAAAACAAAAGATCAAAAATATTTTTCTTCAGTTACCTGTCTACGGTTTCATTTTCCTATAAAGGCACACTTGTATTACCACCTTAAATTCTCAGATATAAGCAGTGTTAATTCACTGACTTGATACACTGCTACTGAAAATTTACTGTGTGGAAACAGTAAGGCTAAGCCCCAGGCAAGTACTGATGGGCCTATTCCTCAGACCTCTGAGGAATTCAAATGAGCCACACACATATTTTGTACAAAAACATATGGACAAAAGCAAGTCATATTCATTTACTTGTACTACAGGTGATTATTATACACATAAAGAAAATGATGACTCTTGACTCTGAGTCAGTTTGCTGGGATGGAATGCAGTGGCTTAGTAGTTTAGTATTTACCTCCTTATTTTTCCTTTTCACAGCTTTACTGAGATGTAATTCACGTGGCATAGTATATTCAGAGGATGGTGCATCTGTTGTTGCATCAATTTCAGAATATTTTCACTCCCCAAAAAGAAACACCACAACCTCTTATCCTCTTATCATCATGTCCCAGTCACCTTATCACCTCACAGTCTGGGCAAACACTTATCTGTTTTCAGTTTCTGTAGACTTGTTCACTTTGGACGTCCCATGTAAGTGGGACCATAATAACATGTGGTCCTTTGGGAGTGACTTTGTTTAGTTACCACAATATTTTCAAGATTCATCAGTGTTATTACACTTGACACTGTCTTTTATGGCCGAGTAATTCTCCATTGTGTGGATATACCATGATGTGTTCATTCATTCACCAGGTGATGGACATTGGGCTTGTCTTCCGCTTTTTAACTCTTCTAAATAATGCTGCTGTGAACCTTCATGTGCATGTTTTTCTCTGGATATGTGTTCATATTTCTTGTTTATGTACCTGAGAGTGAATGTAGGATCCTAGGTAACTCTGTGTTTAGCCAATTGCAGGACGTCTGATCTAGGTCCCCTAGTGACAGCACCATTTGACATTCCCACTAGCAGTTTATGAGAGTTGAGTCTATCCATGTCTTTGCTGGCACTTTCTATGTCTTTTTAATATAGCCATCCTGATGAGTACAAAGTCACATTTCATGGTTTTGATTTGCCTTTCCCTGATGGCTAATGATGTTGAGTATCTTCTCTTGTGCTTATTGGCCACTTGTATATCTGCTTTAGAGAACTGTCCACTCAGATCCTTTGGCCACTTAAAAACTGGCTTATTTATCTTTATTTAAATGGGACAATTCAAAAACAATTCTTCATATACAAATCCTTTGTCAAATATATGATTTACAGAAGTTTACTTCTATTCTGTGGGTTTTCATTTTACTTTCTTAATAGTACCACTCTAAACATATAAGATTTTAATCTTCACAGAGTCTAATTTATCTATTTTTTCCTTTGGTTGCTTTTGCTGTTGGTGTCATAACTAAGAAACCATTGCTTAATCCCAACTAACAAATAGCCTGCGTATGTTTATTTTTCCATTTTTAAAAAATTATAGATCTTAATTTTATATCTTTGATTCATATTGAGTTAATTTTTGTATATGGTATGAGATAGGAGTCCAACAATTATTTTGCATGTGGATATCCAAGTGTCGCTGCACCATTTGTTGGCAGGTAATTAACTTTAATCATCAGATGTTTACCCTGTAGTTCAAAGTGGTAAATGAGCACTATGTTAGAAGATGTAGTCTGCAGTATACAAGGATGACTCTTCCCCACCCAGTTCCATAGCAATGCGTACATATCCTTAGTAACAGCATTCCACGGAGTCCCTGAAAGGTTGGTACGTGGATAGTGATATAGATATGGAGGATAGTGGATTTTAAAAATCACATAACCCTTCACTTCTTGAGTATATAGTTTGTACCAGGCATCGTACTAGGCTTTGGGAATGCAAAGAGAGCCCTACTGTAGAGCAGAATTCCAGTAAATAATCTTTAAAGGACTGGAGAAAGCTGGAAAGAAGTTACAGTCCCAGCTCTCTAGTAATGGGCAGAAAGATAAATAATCTAATTTGAAAAGCTATAACTCAGCCACAATATGTGAAGCAGAAGAGGAACACAGGGACTGAACATATAATGAATATAACTGATTAAAAAAAAGTCAAAGTGGATAGCAACTTACAGATTAGCTGGTAATAGTCCATCAATTTTGTCATTATTGAAGTATTTTAAAAAATAATTTCAGGCATTTGGTTCTCATGTTCAATTATGACCTCTATTTTACTTTTTGGCAGAATAAGACTTTGCCCTTATGACTGAATGTAACTGCAGAAGAGACACCTTAGAAAATCAAAGATCTCAATGACTTTCTTCTGTTGATCTTACATTTCATTCACAAATTGCTGCTAGTAAAAACACAGCCATTTTAAAAATGGAATCACATTTATTCCCTTTTACAACTTCTTCCAAGGTCCTCCTTATCTTTCCCAATTGGAAGGGGAGGTGTAAATAAATGCTACTTCGTGATTGTTTTTTAGTTCATATAAAATTCTTGTTTCATTTTTTGGGCCCTTGAGGACTAGATAAGTGATGCAATATCAAGAGAATCATTACCAAAAGGTCAATGCAATTAATTCTTTTAACTAATATGGAGTTTTTCAGTTTAGGGAAAAAAATAGATTACTAGGGCAGCCAGGTGGATGAGTCAGTTAAGTAGTGCACACTTGATTCTGGCTCAGGCGTGGGTCTCAAGTTCGTGAGATTGAGCTCTGCTGTGAGCATGGAGCCTTCTTGAGGTTTTCACTCTTCCTTTCCCTTTGGCCCTCTCACTTTTCTCCCTCCTCTCTCCCTCTCTTAAAAAAAAAAAAAGAAAAGAAAAAAAAAACAGATTGCCACTTTAAAAATATTCAGTTTCAGAATAGGGTCTAGTATTTGTGAGTCATCTGGCTGTGAACACCATGCTTCTGGGCGTTCTGAAAAATCTTACTATACATTATGATTTTTAAGCTAACAGCAACAATAGGAAGCACTGTTTTAAACCTAGCGTCTGTTCTCTGTGAGGCAAAGAATCATAGTTTTTACTGTGATTGAACAACTGAAATATATTGTTGCTAGTATAGGCATAGCCTCAACCTGCCCTGACAGGCATACAGGGTAATCTATTTGTAGAGGCATCAGTAGTCTCTTTCTATTTCCATATATTGTATTTCACAGAGTTGTTATAAACAAAAAGTAAAATCCAAGTCTTTGTTGTGAGAGAACAGACTCTTTGATAGATATGTGAATTTGTTTTGAAGTGAAAATTGTCCCTTTGTTTTGCTATGCTTTGGAGCAAAAGAAAGAGTTGTGTGTAATTTTAATGAATTTACACGTAAATCTTTCTTATCCTCCTACTATATTGCCCATTTGGCTATGGAGGAGTGGAAGCAGGGGAAGAGGCAGAGACAGAATCTTAAGCAGGCTCGACACCCAGCATGGAGCCCAACATAGGGCTAAATCTCAAGACCCTGAGATCATGACCTGAGCTGAAATCAAGAGCCCAAAGCTTAACCCCTAAACCACCCAGGTGCAGCTATGACTTTTATTTACCTACAAGAAGAATGAATCCCATGAATCTTAAATTGGCACATATAATGTTTATTTATTTTCTTGCATGTCCAGGGTATATCATTGGTGGACATTCAACATGAGAATATCAGAAATAGAAGGGCTCTAAGAGACTGTGTAGTCCAAATTTTCTCATTTCCTAGATTAGGAGGTGAAAGCCCAGAGAAGTGACTGAACTGCCTTGGGATGCGTATCTCAGTAGTGGTGAGACTTACTACAAACAGTAGGATCTCAAATAAAAATAATAGTCTTCCTGCAGTTTGATTACATTCTGTTGCATGTGACTCCAACAGATGAGGTAGGTACACTCTTCATTTCAGTCCTCGTTCATCTGATAATTTTGTAACTAAGGAAACATGGTGTAATTAGCCTGGATATGGACCGTTGAGTTAGGTCTCCATGAGAAACTCTTATTTTAAAGGCACTTTTGCAGAAGAAGATTGGTGACCCTTATTTGATTATTCATTCTCATGTTTACCAGCCATTGCTCTCAGGAAGATTTATGTCAAAAGGTTTCAAATTTGGGGTCTATGAATCCCTAAGGAATCCATGTTATGCAGGTCTCTGAACCCCTTGGAGCATGTAATTCACAGCTTTTTAAAATTTTTCAGAGAACCTCTCCCCAAGATCAATGTGGCTTCTCAGTCTACAGTTTAGCAATGATTCTTTTTGTGCTGCCTTCCTTGGAAGACACTTTCTATCTTCCACATCATGACCTGGCATTAAGGTGAAGATTATTTCTCCTTCTGAATGAAGAATTTCAGATCTTATTACTGTTTCTCACAGACTCTTCTTCACCCCCAACACTTTCAGTCCTATTTGTGGTTGTCTTTTAAACATTTCTAAATTCTTTGTAAATCTGAAAGGCGAGGAGTGCGGAATTACCAATTCTCTATGAATGAAGCTTCAGTGAGGAGTGTGGATCTGCTGCATATGATGTCAGAGGGTTAGGGGCCACAGAAGCATGGCTGCTGAGATAGATCCAGGAATGTGGTTCTACTAAGATAGACTAGGCAAAACTTAATCTAGCTCAACATGGAGTAAGGAGCCCAGGGAAGACTTAAAGGATTCACACATTTCAAAGTTCAAAGCATGGTAAATAGATGCTGAATGAAGGGTGTCTGGAGGATTGGTGGGAGGAATCTAGCCTAGGTCCAAAGGTGAAACAGAATCCTCAGAATATGTGCCTGTGAACAAACCACTATCCTTCTTAGGAACATCAACCCGTCTTTTACGGTTGACTTTCTTCACATGGGGACAAGCCACTGGACCTTGACGTGCAAGTACTTGTCTCGCATATTTTCCTTCTCCCCGCCACCCCTGCAGTCACACTAGCCTCAGAATGATGGATTGAGGAGAGTTATGTTCCCAAGAGACAGGAGTAATGACAACAGAGGGATGGAGGGGACAACCTGTAAGATAGAACATAGGTTATCAAAACCACAGACTTTTCTGGAACTTGATGAAAACTGTGGGTTCTCTCTCCAGAAAGAAGACATAAGTACATATCATCTAAACAAAAGAAATACAGAATTGAACCATCCATGGTTCAATCTCATTCCTGTTTAATAATTCCTGATTGAGAAGTATGGTATTGTCTATTTCTTATCCATTTACTTCCTGTCTTTTACTTATGGTTTATGTAATTGTGTCAGTTGCCCTCTGAGCTATACTAAGGAGGTTGGGATATTGAGTTTCTACATATGAGCCAAAAGATTAAGGTGGGGAGAGCAACACTGAGGCGGGACACTGCTGACAGTAACTGTGAAGAGATCCTGAAGACACAGTGAATTTAGGGGATAAGAACTGTGCCAAAGAAGTCCAGTTTCCCTTTCCAATGGAATAATTATTCGCCTGTTCCTGTGCTAGGATCTGGGTTTGATTTTACAAGGAGCAGTTCCTTTATGAATAATGTAATGATGTGTACTGATCCTGAGCCAGTTAGTTTTCTAAAGTTCCCAGGATTGCTGACCTCGACCCTCTGGTGGTAGGGGAGACCTCTGGCCAGTATAAGGTGAGAGAGTAGAGCAGGAAATATGGCCAAATCCTGGACTTCAGTCCTGGCCATTGAGGAATATATTGGTGATTTTACCTATTTGTTTCCAGCGGCCCACTGATTCTATCTAGAATGGTAAAGCTTTAAGGTGTAATTTAGAGAGTGACTATCTGGAACATACAAGTCGAATAAATCTCCATTTACCAAAAATCATAGGTCCTCTGAAACAAAGTACTTGAATTATAGTTAATCCTATGTTTATATACCACTAAGAAAAAGAAAAAAAATGCCTTTTTTTTAAGTTATAGCAAGAAAAAAAATCTATTTGGAAGATGGGATCCTAAATATGTAAGTATTTAAGTGTATTAAATATGTAAGAATCTAGTCTCTTTTGCTGTGGAGGATTTCTTTTTTCTCCCTTTACTTGATCTCTTCAAATCCTGACTTTCTTTGAGGCCCAGTTTAGGGCCTGTTCTGCCTATGAAAGAGAGATAATAGAGCTACTCAGATGGCATTTTGGAATATAAATGAGATACTCCACTTCTGCCTTTAGCAGAGGGGCTGGAACATAGTAAACAATATATCTATTAAATAGAGTTGAGCTTAATGGGTATGATACTATTTTTCCCAAATACTCTGATCAACATTTAACCTCTGCATTCTCTGTCCATAAAAAATATTTAAAGCCTCTACCACTTTTGGACACTTACTATCTTAGTTAAAATGTTATGTTATCTCTACAGTGAGATTGGGGTCTCTTTGAGAGGTAAGGGCAGGCAATATAAAATTTGCTGAATTGGTTTTAAAATTGGCACTTACTCACTTTACAAGTCACATGGTTTTCATTTTATTTAGTTATTTTTTTTCTCAACAGAAGATGAAAACACTTGCAGAAAGGAGGAGGAGTACCCCATCTCTTATCCTGGATAAAGCCCTACAAAAAAGGCCAAGTATCAAGTCATTAAATAGTCTTCTTTTACACATTTGGTATGTTCTTTTTTTTTTTTAGTGTGTGAGTTTTTTTTTTTTAAAAGATTCTTTTTTTTTTAGATTTTATTTATTTATTTGACAGAGATCACAAGTAGATGGAGAGGCAGGCAGAGAGAGAGAGAGGGAAGCAGGCTCCCTGCTGAGCAGAGAGCCCGATGCGGGACTTGATCCCAGGACCCTGAAATCATGACCTGAGCTGAAGGCAGCGGCTTAACCCACTGAGCCACCAAGGCGCCCTAATGTGTGAGTTTTTTTGTTTATTTGTTTGTTCTTTATCAACAGCAAAATTCTTTGCTTAGTAATAGAAAGTATGACTTCTGAGCTGATGTTATTTAATAAGGTCTTTATTTTATGTGAGTCATAAAGACTTTTAGAGCTGGTGTGTATGATCAGTTGCTTTAAAACTACTTTAAAAAAATATCCTGACCTGTTACACAAATGTGCATTTCAAGCAGGAGGAGTTTTTGTTTTTTGTTTTTGAAGGAATCTTGTAATCATTTTCCTCTAATCTGTGAATCATTTTATATAAAGTGAAATCCTTGTCACCTTTTCTTAAAGTGAGAGTATAACTGATATTTCCATGAATGATGTACTAATTGAACATAAAATCTGTATAAAGTTGAGGCATTTTTTTCAGTGTGTATAGAAATGACTTCTAGATTATTGGCATTAATTTATCTTTGCCTCTGTGGAAAAAAAATAATGGTAAAATTTTCACAGTTTGACTATGATTATCTAGAAAATTCAAGAGTAAGTATTTTTCAATGGAGGCAGATAGAAGAAGCAGAATTATTAGTACAACTGTATAAATGGATATATTATGCATACAAAAATAGCTTTATTATCTACTTTTGAAAAACAGTGTTAGGTATAATTTTTTATCGGAAGCTTCTAGGATAAATATGTTTCAGGCTTTTTAAAAAATTTTTAGAGTTTTATTTATTTTTTCAATTTTTTTTCTTATTTTCACCTCTTTATTTATTTATTTTTTTCATCGAAACAGTATTCATTGTTTTTGCACCACACCCAGTGCTCCATGCAATCCATGCCCTCTCCAATACCCACCACCTGATTCCCCCAACTTTCCACCCCCGCCCCTTCAAAACCCTCAGATTGTTTTTCAGAGTCCATAGTCTCTCATGGTTCACCTCCCCTTCCAATTTCCCTCAATTCCTTTCTCCTCTCTATCTCCCTTTGTCCTCCATGCTATTTGTTATGCTCCACAAATAAGTGAAACCATATGATAATTAACTCTCTCTGCTTGACTTATTTCACTCAGCATAATCTCTTCCAGTCCTGTCCATGTTGCTACAACAATTGGGTATTCATCCTTTCTGATGGAGGCATCATACTCCATTGTGTATATGGACCACATCTTCCTTTTCCATTCATCCATTGAAGGGCATCTTGGTTCTTTCCACAGGTTGGCCACCACGGCCATTGCTGCTATAAACATTGGGGTACAGATGGCCCTCCTTTTCACTACATCTGTATCTTTGGGGAAAATACCCAGTAGTGCAATTGCAGGGTCATAAGGCAGCTCTATTTTAAATTTCTTGAGGAAACTCCACACTGTCCTCCAAAGTGGCTGCACCAACTTGCATTCCCACCAAAAGTGGAAGAGGGTTCCCCTTTCTCCACATCCCCTCCAACACATGTTGTTTCCTGTCTTGCTAATTTTGGCCATTCTAAGTGGTGTAAGGTGCTATCTCAATGTGGTTTTAATTTGAATCTCCCTGATGGCTAGTGATGATGAACATTTTTTCATAGGTCTGATAGATATTTGTATGTCTTCACTGGAGAAGTGTCTGTTCATATCTTCTGCCCATTTTTTAAAAGATTTTATTTATTTATTTGACAGACAGATCACAAGTAGGCAGAGAGGCAAGCAGAGGGAGAGAGGAACGGAAGAAGCAGGCTCCCCACTGAGCAGAGAGCCTGATGTGGAGCTCGATCCCAGGACCCTGAGATCAAGACCTCAGCCGAAGGCAGAGGCTTTAACACACTGAGCCACGCAGGCATCCCCTGCCCATTTTTTGACCTGATTGTCTGTTTTGTGTGTGTTGAGTTTGAGGAGTTCTTTATAGATCCTGGATATCATCCTTTTGTCTGTACAGTCATTCGCAAATATCTTCTCCCATTCCGTGGGTTGCCTCTTTGTTTTCTTGACTGTTTCCTTTGCTGTACAGAAGCTTTTGATTTTGATGAAGTCCCAAAATTTCATTTTCGCTTTTGTTTCCTTTGCCTTTGGAGACATAACTTGAAAGAAGTTGCTGTGGCTGATCTCGAAGAGGTTATTGCCGATGTTCTCCACTAGGATTCTGATGGATCCCTGTCTCATGTTGAGGTCTTTTATCCATTTCGAGTTTATCTTTGTGTATGGCGTAAGAGAATGGTTGAGTTTCATTCTTATACATATAGCTGTCCAGTTCTCCCAGGGCCATTTATTGAAGAGACTGTCTTTTTTCCTCTGTATATTTTTTCCTGCTTTGTTGAAGATTATTTGCCCGTAGAGTTGAGGGTCCATATCTGGGCTCTCTACTCTGTTTCACTGGTCTATGTGTCTGTTTTTATGCCAGTACCATGCTGTCTTGGTGATCACAGCTTTGGAGTAAAGCTTGAAATCAGGTAACGTGATGCCCCCGGTTTTATTTTTGTTTTTCAACATTTCCTTAGCAATTCAGGGTCTCTTCTGATTCCATACAAATTTATGGATTATTTGCTCCAGCTCTTTGAAAAATACTAGTGGAATTTTGATCAGAATGGCATTAAAAGTATAGATTGCTCTAGGCACTATAGACATTTTGACGGTGTTTATTCTTACATTCCAAGAGCATGGAATGGTCTTCCATCTCTTTTGTTTTCTTCAATTTATTTCATGAGTGTTCTGTAGTTCCTTGAGTGCAGATCCTTAACCTCTTTGGTTAGGTTTATTCCCAGGTATCTTATGGTTCTTGGTGCTATAGTAAATGGAATGGATTCTCTAATTTCCCTTTCTGTATTTTCATTGTTAGTGTATAAGAAAGCCACTGATTTCTGTACATTGACTTTGTATCCTGCCATGTTGCTGAATTGTTGTATGAGTTCTAGTACTTTTGGGGTGGAGTCTTTTGGATTTTCCATATAAAGAATCATGTCATCTGTGAAGAGAGAGAGTTTGACTTCTTCATTGCCAATTTGGATACCTTTTATTTCTCTTCGTTATCTGATTGCTGTTGCTAGGACTTCTAATACTATGTTGAACAAGAGTAGTGAGAGTAGGCATCCTTGTCATGTTCCTGATGTCAACGGGAAGGCTGCAAGCTTTTTCCCATTGAGGACAATATTTGCTGTGGGTTTTATGAAGTTCAGGAATGTTCCCTCTAACCCTATACTTTGAAGCATTTTAATCAAGAATGGATGCTGGATTTTTTCAAATGCTTTTTCTGCATCAATTGAGAGGACCATGTGGTTCTTCTACCTTCTCTTATTGATTTGTTCTATCACATTGATTGATTTGCAAATGTTGAACCATCCTTGTAGCACAGGGATGAATCCCACATGGTCATGGTGGATAATCTTTGTAATGTGCTGTTGTATCCTGTTTGCTAGGATCTTGTTGAGAATCTTAGCATCCATATTCATCAGTGATATTGGTCTGAAATTCTCCTTTTTGGTAGGGTCTTTGCCTGTTTTGGGGATCAGGGTAATGCTGGCTTCATAGGAAGAATCTGGAAGTTTTCCTTCTGCTTCAATTTTTTGACAGAGCTTCAGGAGAATAGGTGTTATTTCTTCTTTGGAAGTTTGGTAGAAATCCCCAGGGAATCTATCAGGTCCTGGGCTCTTGAGTTTTAGGAGGTTTTTGATCACTGCTTCAATCTCGTTACTAGATATTGGTCTATTCAGGTTGCCAATTGCTTCCTAATTCAATTTTGGGAGTTTATAGCTTTCCAAGAATGCATCCATTTCATCTAGGTTGCTTAGCTTATTGGCATATAACTGTTGATAATATCTTCTGATGATTGTTTCTACTTCCTTGGTGTTAGTTGTGATCTCTCCCTTTCCATTCATAATTTTATGAATTTGGGCTTTCTCTCTTTTCTTTTGGATTAATGTGGCCAATGATTTATTGATCTTATTGATTCTTTCAAAAAAACACCTTCTAGTTTCATTGATGCATTCTACTGTATCTCTTGTTTCTATCTCATTGATCTCTGCTCTAATCTTGATTATTTCCCTTCTTATGTGTGGAGTTGGTTTGATTTGTTGTTGTTTCTCCAGTTCTTTAAGGTGTAGAGACAGCTGGTGTGTTCTGGATTTTTCAATTTTTTTGAGGGAGGCTTGGATGGTTCCCCCTTAGGATCGCCTTTGCTGTATCCCATAGGTTTTGGACCAAAGTGTCTTCATTCTCATTGGTTTCCATGAATTGTTTCAGTTCTTCTTTGATCTCCTGGTTGATCCAAGCATTCTTAAGCAAGGTGGTCTTTAGCTTCAAGGTGTTTGAGTTCCTTCCAAACTTTGCCTTGTGATTGACCTCCAGTTTCAAAGCATTGTGATCTGAGAATGTGCAGGGAATAATCTCAGTCTTTTGGTATCGGTTGAGTCCTGATTTGTGACCCAGTATGTGGTCTATTCTTGAGAAAGTTCCATGTGCACTTGAGAAGAATGAGTATTCTGTTGTTTTAGGGTGCAATGTTCTACATATATCTATGAGGTCCATCTGGTCCAATGTGTCATTCAATGCTCTTTTTTCTTTATTGATTTTCTGCTTCGATGATCTGTCGATTTCTGAGAGAGGCATGTTAAGATCTCCTACTATTAGTGTATTCATATCAATATGACTATCTTGATTAACAGTTTTATTATGTAATTGGCTTCTCCCATTTTGGGGGCATAGATATTTACAATTGTTAGAGCATCTTGGTGGATAGTCCCTTTAAGAATGATGTAGTGTCCTTCTGTATCTCTGACTACCATCTTTAGTTTAAAATCTAATTTGTCTGATATGAGAATCGCTACCCCGGCCTTCTTTTGAGGCCCATTGGTATGAAAGATTCTTCTCCATCCCTTCACTTTCAGTCTGTGTTTATCTTTAGGTTCAAAATGGGTCTCTTGTAGTCAACATATGGATGGGTCCTGTCGTTTTATCCAATCTGCAACCCTGTGTCATTTTATGGGCACATTTAGGCCATTCACATTGAGAGTGATTATTGATAGAAACGTTTTTATTGACATCGTGTTAACTTTGAAGGCTTTCTTTCTGTAGATTGTCTCTATATTTCTGTTCAATGCTATTCTTAGGATTTCTCTTCTTTTATAGAACCCCCTTTAATATTTCCTGCAGTGTTGGCTTGGCGGTCGCATAGTCTTTTAAGCCTTGCCAATCTTGGAAACTCATTATCTCTCCATGCATTTTGAATGTCAGTCTTGATGGATAAAGTATTCTTGGCTGCATGTTCCTCTCATTTAGTGCCCTGAATATATCTTGCCAGCCCTTTCTGGCTTACAAGTTCTCTATGGACAGGTCTGACATTATTCTGATGGGCTTTCCTCTGTAAGTAAGGAGCCTCTTTGTCCTAGTGGTTTTCAAGATATTATATCTACAATTATGATTCCTCAATTTGACTATCAGGTACCTTGGTGTTTTTTCTGGAATCTATAATCTTGGGTGGAGACCATTCGGCCTCTAGTATATGAACGCTCACTCCATTCGCGAGATTGGGAAAATTTTCATGAAGAACTTGTTCCACTCTATCTTCTAGACTTCTTTCTTTCTCCTCCCCTTCAGGGATTCCAATAATTCTGACATTGAAACGTTTCATGGCATTATTTCCTTCCCTGATTCTGTTTTCATGGCTTCTAAACTGTTCCAGGCTTCCTCCTCATCCTATCTCTCTATCTGTTTGTCCTCCAGATCACTAATTCTATCTTTCTTCTCAGTTACCCTAGCTTTTAGAGAATTTAGATTAGATTGGAACTCATTGAGAGCATTGTGAACCTCAGCCCTGTTAGCTTTCACCTGTTCCCTAACATTGTGAACATCAACTCTGGTCCCTTTCAGTTCTGCCCTAATCAATTCCATTTGGTCATCCATGGCTTTCTCCAACCTAGCTATTGCCTGGATAATTGTTACCCTGAATTCTCTTTCTGACATATTGTCTATGTTGATGGCTGTTAGCTCTGTTGCAGAAGGCCCATCCTCTGTATTTTTCTTCTGTTGGGCATTCCTCCTCCTAGTCATTTTGGTAAGATATGGCTGAATGGATGTAGCTGGATGTATCAACCATGATGCAGTCAAGGTGCACCCTGGAACACTTCTGAGCAATCAGTATTCCCCGCCCAAATGAGAGAAAAAAGAAAAGAAAATGAAAAAAAAAAGAGAGAGAGAGAGAGACAGGAAAGAAAGGGAAGATAAAAGAGAAGTTTCAGCCCAAATGGTCCCCAAGGTAAGATTTATGAAGTATACAAACAAAAGCAGACAAACAAAAAGACTGATAAAAGTATATGACAAGAGAAAAAATATATATAGATAAGCAAATAAAGAAGAACCTCATCAAAAAGAACCCCAAGTATAAGATTTATATACTATCAGGACAAACACAAAAACACAGAAGCACTGGTGGAAGACAAAAAGGGAAGAGTTGGTATAAATTCTCAGTGTGGGCGAGGAAGGCGGTTTTGATTCTTCCTGGATGTATCTTGATTTCTTTGTTAAAGGACTCAACTTTCCTAAGATAAAGGGGTATTAAAAATTGGTTTACCTATAGGGGTAGCATTGAGGGGATTACCTTGAAGTTTATCTCTATATGAATATTAGAAAATAAAAATAAAAAAGGAATAAACTAGACTAAACTAAGCTAAAATTAAAAAAAAAGAAATTTAAAAAATACAAATGCAAAAGAAAAATATAGGTGTATGTATCAAAAAGTTCAGGTTAGAAGGTTATTATGGATTTTGATGTACTGGACATCTCAGTGTGATGGTAAATAGGTTAAAAATATCTATAAAAAATGAGGCAGAATAACCCTCCTACACTGTTGGTGGGAATGCAAGCTGGTGCAACCACTCTGGAAAACAGCATGGAGGTTCCTCAAAAAGTTGAAAATAGAACTACCCTATGACCCAGCAATTGCACTGCTGGGTATTTACCCTAAAGATACAAACGTAGTGATCCGAAGGGGCACGTGCACCCGAATGTTTATAGCAGCAATGTCTACAATAGCCAAACTATGGAAAGAACCTAGATGTCCATCAACAGACGAATGGATAAAGAAGATGTGGTATATATACACAATGGAATACTATGCAGCCATCAAAAGAAATGAAATCTTGCCATTTGCGACAACATGGATGGAACTAGAGGGTATCATGCTTAGCGAAATAAGTCAATCGGAGAAAGACAACTATCATATGATCTCCCTGATATGAGGGAGAGGAGATGCAACATGGGGGGTTAATGTGGTAGGAGAAGAGTAAATGAAACAAGTTGGGATTGGGAGGAAGACAAACCATAAGTGACTCTTAATCTCACAAAACAAACTGAGGGTGGCTGGGCAGAGGGGGGTTGGGGGGGGGTTATGGACATTGAGTAGGGTATGTGCTATGGTGAGTGCTGTGAAGTTTGTAAACGTGGAGATTCACAGACCTGTACCCCTGGGGGAAAAAAAATAAAAAAAAGAAAAAAAAAATGAGGCAGAATAGTGGGAAAGAATTAAAAATAAAAGTTGTCCTATGAAGTAGTGGTGGTTTTTCTCTTGTTGTCATTTTTTTTTTTCTTTCCTGGATGGTTTTCTGGGGGAGGGTCCTGCCAGGTGGGTTTTCAGTCAATGATTTTCCCTGAATTAAGTCCTCCACCCCCCTCAAGGGGGTGGGCTCTGAGGAAACCAGTTTTTTCAGGCTTTTGTTCTCTGGAGGTTTTAATTTTTCTTCACTTTTATTTTTTCTCTCGCCTTGACTGCTTTTGACGGATTTTGTAGGTTTAGAGGAAAGCAAATTGCACCCTGACACCCCTCTCAGAGAGAAGCCTCAGTCTGCTCTCCTGTGGGTGCTGCAGAGCCCAAATAAATTCCCCCCTTGGCCGCTGGCAGAGCAGTTTCTGAGTCGCGGTCCCTGGGGAAGCAGGATCTCCTGCTTGTACCCAAAACCACAGCAGCAGTGGCTGTCTGGGAAGCTCCAGACTGCCAGGGAGGTTCCAAGCAGTGATCGCACAGTGAGATTTCCTGCTGGCCCGGGCTGGGAGTGCCTGGTCTTTCTGGTTCTAAGAGCGCCGGGCTTGTGCGCACTTCTCTCAGGGGAGGGTGAGGGGTGGGCACCCCTCTCAGGCTCTAGTGGGATGGCGTGGGTGTAAGAGCGCCCGCGGGTCTGGGCCTTCACACACCTCTCTCAGGGGACGGTGAAGGGCGCATGTGTCTCAGGCTCTGTAGCACGCCTCGGTGTTCTGCCATCTGGCAAGGCTCCCAGCCCCTCACAGGAGCCAGACCCCACATTGTCTAGGGCGCACTGGCAGATCAGGGACCAAGACCTGGTTTCTCCTCCACACTCTCTCTGGCTCAGCACCAGGAGAGGCTGTCCTGGATCCCAGGACTTAAGCCCCTGTCCCTAGCTGCCTGGATTCCCACAATTCCCGCCCTCCCTCCGCGATCATTGGCTCTCTTTGAGTGCTTTCAACCAGTCTCCAAGTTAATGCTGGTCCCTAGATGCTATGCACTCTTGTATTGGGGTGTTACTTTCCAATCATTCGCCACTGGTGGCTCCCTCCCCCTTTTGCTTATCTTCCGCTATCAGTCCCATGTTCCCACTTTATCTCTCCACTGGCATCTTCTGCCCCTGTAGACATCCAGACGTGTATAATTCTGATCTCAGGCTGATTTCATGGGTGATCGGAGTTCTTTGGAAAGGTAATCAGCTCACTTTAGGGTACAGGTTGAAAGGGCACCTCCTCCTACTTCCCTGCCATCTTGTCTCTCCTGTTTCGGGCTTTTCAATGATAAGGAGCCCTTATGTCAGTGAATTTTTAGCCCAGAATCAGGGGCCAGTAGTTACCTACTTACTCCCAGGCTTGTGAGAATCTGTAATCACAGGCAAGTAAAAAAAAAAAAAAAATTGTGTTTGGAAGTTTGGAATACTGTGGAGCATTTTTGCTCATCTCAGTGATTTAGTGGGCAATGTCCAGAGATGATAGGCATCATGTAATTCACAGGGTGTCCTGCGCATCAAGGATTTGTGGGGACCTCCATGGCTTTGAGGGTCCCATGCATGGCATGTCTGTGAAGGGAGCTGAAAAACTTTATATGATTGTTTCTTCTTATAACTTCACTTTGTTTTATGCATAAAGACAAAGTATTTTTATATGCTTTTCTTTTACTAAATACTAAATTTTCCACAAGTGCCACTACCTCGCCTATCAAAAGATAATTATATTGTTTGGGACGATTTCAGAAAATCATTTGACTTCATTTTCCTGTACTTGTGTTGTATGGCTTCTTATCATCTGTCTTTTCTTTAACTTTAATATGTGATTTTTAATAGTATAACCATATGAGTCCGTCATTGTCTTTTAGTATAGTCCTGCAAGAGCATATACCTATTGAAATATATAATTTACTAGTGATTACATTTATTTTATTTTCTTTGTATTGCTATTAGGGAATTATATTGATACTTTTGAAATTCTTTTAAATATGTCTGAATTTCATTTCATGGTAGAAAAGGAGGAATGGAAATGAATACATACATGTGGACGTCAGTATCCCATTAGGGAATGGGTCTCATAGGGTTGAGAAGGAAGAGGCAGATGAAGTACTGGGTCAGTAACACTGACAACACCTACCCACCTTAGGGAAATTGTGGTGAGTTAGAGAACAATGCACTAATAGACAGCCATGTCCTTCCCCATTCCTGCCTTCTCATTACCTCTGCAATAATTAGGGCTTACATTAGACCCAGTTCCTAAATTTCTGCCTCAGGAATAATGAAATATGGTGAACTTGTGTCAAGATAACCAGAGGAAATAAATGTATATTTAAGTTGAAGTTGTATATGTTTTTTTTTAAGTTGTATGTTTTATTCTTCAATTTATTTCTTATGAAGAAGTCAGTAAAATGAGTGCATAGCACACGGGAATAGGGTCTTCCTCTATCGTACAGAAACAGTGCTTTTACTCTGTGTAGTGCTCGGCAGTCAATGTGTACAAAAAGAAAGCTATTGGGTGTTGAATGTGTACAAGGTTTTTGTACATAACGTAGTCTCTGCTTTGGAAAGAACCATAAACATCTTCTAGTCTGGTGGTTTCCAGAGCTTTCTAGGTAGTGTTCTGCAGTGGGATCCAGAGAATTGTGCAATTGTCAGAGACTCCACATGGTTGATTTCAATACACCCTTGGTGGAGAACCACTATGGCAAGCTACAAAAGAATCGCTTTATTCAAAGAGTGGTTTTAGGGAAGCCTGGGTGGATTGGTCATTTAAGTGTCCAACTCTTGATTTCCAATCAGGTCCATGATCTAAGGGTTGTGAGATCAAGTCTTGTGTTTTGCTCCATGCTCAGCACCCAGTCTGCATGAGATCCTATCTCTTCCTCCACACCTCCCCACCCCTGCACATATGTGGTTGTTCTCTCTCTCTTAAATAAATGAATGAACAAATAATCTTTAAAAAAAGAATTTTGCTTTACTGTCAGTTGCACCCAAGAAACATGAAAACCTTTCAAATGCTAAGCTGATAGCACACTTGTTTTAATAGAACTATTTAGAATAAAATCTAGAACCTAGAAAGAAAAAAAAAATAATCTTTACTATTTCTTTATGAGTAATATCATGGGAATGAAACTGTAAAAGAAATAGAGTACTCTAGCACTTCATATTATTTAAATTAACTTTTGTAGCAACATGGACGGGACTGGAAGAGATTATGTTGAGTGAAATAAGTCAAGCAGAGAGAGTCAATTATCATATGGTTTCACTTATTTGTGGAGCATATTATTCAAATTAAATACACAGTTACCATAACATTGCATATTTCTTATACTATACCTTAGATAATTTTGGCTTTGTGATAGGTTATTGCTGTTTAACTTTTACTTTCTTTTTCTAGTTGATTAAATTATAACATTTATTTATTGATTTGAGAACTTTTTTGTTTGTTAAATGTAAATGTTTACTGCAATTCTCCTTAACAATGTTTTATGTGAACTTCATAGATTTCAGTATATTATTTTCTGTTTCCATATGCTTCAAGCTGTTTTCTTTTCTTTTTAATATCCGTTGTGAGTTCTTAAGCATTTTATTTATAAAATAGTGTATTGTTTAATATCATATAAGTATGAGTTCTAGAGGCAAGTGGATGGCTCAGTCGGTTAAGTGTCTGCCTTCAGCTCAGGTCACAATCCCAGGGTCCTGGGATCCATCCTCACATTGGGTTACCTGCTATGTGATGGATCTTTGTCTCCCCACCACATTGTCCTTATCACTACTTATGTGATCTGTCACTCTCAAAAAAAGAAGTAAAATCTTTACAATAATATTATGTTTACTATATTTTCTGTTACTCATTGCTAAGTCTCATTGCCTTTTATCAGAAAAGATGGCTTTTATGTTTCCATATTTTAAACTTATTTCAACTTATTTCATGGCCTACTATATGGTCAATCCTGGAGAATGGTCCATATGAGTTATAAGTTAGTCATAAAAAGACAATTATCATATGATCTCACTGATATGTGGAATTTAAGAAGCAAGTCATAGGATCATAGGGGAAGAGTCAAAATAATGAAGAAAGATGAAAGTAGAGAGGGAGACAAACAACAAGAGACTTCATCTTAGGAAACAAATTGAGGGTTCCGAAAGGGAGGTGGCCATGGCATGGGGTAATTGGTAACGGATATTTGTGAAGGTATGTGTTTAATGAGCACTCTATGTTATATAAGATTGATGAGGGAGGCAAGATGGAAGAAGAGTACGGGACCCTATTTCAACCGGTCCCTGAATCTAGCTGAATATCTACCAATCCATTCTGAACACCCACAAAGTCAGCCCAAGATGTCAGAATATATATCTGGATCTCTACAAACAGAAAATATCTGGCGGACATGTGGTATGAATGGTGGAGCCATGATTCTGTGGGCACATATCAGAAGATAAACAGAAGGGTGGGGAGGATTGTCATAAGCTGGTGCCAGGAAGGTGATGCAACACCAGAGCACAAAAGAGTCCTGAACACAGGACACGGCACAGATTGATAGATTAGATGTGTTGGGAAAAGGACATTAGTTCAGTCCCCAGATGGGATCCAGGAGTTGGGGTGTGGGTACACGAACTGGGGCCATCTCAGTTTAGAATCACAAAGGGAAGAGACAGGCTACAGTCCTGGGATTGAAATTTTGGAGACCCTGTTGGGTTTCACCAGCAGGAAGGCTGCTGCTTTTTAGTAGCGCAGACAGAAATGGATACTGTGTGGTCTGGAGGTCTCAGGAAGAACAGACTAAAATTTCTCTCTCAGAAGAGTTGTAAGAGATGCAGAAAGCCAGCAGAGAACAGAAAATTTGTTTCCACTGGGACCACCACCCCAAACGGTGGGCAGGGCAAGTACCCAGGCAGTGCTGCATGACTAAAAACATGCTAGGCCCCTCCCCCAGTTTACAGGCTTGAAGAATAAGAGGACAAAAATATTTGGGTCCCTATAAAATGGTGCATCTTGCTTGGGCCATAGTTAATACTTTTGATTTTGTATATTCCCTCAATTAGCTCTCAACATAATGACTAAGAGGATGAACCCCAGACAAAGAGAATATTCAGAACCTTTGTCCCAGACCTAAGGGATATGAATATAAGCAAGATGTCAGAGATAGACTTCAGGGTACCAATCATGATGTCAATAGCTAGGCTTGAGAAATATGTTAGTGACAATATTGAATCTTTACGGACAGAAATGAGATCAACTCAGGCTGAACTTAAAAATTCTATGAATGAGGGACACCTGGCTGGCTCAGTGGGTTATAGACTCTGAATTCAGCTCAGGTCATGATCCCAGGGTCCTGGGATCGAGCCCCACATCGTGATCTCTGCTCAGTGGGGAGCCTGCTTCCCCCTCTCTCTCTGCCTGCCTCTCTGCCTACTTGTGATCTCTGTCTGTCAAATAAATAAATAAAATCTTTAAAAAATTCTATGAATGAGATGCAGTCTAAAATTGATACTCCGACAGCCAGAATAAATGCACTAGAAGAACGAATCAGTGAACTAAAAGGTAAGATCATAGACAAGAAGGAAACTGTGGAGGCCTAGGATAAACACATAAAAGCCAAAGAGATCAGAATGAGAGAGATTAATAACACCATGAAACATTCCAGTGTCAGAATTATTGGGATCCCTGGGGTGGGTGAAAGGTCTAGAGGTTGTATTTGAGAAAATCATATCTGAAAATTTCCCTCATCTGGGGAAAGAAACAAGCATTCCTGTCCAAGAGACTGAGAGGACCACTCCCCAAATTAATGAGAACAGATCGATGCCCTGATGTATAATAGTAAATGTCACAAATCTTAGAACCAAGGAAGCAATGCTGAAAGCAGCTAGGGGGAAGAGATTTCTTATGTGCAGAAGGAGGAACATTAGAAAAACATCAGACCTGTTCACAGAGACCTGGATTGCCAAAAAGGGCTCACAAGACATATTGGGGATACTAAATGAGAAGAACATACAGCAAAGGATAGTTTGTCCACAAGGCTATTATTCAGAATGGATGGAAAGATAAAGAACTTCCAGGACTGGCAGATACTGAATGGATATGTGACCAACAAGCTGGCCCTGCAAGAAATACTAAGGGGAGAAGGGTTCTATGAAAGAAGAAAAACCCCAAGTGTAATATAGATCCAAAATTTACAGAGGCAATCTGTAGAAACAAGGACTTCACAGATAACATGATGGCACTAAAACCATATTTTTCAGCAGTCACTGTCAACGTGAACAGCCTAAATGCTCCCATGAAATGGCACAGGGTTGCAGATCAGATAAAACGACAGGACCTGTCCATATGATGTCCACAAGAGACCCATTTCGAACCAAAAGATACATCCAGACTGAAAGTAAGGGGATACAGAACCATTTTTTTTATGGCAACAGACCTCAAAAGAAGGCTAGGGCACAATTTCCGTATCAGACAAATTAGAGTTATACTAAAGACTATATATAAAGAAGAACACTATATCATTCTTAAAGGATTGCTCCAACAAGATTTAACAATTGGAAATATCTATGTCCCCAAAGTGGAAGCAGCTAACTACATAAGCCAAATGTTAACCAAAATAAATAATCACATTGATAATAATACTTTAATAGTTTAATACTTTAACCTCAATCCTCCATTCTCAGCAATGTTCAGATCATCTAAGCAGAAGATCAACAAAGAAACGAGTTTGGAGGACACATTGGACCAGATGGACTTAATAGATATATACAGGACATTCCACCCTAAAAGAACACAATGAGCCGCCTTCTCAAAGGCACATAGAACTTTTCCCAGAATAGAACAGACAATAGGTCACAAATCAGGTCTCAACCAATACCAAAATAATGAGAATATCCTCTGTATATTTTCAGACCACAATGTTTTGAAACTGGAACTCAATCCCTCCTCCCTAAAAAAAAAAGGAAGGAATTTAAACAGAAGGAAGGTAAAGACCATCCTGCTAAAGAATGTTTGGGTTAACCAGGAAGTTAAGGAAGAATGTAAATGATTTTTGGAAACCAAGGAGAACAAAAATACATTGGTCAAAAATCTGTGGGATATTGCAAAGGTGGTCCCAAGGAAGAAGTACATAGCCATGCAAGTCTAACTCAAAAAAAGTAGAAAGATCCCAACTGCACAAGCTAACCATACACCTAAAGGAACCGGAGAAAGAACAAGAAATAAACCTAAAGGAAGCAAGAGATAAATAATAAAGAGAGCAGAAAATAATGAAACAGAAATCAGAAAAAGGAAACATTAGAGCAGATCAACAAGACTTGAAACATTCTTCAGAAGAATTAATAAGATCAATAAACCTCCAGCCAGACTCATCCAAAAGAAAATGGAAAGGATCCAAATTAATGAAATTATGAATGGAAATGGAGAGTTCATGACTAACACCAAGGAAATAGAAACAATTGTTAAAAATTATTATTAGCAACGATACTCCAATGAACTAAGCTACTTGGAGGGAGTGGATGCCTGCCTGGAAACTTATAAACTACCAAGACTGAAAGAGGAAAAAACTGACAATCTGAATAGACCAATAACCAGTAACAAAATTGAGGCAGTAATCAAAAACCTCCCTGAAAAAAAAAAAAAAAAGAGTCCAGGCCCACATGGCATCCCAGGGACGTTCTACCAAACATTTAAAGAAGAAATAATACCTAATCTTCAGTAGATATCTAAAAAAATGGGAACAGGAGGAAAATGTCCAGACTCTTGCTATGAAAGCAGCATTATCTTGGTCCCTAAACCAGGCAAAGATGCCATCAAAAAGGAGAATTACAGACCAACTGTGCCATGCTCCTTTAATTACTATAGCTTTATAAGATAACTTCAAATCTGGAATTGTGATACCTGCAACTCTGTTCTCCTTTTTCAAGACAGCTTTGCCTACCCTGCATCCTTTTCCGTAGTTCCATCAAAATTTGAAGATTGTTCAAGTTCTGGGAAAGAAAAAGCTGTTGGAATTTTGATAGGGATTGCATTACAGGTGTAGATGTTTTGGGTAGTGTACATTTTAACAATATTAATTTTTCTAATCCATGAACATGGAATGTTTTTCCCTATGTTTGTGTCATCTTTAATTTCTTTCATATATCTTTTATAGCTTTCAGAGAACAGGTGTTTCACTGCCTTGCTTAAATATATTCCTAGGTATTTTGAGATTTTTGGTGCAATCGCAAATGCAATTTTTTTCTTAATTTTTGCTTCCTGCTTACATGTTATTAGTTTATGGAAATGAAATGGATATCTGTGTGGTTATTTTGTGTCCTACAACCTTACTGAATTCCTTTATCATTTTTTGCGATGTTTAGTAATTTTATAGTGATGTTTTGCTGAGGTCCTTATGGTTTCCTATGTATATTATGTCTTCAGCGAATGTTTAAAGTTTTACTATTTCCTTACTAATTTGGATGCCATTATTTATTTTTTCTTGTCTCATTGCTGTGGCTAGGGCTTCAAGTCCTGCAGTGAATCAAAGTGTTTAGAGTGGATTTCTTTGTCTTATTCCTGATTGTAGGGTAAAAGCTCTCAGTTTTTCACTAGAGTATGATATTAGCTATGTTTTTATTTGTCATTTTATTTTATTTTTTCATAAACAGACTTTATTAGCTACTGTTATGTTTCCTCAAAACCTCCTTTGTTCGGGGTGATTTTCTCTCAAACACTTTTCCTTCATCTATTGAAATAATCATAAGGCTTTTTCCTTTCTTACTGATGTAATGTATCACACTGAGTGATTTGAAACCATTGTACTGCATTTGAGGTTCACAAATAAATCCAACCTGATAGTGATGAATTAGTTTTTAGATGTATTTTTAGATTCTCTTCACTAATAATTTTTGAGGATTTTTGCATATGTGTTCATCAGAATCATTACCCTGTAGATCGATATCTCTCTCTCTCTCTCTCTCTCTCTTATTTTTTTAATTTATTTTTTTTTAATTTTTTACTGTGTGTTCATCTGGTTTTGGTATCAAGGTAATGATGGCCTCATAAAATGAATATGGATATTTCACTTCCTCTTGTATTTATGGCATAGTTTTAGAAGACTAGGTATTAACTTTTCTTTAAGTGCTGGTAGAATTCACCTGTGAAGCCATATGGTCCTGGACTTTTGTTGTTTGTGAGTTACTTGATTCCTCATTCAATTTTATTGCTAGTAATCAGTCTGTCAATTTTTCTATTTCATCCTGACTCAGTTTTGGAAGATTTTGTCTCTTTAGGAATTTATCCATTTCTTCTAGGTTGTCCAACTTCTTGGTATAAAATTTTTCATTATATTCTCTTGTTACTGTTTGTATATCTGTGATGTCAGTTGTTATTTCTTCTCTTTTATTTATGATTTCATTCATTTGAGTCCTTTTTTTGAGTTTGGTAAAGATTTATCAATTTTGTTGATCTTTTCAAAGTACTACCCACCAATTTTACTGTTCTGTCCCATATTTTCCTTTTTTAAATTTTACTTTCTCTGTCTTTATTTCTGTTCTAATCTTTTTATTTCTTTTTTACATTTTTATAACCTTTTTAAAGATATTATTTATTTATTTATTTGAGACACAGAGATTACAAGTAGGCAGAGAGACAGGCAGAGAGAGAGAGGGAAAGCAGGCTCCTCACTGAGCAGAGAGCCTGATGTGGGGCTCCATCCCAGGACCCTGAGATCATGAGCTGAGCTGAAGGCAGAAGCCTAATCCACTGAGCCACCCAGGTGTCCCCTTTTATTTCTTTCCACTGTTTTTTAGTTGTTTGTTTTGCTCTTTTACCGCCTTCATATGTAAGGTTATCTTTTGTACTTGAGATTTATTCATGCTATATGATGTAGGCCTGTATTGATATATACTTTCCACTTAGAACAGTTTTTCCTACCTCTCAAAGATTTTGGGCCATTATCTTTTCATTTTCATTTGTTGCCATGTGTTTTATGACTTCCTCCTTGATTTCTTGGCAAAGCCATTCATTGTTTAGAATCACATTACTAAACCTCCGTTTACTTGAGCTCTTCCTGGAATTATTCTTTGCTTGATTTCTAGTAATCTTAAAGGTTCCATGGTATGACTTTGATCTTTTTAAAATTTTGAAGATAATGTTTTGTGGCATAACATGTGACCACTTCTGGGGAATATTCCATATGCTCTTGAAAATAATGTGAATTCTGCTGTTTTAGGATGTAAAGTTCTGAATATATCTGTTAAATCTATGTAATACAAAAATAAAAGCTACTGGTTCCTTGTTCATTTTCTGTTTGGATGATCTATCCTCTGATATAAATGAGTGTTTAGTGTCCCCATTATTATTGTGTTACTCTTCATTGCTTATTTATGTTTGTTATTAAGTACATTATGTATTTGGGTACTCCCATGTTGAGTACATAAATGTTTACATTTTTTTTTAATCTTCTCATTGGATTGTACCTTTCATAATGATATAGTTTTCTTCTATCTTTTTTTTAGTTTTTCTTTTATGCCCTTTGTCCTTATAACAATTGCCAACATTACTTTCTTTTAACACACATTTTAATAGTAAATGCTTCTTAATCCCTACAGTTTAAATTTGCATGAGTCTTTAGATCTAAAATCAGACTATTATAAGTAGTAAATAGATTGGTTTTCTTATTTTAAAAATCCATTCCATCATCATATGTCTTTTTTTTTACCATATGTCTTTTGACTGAAGCATTTAGTTCATTTAAATTCAAAGTAATTATTGATAGATATGTGTTTATTGCCATTTTGTTCATTGCTTTATGGCTGTATTTGTAGTATTGTCCCTTTTTTAAGTTTTCATTTAAATTGTGGTTAGTTAATAAACAGTGTAATTTGTTTAAGGTGTGGAATACAGGGTTTGAACACTTCCATAAAACACCCAGTGTTGTGTGTGGTGCATAAACAATGAATATTGGAAGTGAAAGAATAAATTAAAATTAAAAAATATATTCATCACAGCAAATACATTCACTATTCTCTGTCCCCTATGTTTACCATTACTCGACCCAACTTCATTCTGTGATCTATTCACTCTCTATAGTTAAGAGTCTGTTTCTTGGTTTTCCTTTCTCTCTCTCTCTCTCTCTTTCTGTCTCTCTCTCCAGTTTTCTCATTTTTCCCCTTAAATTCTCCATATGAATGAAATGGTATCATAATTGCTATTCTCTGACTGACTTATTTGCTTAACATTATAATCTCTAGCTCCATGGTTGCATGGGAGACTGTAAATGCAGTTGTAAATGGAAAGACGTCTTTCTTTTTGTAGTGAGTAATATCCCTCTATATGACATATTATTCATCCATTCGCCAGTTTGTGGACAGGTGGGCTATCTCCAGAATTTGGTTATAGTAGATAATGATGCCATAAATTTCTTGACAACTGTATTCTCTTGAATTAGTACTTTTATATTCTTGCATAACTACCTAGTAGTTCAATGATTGGATAGTAGGGCCATTCTAATTTTAACTTTTTAAGGAACCTCCATAGTTTTCCAAATTGCTTGCAACAATCAACTGTGTGGAGCTTAGTGGTGCTAGACGTACTATAGTGGAGAAGTAAGACAGAGGCCAGGGATTGCGCTGTGTGGTCTGAAGTATTCTGGGTCACACTGGGAGACATAAATCCCCTTCTTAGTGTACATTTGAGAGGGGTGAGACTGCTTCTGCTGTGGCAAAATAACCAACAGACAACATTGAGCTACCTAGTCCAATAGCACAGTAACAGAAGCAGCTACTGGGGACAGCTAAACTGGACACAAGCTTTTTTCTCTGCTTTACCATAAAGTCTGAGCCACTGTATGTTCAGATGACTGCTCTTCTGGGAAAAAACTGGCACATGTCACAGCACGATAAGACCCTCCCCAAGAGGATCAGCATGGATCCTCGCCATGGTGGGTCCCTCAAACTTGGAGGGTAAATCCATCCAGAAAGCCTGAGATAAAACATGGTAACACTGGACCACTGGATGGGCAGTAATTTGGGACACAGCCTGGAATTTGAGGGAAGCCTGGGAGGAACAAGGTGAGATTGTTCACTGTTCTGTGAGACCTTCCTGAGAAGCAGGGGTCACAAAGGCCCCTCTCTAGGGACCATATAGCTGGGCAATGCAATTTTTACCCCTATGTATCAGTAGGAGAGACTTCAGGGAGCACCACAGCACACACATGGGAGGCTTGGGTCCCTTACAACAAGCCCTGCCCCCTTGTGGTCTGCAGGAGCATTTATACTAGGCAAGCATGCCTAAGAGTCAGAGTAGCAGTAGACCCCACCCAAGGAGAAGAACACAACACCCCCCTCTACCCTTGTACCATGTGTACTGACCAAGACTGCTGTTTGAGCTGTGGCTCTAGGGAAAATAGGATTCAATGTCTTTTAGCAGGAAGACCAAAACACAGTTAGTTAAAACTTGCCACACAGTCAAACACTTCTGAATATAAGGAGGAATGCTGAAGAGGACTGACCTTAGGGAAAGAGCAATAAAAAAACAGAAACAGCATGCACACAGCATACACCAGAAATATTGGAGTCACCAGTGTCATGTCTTAGACAGTATATGAGCTCTTCTTTATATAACTATTATTCACAGAGCCAGAAACATAATACATTATCCTAACACAGAGAAGAAGACAGACTCCTATATAAAATTATAAGATGGAAGAATTCATCCCAAAAGGAAGAATACAAGGTCATGGACAGGGATTTAAACAAAATAGATGTAAGTAATATGTGTGAAGCAGAATTTAAAGGAACAATCAAAAGGATATAATCTGGCTTTATAAAAGCATAGAAGATACCAGGAGGCCCTTATTATAGAACTATAAGACTCAAAAACAAGTCAGGCTGAAAAAAATGTTATAACTGAGATGCAAAGCTGACTGGATGTAATGAACACGTGGACTGAAAAAGATAACTAAAAGATAATTGATACAGAAGATAACGTTACGGAAAACACGAAGCTGAAAAGAAGAGGCAAAAAAAAATGGATCATGAAGGTAAACTTAGAGAACTCAGCAATTCCATAAAATCATTAATACTTGTATGATAAGTGTCCCAAAAGAAGAAGAGCGGGGAAAAGGACAGGTTTATTTGAGGTAATTATAGCTGAAAATCTCTAATTTGGGAAAAGGAAGACATCCCAATCCAGGAGGCACAGAGATCTCCCATCAAATTCAACAAAAGAAAGCCAACACCAAGATGATAGTCTAGCAAAATTTACAAAATACAGAGATAAGGAAAGTAGCAAGACAGAAAAGTCCCCAAACTCACAAAGGAAAACCAGTAAAGGTAGCAACAGATCTGTCCACATAAACTTGGCAGGCCAAGAGAGAGTGGCCTAATATATTCAGCATGCTGAAGGGGGAAAATATACAGCCAGGAATATCTTATCCAACAATGTTGTTACTCAGAATAGCATAAGAGATAAAGAGTTTCTGAGACAATTACAATGGAGTTTAGGACCACTAAATCAGTCGTGTAAGTAAGAGTAAAGGTGACTCTTTGAGTGGGAAAGGAAGACCAAAATTAACAAAGGTCAGAAAGAAACAAAGAAAATCTCTAGAAACAATGAATTTACAGGTAATACAATCTTACTAAATTCAGATCTATTATTAATCAGCCCAAATGGAAATGAGTGAGGTTCCAATCAAAGACATAGTGTGTCAGAACAGATATAAAAGCAGGACCCATCTATAATGCTTCCTGGAAGAGAGTTCTTTTAGACCGTAATATAACTGCAAAATGAATGTGAAGGAATAGGGAACAATTTAACATGCTAATGCATGTCAAAGGAAAGCTGGAGTAGCCATACCTATGTTGGAAAAACTAGATTTTAAATGAAAGGGCATAAAGAGATGAAAAAGGGCAGTATTCATAATTAAGGGGCCTATCCAATGAGAAGATTTTATAAATATTTATGCTCCAACGTGGGAGATCCCAAATTTAAAAAAAAATAATAATAATTACAAATTTAATGAAAGCCCTGGATCAAAATACAATAACAGTAGGGGACTTTAAAACCCCACTTACAACAGAAAGATAATCTAAGCATAAAGTCATCAAAGAAATGATGGTTTTGACTGACACATTGGAACAGGTGGACTCAAAACAGAATACATGATCTTTTCCAGTGTACATGGGGCATTCTCCAGAATAGGTCGCACAGTCAGTCACAAATAATTTCTCATTAAGTACAAAAATATTAAGATTATACCACGCATATTATCAGACCACAACACTATGAAATATGAGGTCAACCACAAGACCACAAATAAATGAGCGTCAAAGGACATGGTACAAAAGAATGAATGAATTAACCAGAAATTTAAGAAGAAATTAAAAAAAAATTGGGATGCTGGGTGGCTCAGATCATTAAGGATCTACCTCTAGCTGGGGTTATGATCCCAGGGTCTTGTGTTTGAGTCCCACATCAGGCTCCATGCTCAGCAAAGAACTACCTTCTCCCTCTACTGCTCCCTCTGCTGTCCCCTCTGCTTGTGCTCTCTCTGATAAATGAATGAATGAAATCTTTAAAGAATTACATTTAACAAATTAAAGAGGAAAATACAACACCCTCAAATATTTGAGATGCAGCAAGAGTGGTCAAAGGAATGAAGGATATTGCAATGCAGGCTTACCTGAAGAAGCAAGAAAAGTCTCAAATACACAATTTCAACTTATAAATTAAGGAACTAGAAAAAGAACAGCAAATGAAACCTATATCCAGGAGAAGGAAGAAAAAAATAAAGAATACAACAGGAATAAATGAAAGAAAAACAGAAAATAGAGAAGGACAAATCAATGGAACTATGAACTAGTTAGTTTAAAAGGTTAATACAATTGGGCGCCTGGGTGGCTCAGTGGGTTAAGCTGCTGCCTTCGGCTCAGGTCATGATCTCAGGGTCCTGGAATCGAGTCCTGCATCGGGCTCTCTGCTCAGCAAGGAGCCTGCTTCCCTCTCTCTCTCTCTCTTTCTCTGCCTGCCTCTCCATCTACTTGTGATCTCTCTCTGTCAAATAAATAAATAAAATCTTTAAAAAAAAAAGGTTAATACAATTGATAAAGCCCAGCCAGATTTATCAAAAAGAAAAAAAAAAGGGACTCAGATAAATTATGTATGAAAGAGGAGAGATCACTGTCAACACCACAGAAATAAAACAATCAAAGAGATTATTAGGGAAAATTTTTTGCCAACATATTTGGCAATCCAAAGGAATTGGATAGAATCCTAAAAATACATAAACTATTAAAACTGAAAGGGGAAATATGGAAAATTTGAACAGGCTCATAACCAGCAAATAAATTGAAGTAGTAATCAAAAATCTCTGATCAAACAAAAGTCCAGGGCCAGATGATTTATCAGGAAAATTCTAACAAACATTGAAAGAGGACTTAATAACTATTCTTCCCAAATTGTTTTACAATATAGAGATGGATAAGCTTCCAAACTCTTTGTGTGAAGCCACCATTATCAAAGCAGACAAAGATCCCACGAAAACAGAAAATTACAGGCCAGTATCCCTGAGAAACACTGATGCAAAAATTCTCAAAAAGACACTAACAAGTTACATCGAAGAGTACAATTAAAGATTTATTCACCATGCTCAAGTGGGATATATTCCTGGACTGTAAGTGTCATTCAATACTGGCAAATCAAATAATGTGATAAACTGAATTAATTTTTAAAAAGTGATAAGAATGACATGATCCATGCAGAAAAATGTGTGAAATAATACAGCATTGATTCTTGATGAAAACCCTCCAAAAGTTGAGATAGAGAGAATATACCTCAACATCACAAAGGCTATATGAAAAACTCATAACTAAATTCCTCCTCAGTGGGGAAACTTTATGACCTTTTCCTCTACAGTCCAGAACAATGCTGGGATGACCACTATCACCATTGTTTAACATATTCCTGATGTCCTAACTTCAGAAATCAGACAAAAATGACATAAATTGCCTTGAATTGGAAAGAATGAAGTCAAATAATCACTATGCACATATGACAAGTTACTCTATGGAGATAACCCAAATGTTACCACCAAACAATTCTAGAATTAACACATGAATTCAGCAAAGTCACAGGACACAAAATCAATGCACAAAAATCCGTTATGTATCTATTCAGCAATAATGAAGCAGCAAAGAGAAATTAAGGATTCAATTCCATTTACATTTGCAACAAATACCATAAGAAACCTAGAAATAAACCTACCCAAAGAGGTAAAAAAAAAAGTACTCTAAAACTATAGAACAATCATGAAAGAAATTGAAGATGACACTGAGAAATGGAAAAAAAATCCCATACTCATGGAAGAAAAAATATTATTAAAATGGTCTATATTACCAAAACTCAACACTACTTTAATAACGTCCCTGTCAGAATACCAATATCAGTTTTCCCCAGAGATAGAAGAAACATTGCTGAAACGTGTGTGGAACTACAAAAGAACACTAACAGCGAGAGCAACATTAAGAAGAAAAATGAAGCTTGAGGCATCGAGATTCCAGACTTCAAGATATATCACAAACCTGTAGTCATTAAAGCTGTATGGTACTTGCACAAAGGCAAACACAGAGATCAATGGAAGAGAACGTAAAATCCACAAATGGACCCACATCTCTATGGTCAACTAATTATGAAAACACAGAAAAGACTACCCAGTGTAAACAAGACAGTCTCTTCAACAAATGGTGTTGGAAAAACTGGATAGCAACATGCTGAAGAATGAAACTGGACCATTTTCTTGGGGAACCTGAGTGGCTCAGTCACTTATGCATCTGACTCTTGGTTTTGGCTCAGGTTATGATCTTGACATCAAGCCCTACATCAGGCATTCTGCACAGTGCAGAGTGTGCTCATCCCTCTCCCTCTCTTCCTCCCCTTGCACTTTCTCTCCCAAATAATTAATTATACATTAAAACAAACAAAAAAAAAAAACTTGGGATGGCTGGGTGGCTCTTTTGGTTAAGCGTCTGTCTTTGGCTCAGGTCATGATCCCAGGGTCCTGGAATTGAGCCTTGCTTTGGGTAGCTTACTTAGCAGGGATCCTGCTTCACCCTCAGTCTGCTCCTTGCCCTGCTTGTGCTCTCTCTGGCAAATAAAGTAATAAAATCCTCAAACGAAAAAGAAACTGGACCACTTTCCTACAGCATACACAAAAATAAATTCAAAATGGAGGAAAGGCATAAATATGCAACAGGAAACCATCAAAGGAGGAGAGCAAAGAGAGCAACATTTTTAACATTGACCATAGCAACTCTCACTAGACACATCTCCAGAGGCAAAGGAAACCGAAGCAGAAATGATCTATTGAAAGTTCTTAAGAAAAACAAAACAAAACAAAACAAACAAACAAAAAACCGTGTCTGTATAGCAAAGGAAACAATCAACAAAACTTCATGGCAATCTACAGAATGGGAGAAGACATTTGCAAATGACATACCTGATAAAGGGTTAGTATCCCCAATCTGTAAAGAACTTATAAAACTCAACAGTTCCCCCCCCAAATAATCCAGGTAAGAAATGGGCAAAGGACATGAATAGACATTTTTGCAAACCAGACATCCAGATGTCTTAAGACCCATGAAAAGGTACTCAGCATCACTCATCATCAGGGAAATACAAATGAAAACCACAATGAGATACCACCTCACACCTGTCAGAATGGCAAAAATAAACAACATAATAAAAACATGTTTATTGTTTATATACCATTGTTTATAAACCATGTTACTCCGTTGGTGTGAATGTAAAGTGTTTTTTTCCACTCTGGAGAACAGTATGAAGGTTCCTCAGACAGTTTAAAACAGGACTACCCTGCAATCCAATGATTGCACTACTAGGTATTTACCCAAGGATAAGAAATGCAGATGCAAAGGTGTCCATATACCCTGATGTTTATAGCAGCATTATCGATAATAGCCAAATTATGGAGAAAGCCCAAATGTCTGTCAACTGATGAAAGGTTAAGGAAGATGTGGTATATATGAACACAATGAAATGTTACTCAGCTATAAAAAAAAATGAAATCTTGCCATTTGCAAAAACATGGGTGGAGCTGGAGTGTGTGCTAAGTGAAATAGAAAGATGAATACATCGGATATCATTCATATGTGTAATTTAAGAAAGAATACATGAAAATAGGGGTATGGGCAAAAAAAAAAAAAGACAGACTTAAGTATAGAGAACATACTGAGGGTTTCTGGAGAGGAGGTGGACAGGAGATGTGCCAAATGTATAATGGGTTATTAGGAAGGGCACTTTTTGTTATGAGTACTGGGTGCAAAATATAAGGGATGAATTACTAAATTCTACTCTTCAAACCAATATTCCATTATATGTTAAATAACTAGAATTTCAATAAAAACTTGAGAAAGTAAAAAGAATTTTAGTGCTTCCTATGTAAGAGCATGGAGTATCTTTCCAATTCTTTGTGTTTTCTTCAATTTCCTTCATCAGTGTTTTGTAGTTTTCAGAGTAGAGGTATTTCACCATGACAGTTAAGGTTATTCCTGTGTATCTCATCGTTTTTGGTGCCATCGTATACACTTGTGTGCTTTGTGAACGCTGTTCTTTGGTTTTGGCTCATCCATCCTTCAGACCAGTCATCTCCAGAGGAGCTCCGTGTCTGCAGTGGGCAGTGTTTGGTACTGGGCCCAAATGTGCTGAATTTTAACTAGGTGTGCCCTTGTCCACTTGTGAGATGAGAACTGACACCACTTCTTTTTTTTTTTTTTAATTTCTTTTCAACAAAACGGTATTCATTGTTTTTGCACCACACCCAGTACTCCATGCATTCCATGCCCTCCATAATACCCACCACCTGGTTCCCCCACCCTCCCACCCCCTGCCCCTTCAAAACCATCAGGTTGTTTTTCAGAGTCAATAATCTCTCATGGTTCATCTCACCTTCCAATTTCCCTCGACCCCCTTCTCCTCTCCATCTCCCCATGTCCTCTGTGTTATTTGCTATGCTCCGCAAATAAGCAAAACTGTATGATAATTGACTCTCTCTGCTTGACTTATTTCATTCAGCATAATCTCTTCCAGTCCTGTCCATGTTGATACAAAAGTTGTGTATTCATTCTTTCTGATGGAGGCATAATACTCCATAGTGTATACGGACCACATCTTCCTTATCCATTGGTCCATTGAAGGGCATTTTGGTTTCTTCCACAGTTTGGCGACTGTGGCCATTGCTGCTATAAACATTGGGATACAGATGGCCCTTTTTCACTACATCTGAATCTTTGGGGTAAATACCCAGTAGTGCAATTGCAGGGTCATAGGGAACCACATGGTCCTGTCAATTGATGCAGAAAAAGCATTTGACAAAATCCAGCATCCATTCCTGATTAAAACGCTTGAAAGTATAGGGATAGAGGGAACATTCCTGAACTTCATAAAATCTATGGAAGACCCACAGCAAATATCATCCTCAATGGGAAAAAGCTCACAGTCTTCCCGTTGAGATCAGGAATACGACAAGGATGCCCACTCTCACCACTCTTGTTCAACATAGTATTAGAAGTCCTGGCAATAGCAATCAGAAAACAAAGAGAAATAAAAGGTATCCAAATTGGCAATGAAGATGTCAAACTCTTTCTCTTCACAGAGGACATGATTCTTTATATGGAAAACCCAAAAGACTCCACCCCCAAACTACTAGAACTCATACAGCAATTCAGTAACGTGGAAGGATACAATGTCAATGTACAGAAATCAGAGGCTTTCTTATACACTAACAATGAAAATACAGAAAGGGAAATTAGAGAATTGATTCCATTTACTATAGCACCAAAAACCATAACATACCTGGGAATAAACCTAACCAAAGAGGTTAAGGGTCTGTACTCAAAGTACTACAGAACACTTATGAAAGAAATTGAAGAAAACACAAAAAAATGGAAGACCCTTCCATGCTCTTGGATCAGAAGAATAAACATTGTTAAAATGTCTATACTGCCTAGAGCAATCTATACTTTTAATGCCATTCCAATCAAAATTCCACTGGTAATTTTCAAAGAGCTGGAAAAAATAATCCTAAAATTTGTATGGAATCAGAAGAGACCCTGAATCGCTAATCAAATGTTGAAAAACAAAAATAAAACTGGCGGCATCGCGTTACCTGATTTCAAGCTTTACTACAAAGCTGTGATCACCAAGACAGCATGGTACTGGCATAAAAACAGACACATAGACCAGTGGAACAGAATAGAGAGCCCAGATATGGACCCTCAACTCTTTGGTCAAATAATCTTCGACAAAGCCGGAAAAAATATACAGTGGAAAAATGACAGTCTCTTCAATAAATGGTGCTGGGAAAATTGGATAGCTATATATAGAAAAATGAAACTCCACCATTCTCTTACACCGTACACAAAGATAAACTCAAAATGGATAAAAGACCTCAATGTGAGACAGGAATCCATCAGAATCCTACAGGAGAACATAGGCAGTAACCTCTTTGATATCAGTCACAGCAACTTCTTTCAAGATATGTCTATGAAGGCAAACGGAACAAAAGCAAAAATGAACTTTTGGGACTTCCTCAAGATCAAAAGCTTCTGCACAGCAAAGGAAACAGTCAAGAAAACAAAGAGGCAACCCACGGAATGGGAGAAGATATTTGCAAATGACAATACAGACAAAAGGTTGATATCCAGGATCTATAACGAACTCCTCAAACTCAACACACGCAAAACAGATATTCAGGTTAAAAAATGGGCAGAAGATATGAACAGACACTTCTCCAATGAAGACATACAAATGGTTATCAGACACATGAAAAAATGTTCATCATCATTAGCCATTGGGGAGATTCAAATTAAAACCGCTTTGAGATACCACCTTATACCACTTACAATGGCCAAAATTAGCAAGACAAGAAACAACGTGTATTGGAGAGGATGTGGAGAAAGGGGAACCCTCTTCCACTGTTGGTGGGAATGCAAGTTAGTGCAGCCACTTTTGAGAACAGTGTGGAGATTCCTCAAGAAATTAAAAATAGAGCTTCCCTATGACCCTGCAATTGCACATCATATTTCTTAAATTAAATACACAGTCACTATAACATTGGATATTTCATGTACTGTACCTTACTTAATTTTGGTTTTGTGACAGGGTATTGCTGTTTCTACTGTGGTTTCCCAGAAATGTGTTGCTTAATAATTAATGATGGCAAAATTTTTGTCCAAGGTTTAGCAAACATCCACACAGGATTTATATGAATCACTTCATTTAGTAGCTGTTGCACCTCAATTTTTATTGAATGGAATGAATAAGATCTCATTTTATTTATGTTTTTAATAAGACAGTATGTTTGTTTATTTTTGGTATTTATTTTTTTAACTTTATTTTTCCACTGTTCCAAGATTCACTGTTTATGCATCACACCCCGTACTCCATGCAAAACCTATCCTCCTTAATACCCACCACAAACTAGTTTTAAAGGACAGGAACACTTAGTTTAAGTGATGAGTTAACTGTGTTGAAGTGTTATCTCCAGTGTTCATGGATTAGCCCATATAATACATAAGGAGGGGTCATTTATAGATCTTTAACTTTTCTTTTTTGTATGTGGATACCATTCAGATCAGCTAGAGGCGATTTCTGTAGGTAATTATTTTAGTTAAGTGTCATTGTGGTTCTCCAGCGTGGCTGCATTCAGCTCTTTTTACTCTCAAACGTAGCAGCTTCAGTTCTGTCTTTGAGAACGGCCTCACCTCATGTGCTAGCATCCTCATGGTAACATACTGGGCACCTAATGAGAGGACTTAGTTTCCTTAAAACAAAATGAGATTGTGTAGAACTTATCATCTCATAAAACCCTTCTACCTCCAGTTCTGTGGCTACATAATTAAGATTTGTCAAATTCAGTGCATAGACTTCCTTACGCATACTCTGAATCCTAGTCATTCTTAAATACTTGCAGTGTCCTGGGAATACTGCACTCTTACGTTGGCTCAGCTGTCACTTCCTTCAGGTGCGCCTCTAACCCATTAGGGATAACATCCAGGCTTCTGGAGCATTTCATTGTACGCACTCCTGTCCCTGATTTGACATCACCATCTATGCCATGCTCACTTGTGGGTCCCTGCCACTTCAAATGACATTTTGTACATAACTTGTGTTCAATTATGATTTGTTGGCTGAATTGGTGACCGAATAAGTGAGTCCATTTCCATACCAGAACAGATCTTAGTAAATTCGCACAGTTAAGTAGTTCCTTAAGTTTCTGCTTTTCCTGCCCTCCTGTAGGTAGTCAACACATGAGAGACTTTCCTTGTTCATCAGTATTATTTGTGAAATTCTGGCTAGGGAGAAAGGCAGAGTCCTTTTGACAAAGTGACTCTGAGTTATTATTAGGAAGTTTTTTTTCATGCAGCAAAATATCCCATGACTCCTGTATCTGACCTAGATATACCACATTTATTGGCATTCTCATCGTATTTCTTCACTGTTTACTTAGGGAGAGATTCAAGTCATACAGAGTTTCAAGTCATATAAAGTTTCCCTCCAGAAATTCACTTGTTTTGTTTTGATAGGTACCACCCTGTAGAATTTATGCAGAAATGTCTCCACTTGTTTGAAGTTACCATCTGTTAGCACTTTTCAGTTGATATTCATCTGTTTCCATCCACACATCAAAATTAATTGACTGTGTATGTGCTCTTTGCAAGACTTCATGCTAGGGACTTATATAGGTTCCCTTTTTGATCTCTGCCCCCTGCTGCTGAGAGGACAGGCAGGGAAGCATTGTGGTGCCACAGGAAGGGCTGGGGCTTTAGCTGAATTCCCATGCCAGCTGTCCATCCTGACTTTCTGTGTGACCTTGGAAAAATCACCTAATCTCTGAGTCTCAGTGATTTCCTCTGTAAAGCATAAATCTAATGCTTGCATCACAAAATACAAAGTGGGACAATTCTTAGAAGATTGACTTTGTTATTACTTATTGCCTCTTTCCTTCCCTGAGATATATTTTATTTTCAGGTCTTAAACCTCCTGACTCATCCAGGAAAGTCAAATTAGTTAGTGAAGAATTCCTACTTCATTATTATAGCATTGTATAACCAGAGGCGCATCATTGAGCCTGGCTCCTTATGTGGTGGACATTGAGTCAAAGATGGCCCACACATAGGTCACACAGTTGATTAATAGACTTAGAGATGGGATTAGAAATGACAGTTCTCTGGTTTTGTTGGTGTATTCTTTGATGTGTTCAAACAGAAGGACTATGGTCTAGAGTCTAAGAGCATGGATCCTTGAGCCAGATTGCCAGGTGTGACTCCTGATACTGGTCCTTACTAGTTTTATGATGTTGTAAGTTTCTAAACCAGGAGTAGTAACCTATCTCTTCACATTGTAAGGAAGACTCAGTGGCTCTTTCATATGACAATTCCTTAATGGAATCACCAGCATGTAATCAGTGCTCTGTGTATGGAGGTTATTGTTAATAGTAGTAGCACTACTAGTAGTGCTAGTAATAGCAGTAGTAACAACAGAAGTAGAAGTAGCCAGAATGCTCATAGGAAAACTCTCTGAGCCCCACAGCAGATTAGAAATAATAAAGGATAAAAGATGCAGTCTAGAAGCTAAACTGAACTCTAATATTAAATTTATTTTATAAGATAATTATATTTCTGGGTCTGGCCTGATGCAATATTAACTCAGGACATCTGGTATTTATTCTTGGTAGACCCTGTCAACTCCTGAGTTCTCCCTAAGCAGAAGTTCAAAGTATACGTGGAATGATTCTGGGAAATAAGGTGCTAAGACAAGGGGGATTGATGTGGTTTGCTTGGCCCCTCCAGAAGAAGGGTCTCTAGGAGAGCCAGATGTGCTGAGGCTATGAATCAAGATGAGATACATATAGAATTGCCCACTTTGGGATAAGGATGCTAGGATGAGTGAGCTACATCAGGTGTTGGAGATCTACGACAAGCAGCTGTTTGCTGGCTGGATTTTGCTTCCTTTTTGTCAGATCACTCCTGTTGTGCATGACTACACAGACACACAGACACACACACACACACACACACACCCCACACATGCAAAAGCACACACACTCACATTACTTTATCTAGACTATCCCACATTGTGTTCTACACATTTCTCATTAACACATTTCCTTTTCTTCTCTGTTATGTTTACATTATAACTTTACTCTCTAAGGTAGCTGATAACTCATCATCCTTCCATATGCAAGGAGTAGAGTACATTTGTACTCTGGAGTGTTTAACTAAGAAGTGTGACCAAGTCTACTTTCATAACAGAATGAAAAACCACCTCCACTTGTGATTATTCAGTGTGAAATTCCCAGACATGATAACTGGAATGAATTGAATGACCTCATAAAGCCATTCTCATACTGAAGACCCTAAGACAGTTATGGTAATAGATAGATATAATTTACAGGAAAGGTCAGTTATTAGACTTTCTTTTGGAACTCTGTATACCTTCCATAACATGATACAGTTTCTTCATACAAGATTTTGAAATAAAATTTTGAATTTTAGAGCAATTATCCAGAAATCCTTAATACCTTTTCAGAGTCACAAATAAACTACATAGACACATTGTCTTAGAAGAAAACCTGTGTGGATACTCATCATTGTGTTCCCTTGTACTCTACGCCAGCCGGCTCTGCAGGAGGCCTCTTCCTACAGTTAGGGACCATGCATCCATTGGTTTTCATGGAGAGACATATAGATAATTCAGGGTGTGTGATCAGAAGAACACAAAGTAGGATTAAATACATGAAGATTGCCAGTGGCCTGCAAGATCCCTCTTTACTTGTGAGAAACATTTTCCAAAGGTGTAAAATTTGATTGTAATGGAAAGAGATACCTATTGCTTTATAACGTGGCAAAGTTGGCAAATTTTTACCAAAATGGGAGTCATTGCTTTTTTTAAGGAATTAGGCTTTCAGACCCACAGGTCACCTTATTCTTTTCAAACTACTTTTCATCTTCTTTAAAAATAATTAAATACATCTATACCTGGTATGTTGTGCTGTTTTCCTATGTCATGATACTGGGAAGGCATCATTAGAAGATTATATTAAGAATCTCCACTTTCTAGTGGACATTGACAGTCAAATTGATTTATTTTTGCACTTGCAGAACAATGTATCCATTTAATTTCTTCTTCCCAACTATAGCTTAATTTGCTAACTACAGTTATGATTCATTTTATCTTTCATATTGGCACCAGGAAACCACTGACTGCCTCATTAGTGATATTTACTCTCCCTTCTGCACCCCTCTCCACAGGGCAGGCCACTGGCCTCAAACATCCTTTCTCTACTGGACTAGGTCCTCCCCTCCCCTGTGTAGCTTGAAAGCTATGATTCCTCAGAGAAGCTTTAAAGTTCCATTACTGACCTTACTTCAGAACCCTGAAAAAGGACTTAGGAGGGATGCAGGAGAATAATTGTCACTATGATCAAGAAGCTTCATAGAATGGTGGTTATGAAAGTATAAACCCTGCAGCCATCCTACCAGGGTAGAATCTGGCCCTGCTTCTTACCAAGAGAGAAAACTTTGACAAGTTCTTTAACCTCTGAAGGGCTCGCTTTCCTCATCTATAAAAGGAGTATAAGCTCATACTTGCTTCGGAGAGTTGATACTATAATGTATCTGAAACACTGTAAATAGTATGTAAGATTTTTATTAAATAAAACTGTTGAAAATAAATAAATCCTTGCTCTGCCATGTCACGTGGGGTATAATTTTCTTTGTGTTCCATGTTTAGGTCTTGTTTTATCAGCTTGACTATCTGCTTTGTGAGTGAAGGGACCATGTCTTCTGTTCTTCCCATCTCCATGTTCAGTAGTTGGTATGGAACAGAGACTCTGTAATATTCACTGAGCTGAATGAGTGAGTCCTTCCTCTTCCAGCTAAGTAGGACAGCTCTCAGTTGGAGTGGAAATAATGGTAAGAGTCCACTACTGCCTGAGAAAGTAACACAGCCAGTATCAGAAAGCCACAAAAAGTGCTATCAATTCTGGAGTGACTGGCCGTTTAATGCATGTGATGTAATGCACCCGTGTATACAATATCATCTGTTCTATGAGTCCCTGCCACTGGTTCTCGGATGTATATCTTCTGGTATATTGAGAGGACACAGAGAATGGGGTCTTGTTCCTGTTCAATCAGTGTTAGACCTTGGTAGAGTCACCTAGCCTTTCTGCAACAAGGACTGTATGCTCATCTGTCAGTGGCAGGGATGAGGTGAGAGAGAGTTTGACTAAATCATTTCTGTACTTCTTCCACCAACCATCAACTTCCCAGTTTTGTTTTATATGAATTGTAGCTTCATCACATGGAAAACAGAAAATGGTATGACTGTTCCTTGAAAACATTTTTATCACAAGGCTTACATCCCCAGGAGTGTGTCCGTGGTACTACTAAGGACTTCAAATCCCATCTATTCTTTCTTTGTAAAGGTCAAGCATTCACTTGTGTGGGATCTTTGGTCTCTTTATTGTTACAATGTTATTTTGGTAGCTGGCCTCCATAATGACCCTAGTGATTCCGACCTTCTGGTATTCACACTCTTGTCCAATGCCTTCCCACACTGATTAGAACTGATCTGTGTAACCAGTAGAATATTGCAAAATTGATGGTGTATCACTTTTAAGATTAAGGCTGAGCTTCTGACTTAATTGTTGTCATACTCTGTCTCTCTGATCTCTCATTATGTGGGAAACCATGTCCTGAACAGTTCTATGGAGAGGCCGATAGGGGAGGATCTGAAGCCTCCAACCAGCAGCCATATGAGTGAGCTTGGAATCAGGTATTCCAACGCCAGCCAAGTTTTCAGCGATCACAGCCCCAGCTTGACTGCAGCCTCCTAAGAGATCTGAGCCTGGACCAGCCAGGTAAGTCACTCCCTTGTTCCTGACCAGTAGAAACTATGTGAGAGAATACATGTTTGTTTTAAGCTGCTATGTTTGGGGGACATTTTTAGGCATCAATAGATAACCAGTAGTCATCTTCACTTTACTAAACTAGCTTTCTAGAATGTTTCTGCCATGTACTTTTTATGTCCTCTTACAGCTAGAGGTGGACAGATGGGGACACATACTGTTTCCATTTGTAAATGAAAATGCTCACTTTCCAGATCATGTAGTTTGTTGGAAAGTGGGCCAGATGGCATTCTTCCTTTCTTTAAACAGTCTTACTGAGATACAGTTTATGCCATAGAATTCGTCCATTTAAAGTATACAATTCAGGGGCACCTGGGTGTCTCACTGGGTTAAAACTCAGCCTTCAGCTCAGGTCATGGTCTCAGGGTCCTGAGATTGAGCCCCACATCAGGAATATCTGCTCAACAGGAGCTTGCTTCCCCCTCACTCTCTGCCTTTTTATCTGTCTACTTGTGATCTCTCTCTGTGTGTCAAATAAATAAATACAATCTCAAAAAAATTATTTCAAGTATACAATTAAAATATTTTTAATATATTCACAGAATTGTGCCACTATTCCCACAGTCATCTTCTTTTAAGATTTTATTTATTTATTTAAGAGTGAGAGTCTGGGCACAAGTAATGGGAGGAGCAGAGGGAGAGGAAGAGTGGATCTGAAGCAGATTTCCTGCTGAGCAGGGTGCCTGACAGGACACAGGGCTTCACCCCAGGACTTCAAGATCATGACCTGAGCCGAAACCAAGAGTCCAATGCTTAAGTAACTGAATCCATCCTGGCGCCCCCTATTACCATAGACTGAGAGAGTTATCACCCCCTCCTAGAAGAAACCCCATAGCCATTAGCTGTCCTTCCTCTATATCTCCCATTTCCCTTCTTCCCTGTCTACAGTTGTAAGTGCCACTCATCTCTTTTCAGTTCCTATAGTTTCACCTCTTCTAGACATTTTGTATAAATGCAGTCATGCACTGTGTGGTCTTTTTTGCCTGGCTTCTTCTAGTTAGTGTAATGTTTTCATGGTTCTTCCATGTTGTACCTTACATTAGTCCTTCATTACTTTCAACTGCAAAATAAGTTTTCATTAGGTCGTAGATACACCACATTTGATTTATTTGCTGATCAGTTCATGGGCATTTGGGTAATTTCCACTTTGTAGATATTATGAATAATGTTGCTGTGAAAATCCATATACAATTTTTTTGTGTGGACATATGTTTCATTTCTCTTGGGTATATACCTATGGTGGAATTGTTGGGTCGTGTGATAATCCTCTGTTTAGCTTGTTAAGGAGCTGCCAAACTGTTTTCCAGCACAGCTGCACTGTCATACACTCCCGCCAGCAACATGGAAGAGCTCTGCTTTTTCCACGCCCTTAAGCACCCTTGTTATTTTCTGGCTTTTTGACTATATCTGCCTCAGCCAGCACGAAGAGGCACCTCTTCCTGCTACTCATTGTTATGACGTTGATCATCTTTTCATGTGTTTACCTGCCAGTTGTATCATTTGGGGGAAAGGTTCTATTTAAAACTTAGAGCATTTTTAATTGGGTTATTTGTCTTTTTATGAATAAGTTGAAAGAGTTCTTTATGTATTGCCAAACAGTATTCTTAATATTATGTGCATATAAACACAAAGCAAAGCACAGGATTGTGGCACTAATTGGAGGCTTGTGAGGCCCCCCAAAGCACCTGAGTCTGAAACATCTGGATAATTGAAGACCAACCAAGCTTCAGTTGTACACCTCAATTTGCAATTGTGTATCTTCAGTTTTGGTTGCTTTTTTCCTCCTTCATTGACACTAACCCTTCTGTTTTGGCGGAAAATTAATTTCTATAAGCATGGTCTTTAGCAGATTTCTGGGATACGTTCTCTATAATTAAGAGATTTAATCATCTTAAACTTTTGGATAACCATGGCTTTCCAGAGTATCTATTTTCTTGTTTGTTCTTTCAATACATAGTTGTTAGAAAGTTAAATATGTGCATTTTAGGAAATCTAAAATATACAAGGGATAAAAATGAAATTTTGGTCTGTATTCATGGATGTCTATCTTGATACCTTTTTCTGTCAGTTGGCTTCAAAGTTTATGTTCATAATTTTATGATTGAATCACCAACACCATATATGAAGATGGGCATGATAGAAATATTCCCTACTTACTGTATTTATAGATCATGTATGCAAATGTGTTAAAAATAAATACAATTCTATGGATTTGCTTATCTTATAACATGGAGAATAAAGTTAAGGAATAAATATACTTAGCTTTTGGTAGTTTTAACAATGTATATGTTTTATTTCTGACATCTAGCATTTTCCTACAAAAATGTGATTTATTTATTCAAAGACTGCCCACCATGAGGGAAGCACACTTACTAGATAAGAGTTTTTCTATACTAGCCTTCAGGGAGCTCACAGTCAAATAGCTAAGGAAAAAAGGTCAGAAATAAATTACTTTAATAGACTATAAGTACTATCATGCAGGTAGAAATAAAGCAACAAAACGAATGCCTTAGGCCTTGAGCGAAAGTGTCCTAGAGTTGACACTGTCTATGCTGGTATTTGTTGGATTACTAGGAGCTTTTTAGCAGCGGGAACAGGTGACATAGTGCACTATTCAAATGCTCAAAGTTCTTAGGAAAGAGTGGCAGGTGATGAAGATAGCAAAAGAAAGACCAGATTGGTAATCACCTTTGTCAGGTTAGGACTTTGGGTTTCTAGATAGTAGAGCTATAATCTAAGAAAATAAGAGTTAATCATGTGATTTAATTTTTGTTTTTAGAAAGACTGCTCTATCAAAGAATTGATGGGAAGAGAGATGGTCCAGGCAGGTAGACTATTAAGCAGACATTTGAAAAAAATTCAGGCAAATGTTATTGAAGAGCTAGCATGCTGAAGGGGAAAACTTTAAAGAGGGAGAATTAGATGTGGATGTTAGAAAGAAGGAGTTACAAATGAAGTTTCTAGCTTTTGAAGACGGGATAAAAATGGTGACGCTAACATATTGGCCAATTGAGCAAATTTTCAACATGGTGAATTCTAATGGTATAGGACAAAGTGTTTATATTAGCAATACTAATAAAAGCTACAATTTAAATTGAATGCTTACCATTTACCAGGTTCCTAGTTACATGTTTATGTGTGTGTGTGTGTGTGTGTGTGTGTGTAGGTACATATGTATATGTATATGTATTAACATCTTAATTTTGTTTAATTTTTTTCACGTTTCCAAAGTTCATTGTCTATTCATTGTTTATGCACCACACCCAGCACTCCATGCAATATGTGCCCTCCTAATACCCACCACCATTCTCACCCAAGATGCCCACCCTCCCACTCCCCCACCCACTCCCCTCCAAAACACTCAGTTTCTCTATGATCTTACATTTTGTGATCTTACCCAACGTACTATATACTATCTCAATAAAATCATTTCAATTTTGAGGATTTCCTATCTCATAAAATGAAGAACATTTTTAGAAGCTAGGTTTATGAAACTGCGTTATTACTATTATAATCTCTTTGTGGCCACTAGATTCTGTCTGATGTAGTTGCACAAGACAGATGAGAGATCATCAGTTAAATGAAATTATAGAATGGTTCTGAAATGATTCAGCTACTTTTATCTCCAACTTAAAGAGGATAAAAATTACATTGTTTAATGGAATTAATTACTTAGCTCTGGGTATTTTCTAGTATAAAGTAGGGAAGTTGAAATGTTGTATATTGCATTTTGTAGTTCTTGGGTTTATTTTCACTTTTTACTGTAATTTTTAATGTTAACATCTAAGTTTCTGGCCTATGCCAGAGAATATGATTGTATGGTATATGATTTCTGACTTTTCTTTATAAATTTTTGCAAAATCAGATATTTGGAAGTATGACATGTATGTTGAAAAGGATGTTACCAGTTATGTGAATCATCAGTCTCTTCCTAATATTTTGTCCTCTTCTTCAGTCACTCACTAAGACAGCTGTGTATTGTTTTCCACTTCAATTGTGGGCATGTCAATTTCTTCTTGTTAAACGATTGGTTTGAAACCTATATTGTGAGGTCCATAAAGCTCAGGAGAGTTCTTTTATTAAGTGGAAATAACTTTCTTTTGTTCAATTTGTTTTTGTTTTGTTTTGTTTTGTTTCGTGTTTTTTTTTTTCATCTCTGTCTCCCTTGACTCAGTAGAATGAGTCTGAGATTCTTTCATGTTATATACATCAGAAGTTTGTTCCTTTTTATTTCCAAGCAGTATGCCCTTTGTGGATATACCACAGTTAGTTTCTTCATTTGCCTGTCAATAGACATTTAAGTTGTTTGCCCTTTAGGGCTATTATGAAGGAAACTGCAGTGAATGTTTGTATGCAAGTCTTTTCTGTTTTCAGTCTTTTGGGTAAATGCCACAGAGTTAAATTACTGGATCATATAGTAAGTGTTTCTGTACCTTTAGAACCTCTGGTATATTGTTTAATAGAATTGATATGAACAGACTTAACATTTTTGGTTCCTCAGTTTAGGCAGAAAAATAGTCTTCCACCATAACATATGATGTTAGCTGGCTATAGAGTCTTCTTGTAGATGTCCAGTATTAAATTGAGGAATTGTCTTTTTAGTTTTGTAGTGTTTTCTCAGGTATGGGTGTTGAATTTTGTCAAATACATCTCTTGCAACTTTGAAACTGTCATATGTTGTTGTTGCTTTGTGTTTTTAGTCTTAATAAAGTAATTACAGTGATTTTTTTAAATAGACATTTATTTTAGAATAGATTCAGATTTCCAGGAAAGTTGCAAGACATTTACAGAGTTTCTGAGTGCCATCAACCCGTGTACCTTTTCTTTATTCTTTTTTAAAGGTTTTGTTTATTTACTTGAGAGAGATCACAAGAAGTCAGAGGGAAGGCAGAGAGAGAGGAAGGGAAGAAGTCTCCCTGCTGAGCAGAAAACCTGATGCTGGGCTGGATCCCAGAGCCCTGGGATGATGACCTTAGCCAAAGGCAGAGGCTTTAATCCACTGAGCCACCCAGGGGCCCCAAGAGTACCTTTTAAACAATTTAAAATACCATAATACAATTGTCACAACTAAAGAACCAGCAACCATTCATTGTTATTGACTGAAATCTGAACTTACCAGACTTTTACCTAATGTCCTTTTTCTATCCCAGATCTCATCCCAAGTAAAATATTAGATTCAGTCATTATATCTTCCTTAAGCTCCTCTAGAGTATGACAGCTGTTCAAAACTTTCTTATTTTTGATGATCTTGACAATTTTGAGGCATTTAGTGGAATGCCCTTCATTTTGGGTTTGTTTCATGTTTCTTTACAGTTAGAGCGGTGTTATGTGTGGGTTTATTAAGTATTTTCAGTCCATACACATTAGGGATACGGCTGCAGTTTTCCTGTCCTTTGTGTGGTCTTGGCACCGGGATAAAGGTGGACTCATAAACTGAGGTGGGGGGTGTTCCCTCCTCCTTCCAGAAGGGTGTATAAGGGAAAGTCACTATTTCCTCCTAAAATGCTTCACTGAATTGACTAGAAAAGTGATCTAGGGCCTTGAGGGGTTTCTTTTCTTGAAAGGTTTTAAATTATGATTTTATTTCTTCAACAGAAATAAAACACTCTGTCTTGAGTTAGTGTTGGTAACTAGTTTATTTCAAGGAATGTGTACACTTCATCGCAGTTGTCAACTTAATCACTGCAAAGGTATTCATAATATTTTTAAGTGTTTATTATATGTAAGAACTGTCATGTTAGTTATTTCTTTTATTTTTCATAGTAGTAATTTCTGAATTCTTTTTCTTCCTAGATCAGTTTACAGATGCATCAGTTTCATTTCTCTTTTCAAAGAACTAGCTTTTGGTTTTGTTGATTTTCCCTATTGTGTGTTTACTTTTTATTTCATTAATCTTTTTTTCTTTGTTTTTTAAGGATTTATTCTAGTATAATTATGGACAGTAAAGTACTCATATTTAAAGTATGCAGTTTGATGAATTTTTATGCATTATGTCCTTGAACCTACCACTTCAATCAAGATAATGAACATTTTCATAACCTCCAAAAGTTTCCCTGTGTGCCTTTCTGATTCATTCTTTCCTGCTGCCCTACCAAGTTGTCCTCAGGCGATCAGTGATCTGTTTGGGGTCCCTTGAGCTTAGTTTGCATTTCTGAGAATTTCATATAAATATGCCATGTTACTTTTTATTGCTGAGCAGTATTATAAAGTGTGGGTATACCACAATTTGTTTATCCCTTTTACCTACTGGTAGGGCTTCCGACAATTTCGAGATTAAAAATTAAGCTGCTTTGTATATTCATGCACAGCATTTGTGTGTACTTTTACTTCATATGCTTTTATTTTTTGATAAGTACCAAGACTTAGGATGCCTGGGCTGTATGGTAGATATATTAAGAATCTACCAAAGTGTTTTCACCATTTCATATTCCTAGTAGCAGTATATGAAAGTCACAGTTCCACATCTTCACCAATATGTTGTATGGTCATCTCTGAAAAATTTGTCGTTCTGGTATGTGTGTTATGCCGCTTTGTGGATTTAATTTTTATTTTCCTGATGACTAACGCAGTTGAGCATCTTTTCCTGGGCTTATTTGGAATCCATATATCATCTTTGGTAAAGTGTCAATCCACATCAAGTGTTCATTTTGAGGTTTTTTTTTTTTTTTTGGTTGTTGTTGTTTTCATGGTTTTTTTTTTTGGTCTTACAGCTGAATATTAAGTATTCTTTATAAATTCTGGATCTATGCTGCCCATTATGGTAGCCACGGACCACTGGAAATTTACATTTAAGTTAATTAACTTTATTATGTTTAGTTAACCAACATATGATACTTCATTAGTTTTTGGTATAGTGTTTAGCAATTCATTAGTTGTGTATCACACCCAGTGCTCATCACCACATATGCCCTCTTTCATACTCATCACCCAGTTACTCCATCCCCCCCATCCTCCTCCCTTGTGTAACCCTTGGTTTGTATCCCGGAGTTCACAGTCCTTCATGGTTTTTCTCCCTCTCTGATTTCATCCCCCTCCAGTTTTTTCTCCCTCTCCCTACTGCCCTCTCCCCATTCCTTAGGTTCCACATATGAGTGAAAATGTATGATAAATATCTTTCTCTGATTGACTTATTTCACTTAGCATAATCCCCTCCAGTTCCATCCATGTCAGTGCAAATGGTGGGTATGCATCCTTTCTGATTCTGAGTAATATTCCATTGTATATACAAACCACATCTTCTTTATCCATTCGACTTTTGAAGGACATCTTGGCTCTTTCCACAGTTTGGCTCTCATGGACATTGCTGCTATGAACATTGAGGTGTATGTACCCCTTCTTTTCACTACATCTATATATTTGGGGTCAATATCTAGTAGTACAATTGCTAGGTCCATAGGGTAGCCTTTATTTAACATCATGAGGAACCTCCAGCTGTTTTCCAGAGTGGCCGTACCAGCTTACATTCCCACCAACAGTGTAAGAATGTTCTCCCTCTTATCAGGAAATTCAGTTGGCAGTGTAGTACTAAATAGAAGTCCCTTATTGAGCCACATGTTTTGTCAGTATTTTTCTCCAGTGTGTAGCTTGCTTTTAATTAGATTCACAATGTCTTTCCAAGAACCACGTTTTAAATTATGATGAAATCTGTCATTTTTTTTCCTTTATACTTTTGTGTATTCTATCTACTATAAGTTTTGTTTTGTTTTCCTAGACCCAAGGTCAACACTTTTTCTTGAGCCTTATGGTAGAATTGTTATCATTTCTGATTTTACATGTAGGGCTCTGATCCATTTTGAGTTCATTTTTGCATCTCATATGAGATCAGTGTTGGTACTTACACTGCATATGACTCTCCATTTGTTTCAGTGTTGTTTCTCAAAAGATTTTTCTGTCCCTCTTAATCATCTCTGCACCACTGTCACATATTCATTTGGCTGTATAAGTGTGTGTTCTGGACACTCTGTTCTTCATGCTAGTATCACACTTTCTTGCTAACTGTGACTTTAAAATATGTTTTTAAATCAGGTGGCCAGAGTCCAAATTTGTTCTTACTTTTGAAAATCATTTTGGTATTAGGTTCTATAAGCTTCCTTAGAAATGTTTTAATCAGTTTGACAATTTGTGTAAGAATGTTGCTCGGATTTTCATGATAACCACATTTTATTGACATCAATGTGAATAACGTTGATGTTTTAGGAATATTGAGACTTGCCATGCATGAACACAGTATTTCATCATTTATTTCAGCCTGTTTTTATTCCTCTTGACAATATTTTACTGTTTTCAGTGTCTTATATATATTTTGTCACATTTATCCTTGGATAATTGTTTCTTGCTAATATAAGTGGCACAGTTTAAAATTTTCAAATTCTATTGTTCACTGCTAATATATAGAACAATCACATAGTGATTGTATCTGGCAACTTTATTAAATGTACTGTTAGTTCCAGTAGCCTTTTTTAGTAGCATCATTAGGACCTTTCTGCATTCACAATCACATCATCTTTCACTCAATGCCCCTTATATTAATGAGGTTTCTCCATTTTAGCCATTGGGAACATGAGCTATTTCCACCCCGATATTAGTTCTACTTGCTTTTTCCCTGGCAGTTATGTCTCTGGCCTGGGCGCATTTCCTCACACACATTCATTGGTCAGCTCTCAGATGAAAACTTGAGCAGCAGCCTTAGCTGGTCTCTGAGCCCCATGTCTGGATAGCTCTTTCCTCATTGGTTGCTCTATTTTGTGAATTTTAGCTACTCTGGCCTCCTTGAATTCTTAACTGTCTCCTCAGGCTGGGCTCTGTTTGGCCTCCTCTTCCCCGAACTGTGGAGTAGAATCTATACAGTGATCTAGGGCCATCTTAGAGCTCACCTCATTTGTTTCTCTTCTCCTAGGGATCACTGTTCTGTGCTCTGTTGTCCAGTTCTGAAATGCTTGCTTCTTCCTTCTTTTCTCTCTCTCCTTCTTTCCTTTCTTCCTTTCTACTGCTTGCTTTCTTTCTTTCTTTCTTTCTTTCTGTCTTTCTTTTTTTCTCTATTTATTTCTCCTTTTCTCTGTCTTTCCTCTAGTTTTTTGTAGTTGTATAAGTATTTCTAGCATTGTTGAAAACAGAAATCTCTTAATGACTTTTGCTCTTATCTTTGTTATTTCCTTCCTTTTACTTATTTTATATGTTTTTATTCTTCTTTTCAAAAGTTCTTAAAATAGAAACTTGACTTAGTGATTCTGAACCTTTCATCTTTAGCATGCGATGTTTTTTTCTAAGCACTGTTGTGGCTGCCTTGTTCACAGATTTGGATATGTTGTGTTTTCATTCTCTTTCAATTCAAAATGTTTATCACTTTTCCTATAATTTCTTCATATACCCATGATTATTTTATTGTTCTATTTAATTTCCAAAATTTTCTGGACTCTCCCAATGCTTTTCTATCATTAATTGCTCTTTTAATTATCATGTCATTGGAAAATCTACTCTGTATGATATCTTCAAATTACTAGGATTCTGAATCTGTAGATCAATCAGGGTAGAACTGATATTTTAATCATTCTGAGTCTTGCAACCTAACATGAACAAAATGGATGTCTCATTTATTTAAGTATTCCTTATTATTCCTCAGCAGCATTTTATCTTTTTTGGTGTACTCATATTTTACATATTTTATCATATATACCCCTAAAAATTTCATATTTACTGCTATTTGTAGATAGAGTTTTTTAAAGTTTATTGCCTGTATGCAGAAATACAGCTGGTTGTTGTTCTTTGTATGTTTTCTATCCTGTACCTTTGCTAAACTCACTTAGTTTTAGTAGATTTTTTTTGCTTTCTACACCGATGGTCATGTTGTCTATAAACAAGGATAGTTCTACTTCTTTGTTCCAATGTAGATTTCCTTTATTTCCCATTTTTTCCTGATTTGTCTGGCCAAAGCCTAAATACATTGTGGTAAAGAAGTGGTGATGGTAAACATCACTGTCTTAACCTTGATATTAAGAGGAAAGGGGAAATTCACTTCTGCTCCTAGCTTGCTGAATTTATCACGAATACTGAATTTTGTCATTTTTTTTCCATTGCCAATTGAAATAACCATAAGATTTTTTTATTTTTAATTTGTTAATATGTGAATTATGTTCATTGGTTTTAGAATGTTAAAGCAACACTGCATTCTTGAGATCAACCCCACTCGATCATGATATAACATCCTTTATCCTGTATTGTTGAATTCGATTTGCCAAAGCGTATTTTTAGAATTTGGCATCTGTATTCCTGAGGGATACTGGTCTATAGTTTTCTTTTCTTATGATGTCTTTGTCGACCTCTGGTAATCAGATTGATACAGCTTCTATGACTGAGTTGTTGTTTCTTCCCTTTAGGTTTATGGAGCAGTTTATGTAGGGTTAGTTTTGTTTTGTTTTGTTTTTTGTTGTTGTTTTTGTTTTTTGTTTGTTTGTTTGTTTGTTTTTCTTTCATCCTTTCTTCTCTTTTTCCTTTTCTATCCTTTCCTTTCCCTTCCTTCCTTCCTTCCTTCTTGTTTTAGAATTCACCTGTGATTGCTGTATGGGCTTTGAGTTTTCTTTTGTGGGAAGGCTTTAACTATATACTCAATGTCTCTTATAGATTACTGAGGTTATTTGTTTTTGAGTAAACTGTGGTAGATTGCATACGTTATGGATTTTTTTACAATGTCTTCAACATTGTTAAATTTATAGCCATGTAATTATTCATATTACTTCCTTATTGTCCTGTTAATATCTATAGAATTTATAGTCATATTTTGTCACAAATTTTTGATAGTAGTAATTCTAATATTAATATAGTATATAACAGTACTGTTAGTATCTTTTTTCTTTTATGGTTGGCCAATCTAATAAAGGTTTAATAGGTATATTTTTTATATTTCATTTCATTTATTTATTTGAGAGAGAGATAGAGAGCATGAGCAGCATGGAGGGGCAGAAGGAAGAGAAGCAGACTCCTCACTGACCAGGGAGCCCAACTCACGGCTTGATCACAAAACCCAGAGATCATGACCTGAGCCAAAGGCAGACACTCAGGATCCCAAAAGATTCAGATTATTTCCTCCAAATTATCAGAGCACAATGCTTTGAAACTGGAACTCACCCACAAGAAAATTAATGGAAACTAATGAGAATGCAGACACATTGCTCTAAACCTATGTGATACAACAAAGGCAGTCCTTAGTCCTAAGTCAGAAAGGGAAAATACATAGCCACCCAAGCCTCACTCAAAAGAAAAAAAAATTGAAAAACCCCATCCTAACTCCCTTTATACCTTAAAGAACTAGAAAATCAATAACAAGTTAAGCCCAACCCACTTGTTGCCAGCTTTTTCCTGTGTGCCCCTTTGGTTGGTGTTCAGTCCCAGGACACATACTCTTCTCTTCATGGTCCACATCTGTTCCCGTTTTTTGAGATTACCTCTCTGTTCATATTATTCTCTCCCCTGAGCTCTAGAGCCTGTGTATCTGCACAGGGATGAGACAGCTCCATCTGACACCTCACTCGTTCAATAATTACTGTATGGGAACGCCCTATGTGCTGATGCGGAAGAGCTATGGAATGCCCCTGAAAACATTCTTTTTTTAAGTTTTGGCGGGGCAATTTAGTGATGCGTCAGTTGGATATAATATCTGGTGCTCATTTCATCAAATGCCATCTGTAATGCCCACAACCCAGTTACCCCATGTCCCAGCTTACCTCCTCTCCAGCCACCCTCAGTTTGTTCCCTAGTGTTGAGTCTCTTATGGTTTGCCTCCCTCTCTATATGCATCTTGTTTTATTTTTTTCCCCTTCCCCTAGGGTCATTGGTTTCGTTTCTTATATTATGCTTATTATAGAAACCATATGGCATTTGGCTTTCTGTGACTGACTTCTTTCCCTTAGCATTATAGCCTCTGGTTCCATCCTCACCCTCACAAACGACAAGATATCAGTCTTTTGGTGGCTGAGTAATATAACATTGTATCTAGGTACCACCTATTCATTATCCAGACATCAAAAAGTTCTGCTTTTGTACCCAGCTGTTTATATTACTTGGTGGTATCTTCCTGAAGGAGACTGCCTCCCCTCCATGGTATCATCAGCAATACTACACTCAATTCAAATCTCCATCCTCCTGCCTTCCCAATGGCGGTCATGTTTCTACTTGTAGCCTTGCCGCAATTATATGATCACACCTTTGATTGATTTCTTGAGTGTTCAGAATGACTCGATAAGTATGAACTTGTATTTCATGGAGGAAAACAATGCAATTCTTCCCCCCAAGAATATTCTGATTGGATGCTGGACATGGAGACTATGAACCTGGTGACAGGATGGATTTTGTTGTCCCCCTTCTATGAGAGCTTAATGCCACTATGATATTGGCAAGCAGGTACTTACTGGTGACACCACTTCATCCACTCCAGGTTGATGTTTATTGTGGGAAGATGCCCTACAAATAATGTCTACGATTTTCTCCACTTATTCTTTAAGCTTCGATGGGCAAGCTGAGAGTAGCATTTTCTATGGCCATGTTGTCCGACTTAAGTACAACTGTGACCTTTCATGGTGTCTAATCCTCCATATCTCCATTAATATCCACATCAGTGATCTAATTAATGGTGCCTCTGTGTGGCAGATTAACCTTTGTAGTGTTTGAATCTTTCAGCCTCACTATGCCCATCAGTCTAAATACAACTCAAATATTAATTTTTCTTCTTAAAGGACTTTTTACCTCTTTTCCTTTTAAAACATGGTTTCCAGGTGATGATATCAGTCAGGGGTGTCACTGAGAAAGCCACCAGTAATTGGCCAGCTGAACTGCCTGGTGGTTGGTCACCAGTATGAGGCCAATCTGAGAAATCCCTGCTGATTGGCCAGCGCCCAGTGCTGACAACACTTGGTGGTGACATCATATGAAGAAGGCATTGTGATGTCCCAGGGCGGTTAAAAAAGCTTGGCAACACCCCAGGCTGCAGTGAGGAGAGAGAGGGCGGTTCACTCACAGTGAACCTTCTCTTTCTCAACTTATATATCCTGTTCCCTGCCCCTTCCCATGGCAAGCCCCCAGCCCACTCCTCCTGCCCTGGGCCTCTCTCTTATATGCTACACACCACCTTCATGTTAGTACTTACATTTTTACCCCTCTGTGGTCCTGAGAGTCCCCGCACCTGTATAACAGTGACTCGTCGACCCATTTTGCACCCAGAGGCTGGCCCAGGTCCTCAGGGAGACATTCTCATTTGGCACATGGGAGTGGGACACTGAATAGCGGAGTACCATGGATTCTAAGCCAGCTGGGCCCCACACCTCTGGGGTCATAGCCGTGTTCAGTACAGGAAAGCTGGGCCCACGTCCTGAGGGAACACTGGGCACACTACTACTGTGGAGCCCTCCAACCTGGTCCAGCTCAGGGCACAAGAATGTTCTGAACATCCAGCCGACCAATGTGCACAGTGTGGGGAGTGTCTGGAGAAATCAGGCAGAGAGGGAATTTTACGAAACAAGTAGGTACTGGGAAAAGGAATCACCACACCTCTGTGTGCAGTGTCAGTCATCACAACAGTGGCCCTCTGTCCATGGACTGTCGGAAACAGCTCAGCAGTGGACAAAATAATTGCCCAGACACCTGGCTAACCTGGAGCCTACAGACCATCAATCCTTAAACACAGCCTAAGAAAGAGAAATTCAGGCCTCAGAACAGAGCACGTGCCAAGAACCCAGATTCTGGGAGGCTTCTGATCCCATTTGACACTGGGCTGATGAGTCACACAAACACTTGGTGGACAAGGAGCCTCCACACCTCAAGTTGGCCAGTACAATGTAGCACAAGGCAAGTAAGCCTTGAGAAGTGACATGAAACCATGATTCCTGCATCCCAGCACTGTATTAGGAAAGTGATTCAACTCAACAGAAGCATTACCATGGGCCTTTGTACCCAGTGTACAAAAACTCAGCTCTCCCCTAGGCCAAGCGGGCACCTGGACAGCCCACTCACCAGGTGCTATTGGACCAGGAGACCAACAATGGAGCTCTCTGATAAGCTAAGTAGGCACCTTGACAGTGAGCTCCCCATGTACGCTTGGCCCTGGACCCCAACAACTCAGCTCTTTGCTTGGTCAAGCAGGCCCCATGACCATGGGCTCACTATGTGCCCATCCACTTAGAGAGCCACAGCTCAGCAATCTGATAGGCCGAGGAGACACCTTGACACTGGGCTCAACATGTGTTCTTGGTCCTTGAGACGAACAAATCAGCTCTTTGTTTGGCCAAAGAGGCAACTTCACAGCAGGCTCACCATGGGCCCATGGACCTGGAGACCAACAAGTGAGCTGTCTGGTAAGCTCAGCAGACACCTTGAGAGTGGGCTCACCATGGGCCCTTGGATACTGAGCCCAAGAACAGAGGTTTTGGCTAGGCCAAGCAGACAACTGGACTTGAAGCTCACAATGTGCCCTTGGACCTGGCAACCAATAATGCATCTCATTGCTTGGCCAAGCAGGCACCATGACAGTGGGCTCACCATGTGCCCTTGGACCTGGAGACCAACAATGCAGCTCTGTGATAAACCAAGCAGGCTACTTCACACCTGGTGCACCATGGGCCAATGGACCTGGAAGCCACAACATCAGGACTCTACTAGGCCAAGCATGCACCTGGACAGCTGGCTCACTATGTGCCCGTGGACATAGAGACCAACAAAGGAGCTCTGGTCTAAGCCAAGAAGACCTCTAGACATGTGGCTTACCATATGTCCTAAATCCCTGAGACCAACAGCTCAGCTCTTTGACTGGCCAAGGGGGCACCTTCATAAAAGGCTCACCAAGTGCCCTTGGACTAGGAGACCAAAAACTGAGCTGTCTGGTGGCTTAAGCAGGCACCGTGATAGTGGGCTAAATGTGTGCCTTTGTACCTTGAGCCCAAGAAATGAGATCTGGGCTAGGACAAGCAGACACCTAGATAGGAGGCTCACCATGTGCCCATGTACTGGGAGAACAGCAACTCAGCTCCTGGCTTGGCCAAGTGGCCACCTTGGCAACAGGCTTCCCATGTGTCCTTGGACCTGGAGAACAACAATGCACTGTAATGGGATAAGCAGGCATGTTGATAATCAGTATGCCCAGTACCCTTCAACCTGGAGACCAAAATCCACCTCTGTGACCAGCCAAGGAGGCAGCTTCACAGCTGGCTCACCATGGGCCCAGAGTTGACCAGCCAAGGAGGCAGCTTCACAGCTGACTCACCATGGGCCCATGGACATGGAAACAACAAAATCAGGTCTGTACTAGGCCAAGCACGCCCCAGGACAGCCGCTCACCACGTGCCCTTGGACCTGGAGACCAACAATACAGCTCTGCATTAGGCCAAGAAGGCACCAGGACAACGAGTTCAGCATGTTTCCGTGGACACAGATCCTTCCTTCTCCCCAGAGTACAGGGCACTCAAACACTAGGCTTTCTAGATGGCGTCAGATTAGGGGATCTGCAAACCAGCTCAGCATTGCACTGATTTGTCCAATGCAGCCATGGAGACCTGGAAGCCTCCAAACCATGAGCCCTCCATCCCAGGACAGCACGGGACTAAGAAGCCACTGGCACACCAACTTGACCCCAAATCTACGACTGCATGCTTTTCACCTCTGCAGGGAAGTGAGCATTTGAATCTCTTCTCACTTTCAATGTCCTTCAGCCTAAAGTCCTTGTGGCCTGCTATCTCTGCCTGCTATCTATTCATTCTGTGGGGAAGTCTCCTCCTGACGAGAAAAGTAGGCCATGCTGTAGAAGGTGAAACAGGCCAGTGGTTTGAAATCTTTGATTTTGAATTTCTGGCAGGAAATGAAGAGGGCAATGGTAGGAAGTAGTGCAGGAGACCCAGTCCCTGAACTATGTGGAGTCCTTGGCAGAAATCCTCCAGTTGAAGGAGCAGTGTTCCATCCTCAAGGGGGAAGTGCAGGCCTTAAAGCAAGAAGCCAAGCAGTGCACTGAGAGGCTGGCTCAGCTTCATGAGTTGGAGAGTTTCTTCATTCAAATGAAGGTCTTCCTGGGTGTTTCTATCCTACACGCAGTGCCCAAGGGTTAATGTTTGTGCACCCACCTACTATGGCATTGAAGGGGAGTTGGGAAATATGTGTTCATCTCCCCAACTGATGGCATGTTATGAATTTAAATATTAGGCAAATAAACCATTTAAAATAAAAAAATTTAAAAAAGTGATTATTTCTAAATAACCGATTTACAGAAAACAAACCCTGGGTGATTACAAAGGGCAGCCTGTTTTTGAGTCACTACTATCCGTTATGATCCATTGCATTCTTCTGAGGTTGGGGTGTCCATGGCTCTGAGGATATGTCCATTAAGTATGCAGAGTTGACAGTGAGCATAACCTGCCTGTCCTCATCAACACTTTCAGACATACTGAACTCTAGAACCAAAGCAGAGGACCTAAGTTCAGCAGCATTCTGATTGGAAGGAATAAAGAATCTGTGTGTCTATTCACAGGTATTTCTGTCTAAAGCATTGGCAGAGACCATTTTTGTCAGATTTTTGTTAAGTTGGAGGTTGGCCCCTGATATTATGGCTTTAGATTGTTGCCAGGAAAACCGCTGTTGGTCTGAGACAGATTTGCCTATGATGCAGTCCTTGGAAGAACAAATGTGACAAGACCAGGCAGGAAGGGTAGAGTGACTCCAGAGGTGGGGGATGATGCCCTGTCTCTGGGTGAGTAGTTTTGGGGTCAGAGCAGGAGGCAGGATGGTGGCCAGGCTGGTGGGCTCCATTCTGATCAAAGAGGCATTGCATGAATTGGAGGGACATGTGGGATTCACTTTGGGTGCTTTATGTGCATGGGGGTTTTCCCAGAGTAAGGCGCAGTGGGGCAGAGGTGGGAATAGGTGCACCTTGGAGACTCTAGGGTCTGCTTGGGTATGAGGAATGGGGCCACTCCCAATAGTTAGTGCTGACCTTCTGATAAATTGGACAGTGGGGGTCAGAATGGAGTTGGAAGGTGAGATTCCCAGCTGACTCCTCCTGGGCTATGCTCCATCTTAGCTCCAGGGATGTGGAGTGGGAATGCAGGTGGGGTGCAAATAGTGGGAATGCAGGTAGATGCAAAATCTGGCATCTACATTTGAGTCCAACTGAGATTGTAGGGGAAGTGCCTAGAGCTGTGGCTCCTGGGCTGAGCTCAGTAATGACAGTGTGCTCATAGCACCTGGGCATACACAGATGGGAACCATGAGGAAGTTTCCTCTGGGGATTGAAATGAACTCAAGGGAACTTGGAAAGAGGGAGACTTGCCATCATAAGATGGATGATGTCTGGGTCGATTGGAGGGGGCTGCTTCCAGGAGCCTGTGTGGAGGCTGGTAGAGTCCAGGACACTTAAATGTAAGGGGGGTGGGGGTGAGGTACCGGTTGCTTATGTGATGCTAGTGCTCGGAAACTCCTGTGATTAGCTGCTCAGATCATGCTCACCGAACCAACGGTTCCACAAACATCAGGCCCCTGGGTGGGCTGGCAGCCCAGAGCTGCTCCCTTCTTCAGTCCCTCTTCCTTCTTATGGAAAATGAGGGCAACTTTCATAGGAGGTGATTGTGTGAGCAGGAGGCAGGAGAAGGCAGGTTTGGGGAGGGGATCTACAAGGGCAGGGACAGATGCAGTGTAGAGGAGGGAGGAAATAGGGGATGGTAGACTGTGAGCTGGGTCCTTGTCCCAGCCTTTTCTCCCCAAAGGCAAAATATCAGCTTTGGGAAGGTAGTGCGTGAGATGACTCTGTCCCGTATCCAACCTTCCCTGCCCCTTTGGGCTATAGGGCATCACTGGACAGCATCTGCCAAGTCACAGACCAGCGCCAGACCCATCCTGCCTCCTTCACTGTTGCTTGACACCCACACCTTGAGGTTCTGGGGCCTTTAGGGACATTTCCAACTCCAGTGAGCCAGGGTGGGACTATAGACTTAGCCGTGTGCTGACAGGTAGAGCACTATTACAGATAGGAAGGGGAAGGTAGAGAGGTGGATTTCTAGATTCCCAGAAGCCACAGTATTTCAGGTCCCTTCACAGAGGCAATCTTCACACTATTTGGCTGCTTCCATTCTTTTCAGCAGTTATAAATGAATCTGAAGTGAAAAACTGTGCACTCTGTTTCACGGCATCTGGAATTTTCATTCTCTGGGTTCATGAAAGTGCTTGCTGGTTTACATGGTTTAGGTTTTGTTTCTTTAGAACCAATCACATGGTCTTACCAAAATAGCTCTTCCATTGACCTTTCCACCTTTGATGTAGGAGAGCTGGCTCTTTCCAACATTTGATATTTGTACTGTGTTTTATATTACCTAGCTATCCTAAAAGGCAGGTGGTACTGATAAATCCATCTGGTTTTCAGTTGCATTTTTCTCATGGCTAGAGAGGTTGAACATTTTTTTTTCCTTATGCTTTTTGTGATATCCTTTCTTTTTGATGTAATGCCTGTCCATATCTTTCATCCATTTTCTGTTTAGATAGTTTGTTTTTTACTATTAAATACTGAGAGTTCTTTACATGCACTCCATAGAAATTCTTTTTCAGATATGTGGTTTGCCAATATGTTCACCTAGTGTATAACTTGTATTTTTGTGACCCTAATAGGAACAGAGTTCTTAGTAGCATAAAAGTTTTCAATATCGATAAAGTCCTGTTTATCAAATGTTTTCTTTTACACAGTGTGCTTTTAGTGATGAAGAATCTACGAATCCCTAGATGCTAAAGATACTCTCCTGAGCATCCCTTTTAAAAGTTTTATACATTTAAGTTTTATTCTAATTCAATGATGTCATAAACTGGAGTTCACTCTTGTATAAGGGTGGAGGTTAGGTGGAGGTTTGGATTGCTTTAGTTTTGATTCTATGCCAGTGGGTGTCTAATGGCCGTGACAAAATTTCTTAAAACAACTGTCCTTCTCCTTACGTGGATTATTTACCATTGTCAGCAATCAGTTACTCATACAGGCATACATCTACTTCTGGATCCTTTCTTCTCTTTTATTGATAATTTCCTCCACCAGTCCTCAGATGATACACACTGATTGCTCCAATATTACTCCTGTTCTCCTTCTTTTCTTCTTCTCCTCCTCCTTCTCCTTCCTCTTCTTCTTCTTCTCCTTCTCCTCCTCCTCCTCCTCCTCCTCCTTCTTCTTCTTCTTCTCCTCCTCCTCCTCCTTCTTCACCTTCTTCACCTTCTTTGCCTTCTTCTCCTTTTTTATTTTTTTAACATCTTAATTTCATTTTTTTGTCAGTATTCCAAGATTCGTTGCTTATGCACCACACCCAGTGTTCCATTCAAGTCATATCCTCTTTAATAATCAGGCCAAGGCTCACCCATCTCCCTGCCCCCACACTTCAAAAATCTGCACTTTGTTTCTCAGAGTCCACAGTCCCTCATGGTTCCTCTCCCCTCTGATTTTCCACAATTAACATTTCCTTTCCTTCTCATAATGTCTTCCATGTTATTCCCCCTACTCCATAAGTGAAACCATATGATAATTGACTTTCTCTGTTTGACTTATTTCACTCAGCATAATCTCCTACAGTCCCATCCATGTTCATACAAAAGCTGCGTATTCATCCTTTCTGATGGTTGTGCTACATTCCATTATGTATATGGACCCCATCTTTATTATCCACTCGTCTGTTGAAGGGCATTTTGGCTCTTTCCACAGTTTGGAAATTATGTTTATTTCTGCTATGAACATTGGGGTACAGATGGCCCTTCTTTTCTCTACATCTGTATCTTTGGGGTAAATACCCAGTAGTGCAATTGCAGGCTCATAGGGTAGCTCTATTTTTAATTTTTTGAGGAATCTCCACACTGTTTTCCAATGTAGCAGCACCAATGTGCATTCCTAGCAAAAGATTAAGAGGGTTCCCCTTTCTCCACATCCCCTCCAAACCTTGTTTACTGTCCTGTTGATATTGGCCATTCTAACTGGTGTAAGGTAGTATTTCGATGTTTGTTTGTTTGTTTAAGATTTGATTTAATTTGACAGAGAGAGGGAAAGGGAGAGAGAGATCACAAGTAGGCAGGGAGAAACGCAGAGAGAGGGAGGGATGCAATCTCCCTGCCAAGCAGGAAGCCTGATGTGGGGCTCCATCCTAGGGCCCAGTGATCATTACTTGAGCCAAAGGTAGAGGCTCAACCCACTGAGCCACTCAGGTGCACTCCGTGTGCTTTTGATTTGAATTTCCCTGATGGCTAGTGATGATGAACATTTTTTCCTGTGTTTCTTAGCCATGTGTAGGTCTTCTTTGGGGAAGTGTCTCTTCGTGATGTCTGCCCATTTTTTGATATGATTATCTGTTTATTGGGAGTTGAGTTTTCAGATTTCTTTATAGATCTTGAAAGTCAGCCCTTTTTCTATAGCGTCATTTGTGACTATTTTCTCCCATTCTGTGGTTTGCTTCTTTGTTTTGTTGACCCTTTCCATTGCTGTGCAGAAGCTTTTGGTATTGATGAAGTCCCAAAGTTCACTTTTGCTTTTGTTTCCTTTGCCAAGAACCATCAGATACCTTGGCATAACCCTAATGAAAGAGGTAAAGGGTCTGTTCTCAAGGAACTATGGAACACTCATGAAAGAAATTGAAGAAGACATAAAAATTGGAAAAAACTTCTATGCTCATGTTTCAGAAGAATAAACATTGTTAATTATCTGCAACGTCCAGAGCAATCTAGACTTTCAATGCCATCCCAATCAAAATTTCAGTGGCATTTTTCAGAGTGCTGGAACAAACAATCTTAATATGTGTATGGAACCAGGAAAGACCTGAATCGCTAAGGAAATATTCAAATAGAACACCAATGGTGGGTGCATCATGTTGCCTGATTTCAAGCATTACTATAAAGCTGTCATCACCAAGACAGCATGGTACCGGCACAAAAACAGATACAAAGACCAATGGAACAGAGTAGAGAGCCCAGATATGGATCCACAACTCTATGGTCAAATCATCTTTGACATAGCAGGAAAAAATACCTAGTGGAAAAAAGAGCTTCTTCAATAAATGATGCTGGGACAATTGGATAACTATGCATAGAGGAATGACACTAGACCATTCTCTCACACCATACACAAAGTTAACTTGAAATGGAGGAAAGACCTCCATGTAAGACAGGAATCTATCAAAATCCTAGAGGAGAACATAGACAGTAACCTCTTCGACATCAGCCATGCAACTTCTTTCAAGACATGTCTCCAAAGGCAAAGGAAACTAATGTGAAAACAAACTTTTGGGACTTTATCATTTTTAACTTAAATTCAAATTACTTAACACATTGTGTATTTTAAAATTCAGGGGTAGACTTTAGTGATTCATCGGTTACATAGGATCCAATCATCTGTCAATGGATACCTTGGACTTGTCCATATTTTGGCAAATGAGGACATCTCTGCTATAAACTTTGGGGTATAGGTGTCCCTTGGAATAAGTAGGCTGTATCCATTGGATAGGTAATTGGGTAATTCTTCAGTTGTAAGGTGGTTCTGTTTTTAAATTTTGTGGAACCTCTATACTGTTTTCCAGTGTGGCTGCACCAGTTTGCATTCCCAACATTCGGTAAGAGGACTCCCTTTTCTTTGCCTCATTGGCAACATCTGTTGTTTCCTTACTTGTTAATTTTAGCCACTCTGACATGTGTGAGTTGTTATCTCACTCTGGTTTTCATTGGGATTTCCCATGTGATAAGTGATGTTGAGCATTTTTTCATCTGTCTATAGTCACTTGTACCTCTTCCTTGGGGAAATGTCTGTTCTTTTCTTCTGCCTGTTTCATTGACTATGATTATTATAGTTGTTGCTGTTGCTGTTGTTGTTGTTGAGTTTGAGAAGTTCTTTATAGGTTTGGGATACTAGCCCTTTATCTGAGAAGTCATTTGCAATTACCTTCCCCCATTCTGTGGGTTTTCTTTTAGTTATGTTGACTGTTTCTCTGGCTGTGCAAAAGCTTTTAATCTTGAGGAAGTCCCAACAGCTCATTATTGCTTGTCTTTCCCTTGCCTCCAAATATATAACTAGCAAGAAGTTTCTGCAGGTGAGCCCAAAGCCGTTGCTGCCTATGTTCTGCTCTAGGATTTTGATGTAGTCGCATCTCAAATTTATGTCTATCATACACTTAGTGTTATCTTGTGCATGTCAAAAAAGAAAGTTCCAGTTTCATTCCTCTGAATGGGCCTCTCCAGTTTTCTGAACACCACTTGTTGAATAGAATGTCTTTCTTTTTCCATTGGCAATTTCTTTCTCCTTAGTTGATGATTGGTTGACCATCGAGTTGAGGGTCCATTTCTCTGTTGTCCATTCAGTTCCATGGATCTGTGCATGTACCATATTGTCTTGCTGACTACAGCTTTGTAATGCACCTTGAAGTCAGGCATTTTGATGCCCCAGGTTTGGTTTCATTTTTCAATGTCCCTCTAGGTCTTCAGGGTCTTTTCTGATTCCATGATATTTGAGAATTATTTCTCCAGATCTGTGAAAAAGGCTGACAGTATTTTGATAGAGATTACACAAAACGTCTAAAATGTTTGGGTAATATAGATATTTTAACAAATTTTATCTTCCAGTCCATGAGCATGGAATGTTTTCCCCTGTGTATGTGTCTTACTCCATTTCTTTCATAAGTGTTCTATAGATTTCAGAGCCCATCTCTTGACTGCTTTGGTAGGTTTATGCCTCAGTTTCTTCTAGCTTCTAATTGTCAGTTGGATCAATTTCTGGATATCTTTTCTGCTGCTTCATTGTTAGTGTATAGAAATACACTACAATATAAGTACAAATACAATACAATGTACACTGATGTCATATCCTGGGGCTTTGCTGGATTCCTCTATCATTTCTTGAAATGTTTCATAGAATCCTTGTGTTGTTATTGTTGTTGATGATTTTTTGTTTTTTTATTCTTAGATTTTATTTATTTGCCAGAAAGAGATCACAAGTATGCAGAGAGGCAGGTGGGGGTGGGAGGGGAAAGCAGGTTCCCTGTTGAGCAGAGAGCCTGATGTGGGGCTCGATCCCAGGACCCTAAGATCAGGACCTGATCCAAAGGCAAAGGCTTAACCATTGAGCCACCCAGGCGCCCCTTTTTGGTGTTGTACACACAGCATCCTGTCTTCTCAGGAGGACAGAAGAGTGAAAATGTTAATTCCTTCATTGCTGATTTGGCCACCTTTTATTTCCTTTTGTTGTCTGATTGTTGAGGCTAGGATTTCCAGTACAATGTGGAACAGCAGTGGTGAGAGTGGACGTTCCCTTTTTGTTCCTGACCTTAGTGGAAAAGCTCTTAGTGTTTTCTCATTGGAAATGATATCCCGTCTCAGCCTTTCCTCTGTGACTTAGGATATTGAGGTGTTTTCCCTCAATTCCAACACAGAGTGGGATCTTTTGAAGAAAGATGTTGTGTTTTTTCCATGTGCCATTTCAGCATCTATGGAGAGGATCATATGGTTCTTGTTCTTTCTTATATAAATGTGGTGTATCACGTGGATTGGATTGCAGATATTGAAGCATTTCTGCAGACCAGGAATTAATCCCTCTCGGTCCTGTTGAATAATCCTTCTAATATACTCTTGGATCATCGTTGCTAGTATTTTGTGAGAAGATCTACACCCATATTCATCAGGGATATTGGCCTATAATGCTCCTTTCTGGTGGAGTATTCATCTGCTTTGGGGATCCAGATTATGCTGGCCTCTTTAGAAGGACTTTGGAAGGTTTGTTGGCACAAAATTAGTCATCATATTCTCTTACAATTGTTTCTATTTCTTTGGGGTTGGTTGTGATCTCTTCTCTTCCATTCCTTATTTTGTGTGCTTTCTCTCTTTTTGATAAGTCTGACTAGGGGTTTCTCGATCTTGTTAGTTCTTTCAAAGAACGAGCTCTTTATTTCAGTGATATATATATTTTTAACTTCTTTATTGTGTAGTGCTTTAATCTTTATTATTGCACTCCACCTGCTGGATTTTGGCTCTCTTTGCTGTCATTTTTCCTGCTTCTATATGTGACATTGTATATTTCAGACTTGTTTTGTTTCTAAAAGAAGGCATGTACTGCTGTATACTTCCCTCTTAGGACAGACTTTGCTGCACCCAAAAGCCTTTGCACTGACATGGTTTTCCTTTTCATTGCCTTCCAAGTATTTCAAATCGTCTTAATTTCCTGGTAGTCCCATTCATTCTTTAGTAAGATGTTCTTTGGCTTCCATGTATGTGTGGCCCTTCTACATGTTTCCTTTTGGTTGAATTCAGGTATCTATGCCATGTGGTCTGAAAAGTGCATGGGTATGATCTCAATCTTTGTGAAACAGAGGAGAACTGATTTTTGACTTGGTACATGATCTATGCTGGAGAACATTCCTTGTGCACTCGAGAAGGAGGTATACTCCTTTGCTTTATGGTGAAATGCTCTGAACATCTCTTTGAAGTTCATCAGGTCTAATGTGTCATTTAAAGCCCTTTTTCCCTTGGCGATCTGTTTAGACAACATGTCCCTTGCTGTGAGTGGGTGTTAAAGTACCACACTATTCTTGTATTAATATCAATGCGTGTCTTTAATTTAGTTATTAATCAGTTTACATTTTTGGTCTTCTCTCCAGATAGGGGCATCAGCAATTGTAATTGAAACATCTTCTTATTTCATAGGCACCTATATTATGATATAGGGTCTTCCTTTACCTCTCACTACAGTTTTGGGTTTACAGTCTCCATATCTACAGGTGACTACTCCAGTGGTCTTTTGATGTCCACTACCATTATAAATAGTTCTCCAACCCTCATGTTGAAGCTGGAAGTGTCTTTTGTCTAAAATGAGTCTCTTGTACAGACCACATCAATGTGTCTTCTTTTTTTTTTTTAAAGGCTTTATCTATTTATTTGCCAGACATAGATCATAAGTAGGCAGAGAGGCAGGCAGAGAGAGAGACAGGGGGATACAGCCCCCCTGCCCAGAAGGAGCCCAACTTGAGGCTCTATCCCAGGACCTAGGGATCATGTCCTGAGCTGAAGGCAGAGGGTTTAACCTCTGGAGCCACCTAGGCATCCCTCAATGGGTCTTCTTGTTTTGTTTTGGTTTGTTTCACTCCACTCTGATACCGTATATATTTTGGTAGGTGCATTTTGTCTATTTACATTCTGAGTAATTATTGAAAGATGTAAACTTAGTGCCATTTAGAATGTGTACTGTCACTGTTTCTGAACCTCATCTGTGTTCTCTCTCTCTCTCTTTTTTTTTAATATGGCTCCCTCTCTCTCTACTCAAAGGATCTCCTTTAATGTTTCTTGCAGTGAGTGTTTATTGTTCAGAAATTCCTTTCGTTTTTGTTTGTCCTAGAAGCTCTCTAACTCTACCTTCATTCTGAATGATAGCCTTGTGGTACACACTATTTGTGGCTGCATATTCTTTTTCCCCATTTAGCACATTGACTATATCCTACCCATCCTTTCTGGCCTGGTAAGTCTCTGTGGACAGGTCTGCTGCCAGCCTCATGTGCCTACCTTTGGAGGTGAAGGAACTCTTGTCCCAAGTTTCTTGCAGGATTTTCTAGTTGTCTTTGAATTTCAAACTTCAGGATTATATTTTTATATGTTGACATATTTTTACTGATTTTGAGGGGTGTTCTCTGTGCCTCCTGGACTGGAATGCCAGTATCCTTCCCCAGATTGGGAAGTTTCTCAACTAACTATAATTTGTTGAAATAAACCTTCTGCCCTTTTCTACTGATCCTCAGCTCCTGGGACCCCTCTAATAATGATATCTTTTCAGTTTATGGAATTCCCAAGCACTCGAACCCTCCCTTCGTGATCCAATAGCTTTGTTTCTCTCATTTTTTCAGCATTTTTATTTTTCCATTCTTTAATCTTCTATATCACTGATTCATACTTCTCCCTCATTCATGCCCTTTGTATAGCCTCCACTTGAACTACATCTCAGTAATAGCATTGTTAAAGGGGACCTGAGTAGATATCAGTACTTTTCTGTCTACAGTGAAGGTTTTTCTAGGGCCTTCTATGCTTGTTTCAAGCCCAGTTACTGTCTTTATAATCATTGGTTTTAATCCTAGTGAAGAGCTCTTACTTATCCATATTGATTCAATCCCTGGGAATGAGGACTGCCTCCTGGTCATTCTTTTGGGGTGAATTTCTCCATCTCCTCATTTCGCCCAGAAAATGATTATGAAAGCAAAAGCAGCCATGACAAACAGTGAGAGCAGAGAAAACAAGAGTAACAAAAAATGGAAACCAAAACAAACAACAAAAGAATACAAAAAAAACCTGGACTCAGTATGTGTTTTGGACTGTTCATTTAAAAGAAACTAGATGCCGGGTGAGACAAGATGGCGGGGAAGTAGGAGGAGGTGCCTTTTCAACCTGTCCCCTAAAGTGAGCTGATTACCTACCAAAGAACTCTGATCACCCATGAAATCAGCCTGAGATCAGAATTATACACGTCTGGATCTGTACAGGGGCAGAAGACGCCAGTGGGCAGGTAAAGTGGAGTGGGAATGTGGGACTGATATCGGAAGATAAACAAAAGGGGGAGGGAGCCACCAGAGGCGACCAATTGGAAAGTAATATCCCAATATGAGAGCGCCTTACATCTGGGGACCAGCATTAACTTGGAGACTGGTTGAAAGCACTCCAAAAGAGCAAAGGATCTCATGGGGGAAATTATGGGAATCAGGGCGGATAGGGACAGGGGCTTAAGTCCCCGCATTCAGGACAGCCTCCGCTGGCCCTGAGCCTGAGAGAGTGCTGCGGAGAAACCAGGTCTTGTTTCCTGAGCCGCCAGTGCCCTTGAGATTGTGTGGGGTCTGGCTCCTGTGAGGGGCTGGAAGCCACACCAGATGGCAGAATGCCTAGCCCTGCTACAGAACCTAAGACACGCGTGCCCCTTACCCTCCCCTGAGAGATGTGCACAAAGGCCCACCAGGCGCTCTTAGACCCGTGCCATTGTTTCAGAGCCTGAGATCCGTGCCCCAAACACTCCCCTGAGAGAGGTGCGCAAAGGCTCAGCCTGGTGCTTTCGGACCTGCACCTTGCTTTTGGAGCCTGAGACATGCGCGTGGCCCACAGCCTCCCCTGAGAGAGGTGCACGCAAGCCGGGCGCTCTTAGACCCAGAAAGACCAGGTCCTCCCATCCCTGGCCAGCGGGAAAATCTCAGTGTGTGATCCCTGCTTGGAACCTCTCTGACGGTCTGGAGCTGCCCAGACAGCCGCCGCTACCATGGTTTTAGGCAGAAGCAGAAGATCCTGTGTCCCCAAGGACCACAACTCAGAACCTGCTCTGCCAGCAGCCAAGGGGGAATTTATATGGGCTCTGCAACACCCACAGAAGAGCAGACTGAGGCTTATCTATGAGAGGGAGGTTAGGGTGCAGTTTGCTTTCCTCTAAACCTACAAAAACCATCAAAAGCGGTCGAGGAGAGAGAAAAATAAAAGTGAACAAAAATAAAAACCTCCAGAGAACAAAAGCCTGAAAAAAAAATGGTTTCCTAAGAGCCTACCCCCTTGAGGGTGGCGGGAGGAATTAACTCAGGGAACATCACTGACTGAAAACCCAGGTGGCAGGCCCCTCCCCCAGAAAACCAACCAGGAAAGAAAAAAAAAAAAAGACTACAAGAGAACCACCAACACTACTTCATTGGACAACTTTTATTTTTAATTTATTCCCACTATACTAGCTCATTTTTCAAGTAGATATTTTTTAATGTATTTACCATCACTGTGAGCTGTCCAGTACATCAAATTCCATAATAACCTTCTAACCTGAACTTTTTGATACATACACCTGTGGGGTTTTTTTGCATTTTTATTTTTTGAATTTCTTTTTTTTAATTTTACTTTAGTTTAGTCTAGTTTATTCTTTTTTTTATTTTTATTTTCTAATATTCATATAGAGTTAAACATCAAAGTAATCCCCTTTCCCGAATCAATACTACCCCTACAGGTAAACCAATTTTTAATCCCCCTTTAGCCTAGGAAAGTTGAGTCCTTTAACAAAGATATCAAAATACATTCAGGAAGAATCAAAACACCCTTCCTCGCCCTCACTGAGAATTTATAACCACTCTCCCATCTTTTTCTTCCACCAGTGTTTCTGTGTTTTTGTGTTTGTCCTGATAGTATATAAATCTTACACTTGGGGTTCTTTTTGACAAGGTTCTTCCGTTACTTGTTTTTATATATGTATATTTTTTTTCTTGTCATATACTTTTATCAATCTTTTTGTCTGTCTGTTTTTGTTTGTATACTTCATAAATCTTTCCTTAGGCTGAACCTTCTCTTTTATCTTCCCTTTCTTTCCGGTCTCTCTCTCTCTTCTTTTTCTTTTCTTTTTCTCTCATTTGGGTGGGGAATCCTAATTGCTCAGAAGCGTTCCAGGGTGCACAATGACTGCACCACAGTTGATACATCAAGCTACAACTCTTCAGTCAACTCTCACCAAAATAACTAGGAGGAGGAATGCCCAACAGAAGAAAAATACAGAGGATGGACCTTCTGCAACAGAGCTAACAGCTATCAACAGAGACAATATGTTGGAAAGAGAATTCAGGCTAACATTTATCCAGGCAATAGCTAGGTTGAAGAAAGCCATGGATGACCAAATGGAATTGATAAGGGGAAACTGAAAGTGACAATTGATGATGTTCACAATGTTAGGGCAGAGTTGAAAACTACCAGGGATGAGGTTCACAATGCTCTCAATGAGTTCCAATCTAATCTAAATTCTCTCAAAGCTAGGGTAACTGAGACAGAAGATAGAATTAGTGATCTGGAGGACAAACAGATAGAAATGATCAGGAGGAAGCCTGGAACAAAAAGCTTAGAAGCCATGGAAACAGAATCAGGGAAATAAATGATGCCATGAAACATTCCAATGTCAGAATTATTGGAATCCCTAAAGGGGAGGAGAAAGAAAGAAGTCTAGAAGATATAATGGAACAAGTTCTTCAAGAAAATTTTCCCAATCTCACGAATGGAACCAGCGTTTATGTACTAGAGGCCAAACGATCTCCACCCAAGATTATAGATTCAAAAAAAAAAAAAAAATCAAAGAACCTGATTGTCAAATTGAGGGATAATAATTGTAGATAAATCTCTTGAAAGCCACTAGGAAAAAGAGGCTCCTTACTTACAGAGGAAAGCCCATCAGAATAACGTCAGACCTGTCCACAGAGACCTGGCAAGCCAGAAAGGGCTGGCAAGATATATTCAGGGCACTCAATGAGAAGAATATGCAGCCAAGAATACTTTATCCATCAAGACTGACATTCAAAATGGATGGAGAGATAAAGAGTTTCCAAGACCGGCAAGGCTTCAAAGACTATGCGACCACCAAGACATCACTGCAGGAAATATTAAGGGGGGGGGTTCTATAAAAGAGGAAAAATCTTAAGAATAGCATTGAACAGAAATATGGAGACAATCTACAGAAAGAAAGACTTCAAAGGTAACACGATGTCAATAAAAACATATCTATCAATAATCACTCTCAATGTGAATGGCCCAAATGCGCCCATAAAATGGCACAGGGCTGCAGATTGGATAAAATGACAGGGCCCATCCATATGTAGTCTCCAAGAGACCCATTTTGAACCTAAAGATACACCCAGACTGAAAGTGAAGGGATGGAGAAGCATCTTTCATGCCAATAGGCCTCAAAAGAAGCCCGGGGTAGCAATTCTCATATCAGATAAATTAGATTTTAAACTAAAGACTGTAGTCAGAGATACAGAAGGACACTACATCATTCTTAAAGGGGCTATCCACCAAGATGATCTAACAATTGTAAATATCAATGCCAATATAGGAACAGCTAATTACATAATAAAACTGTTAATCAAGATAAAGAGTCATATTGATATGAATACATTAATACTAGGAGATCTTAACACACCTCTCTCAGAAATAGACAGATCATCAAAGCAGAAAATCAATAAAGAAACAAGATCATTGAACGACACATTAGAACAGATGGACCTCATAGATATATAAGAACAGTTCACCCTAAAACAACAGAATGTTCATTCTTCTCAAGTGCGCATGGAACCATCTCAAGAATAGACCATATACTGGGTCATAAATCAGGATTCAACCGATACCAAAAGATTTAGATTATTCCCTGCATATTCTCAGATCACAATGCTTTGAAAGTGGATCTCAATCACAAGATAAAATTCGGAAGGAACACAAACACCTGGAAGCTAAAGACCACCTTGCTTAAGAATGCTTGGATCGGGGGAGGAGTCAAGATGGCGGAGAAGTAGCAGGCTCAGACTAATTCAGGTAGTGGGAGATCAACTAGATAGCTTATCTAAAGATTACACACACCTACAAATCCAACGGGAGATCAAAGAGAAGAAGAAGAGCAATTCTAGAAACAGAAAATCAACCACTTTCTGAAAGGTAGGACTGGCAGAGAAGTGAATCCAAAGCGACGGGAAGATAGACCGTGGGGGGAGGGGCCGGCTCCCGGCAAGCGGCGGAGCAACGGAGCACAAAATCAGGACTTTTAACAGTCTGTTCCACTGAGGGGCATCGCTCCAGAGGCTTAACCTGGGTGAAGCCCATGCGGGGTCAGTGTGGCCTCAGGTCCCGCAGGGTCACAGAAGGATTGGGGGTGTCTGAGTGTCGCAGAGCTTACAGGTATTAGAACGGGGAAGCCGGCTACAGAGACAGAGCCAAGGAGTGAGCTCTAAGCTCGGTGTTACCTTGAACCGGTCACAGGTTTGGTCAGCTCGGAGTGTGGACAGATGCCAGGGTGACGGGAGTAATTGGGCGCTGTTCTCTGAGGGCTCACTGAGGAGTGGGGCCCCGGGCTCTCAGCTCCTCCGGGCTGGAGACTGGGAGGCCACCATCTTCATTCCCGTCCTCCGGAACTCTACGGAAAGCACTCAGGGAACAAAATCTCCCGTGAGCAAACCTGATCAGATTACTCAGCCCGGCCCCTGGTAAGGGTGATGCAATTCCGCCTGGGGCAAAGACACTTGAGAATCACTACAACAGGCCCCTCCTCCAGAAGATCAACAAGAAACCCTGCCAGGACCAAGTTCACCTACCAAGGACTGCAGTTTCAATACCAAGGAGAGCAGTGGAATTCCAGAGGAGGAGAAAGCAAAGCACGGAACTCATGGCTTTCTCCCCATGATTCTTTAGCCTTGCAGCTAATTTAATTTTTTTTTCAATTTTTTT
>NW_022631146.1:2942398-2945377 GCF_010015895.1 Lontra canadensis
TATATATATATATATATATATATATATATATATATATATTTCCTTTTTATATTTTTTCTTTATTCGTTTTCTTTTTTTAATTGTTTCTTATTTTTTTTTTTTCTGAACCTCTTTTTATCCCCTTTCTCCCCCCTCACGATTTGGGATCTCTTCTGATTCGGTTAAAGCATATTTTCCTGTGGTCTTTGCCACCCTTTTAGTATTTTACTTGCTCCTGCATACACTCTTATCTGGACAAAATGAAAAGGCGGAAAAATAAACCACACACACACACACACACACACACACACAAAAAAAAAAAAAAAAAAAGAACAAGAGGCAGTACCAAAGGCTAGCGACCTAATCAATACAGATATTGGTAATATGTCAGATCTAGAGTTCAGAATGACGATTCTCAAGGTTATAGCCAGGCTCGAAAAAGGCATGGAAGATATTAGAGAAACCCTCTCGGGAGATATAAAAGCCCTTTCTGGAGAAATAAAAGAACTAAAATCTAACCAAGTTGAAATAAAAAAAAGCTATTAATGAGGTGCAATCAAAATGGAGGCTCTCACTGCTGGGATAAATGAGGCAGAAGAAAGAATTAGCGATATAGAAGACCAAATGACAGAGAATAAAGAAGCTGAGCAAAAGAGAGACAAACAGGTACTGGACCACGAGGGGAGAATTCAAGAGTTAAGTGACACCATAACACGAAACAACATTAGAATAATTGGGATTCCAGAAGAAGAAGAAAGAGAGAGAGGAGCAGAAGGTATATTGGAGAGAATTATTGGAGAGAATTTCCCCAATGTGGCAAAGGGAACAAGCATCAAATTCCAGGAGGTTCAGAGAACCCCCCTCAAAATCAATAAGAATAGGTCCACACCCCATCACCTAATAGTAAAATTTACAAGTCTTAGCGACAAAGAGAAAATCCTGAAAGCAGCCCGGGAAAAGAAGTCTGTAACATACAATGGTAAAAATATTAGATTGGCAGCATACTTATCCACAGAGACCTGGCAGGCCAGAAAGAGCTGGCATGATATATTCAGAGTACTAAACGAGAAAAACATGCAGCCAAGAATACTATATCCAGCTAGGCTATCATTGAAAATAGAAGGAGAGGTTAAAAGCTTCCAGGACAAACAAAAACTGAAAGAATTTGCAAACACCAAACCAGCTCTACAGGAAATATTGAAAGGGGTCCTCTAAGCAAAGAGAGACCCTAAAGTAGTAGATCAGAAAGGAACAGAAACAATATACAATAACAATCACCTTACAGGCAATACAATGGACTAAATTCATATCTCTCAATAGTTACCCTGAATGTTAATGGGCTAAATGTCCCAATCAAAAGACACCGGGTATCAGAATGGATTAAAAAAAAACAAAATCCATCTATATGTTGCCTACAAGAAACTCATTTTAAACCCGAAGACACCTCCAGATTTAAAGTGAGGGGGTGGAAAAGAATTTAACATGCTAATGGACATCAGAAAAAAGGAGGAGAGGCAATCCTTATATCAGATCTATTAGATTTTATGCCAAAGACTATAATAAGAGATGAGGAAGGACACTATATCATACTGAAAGGATTTTGTCCAACAAGAAGATCTAACAATTTTAAATATCTATGCCCCTAATGTGGAAGCAACCAACTATATAACCCAATTAATAACAAAATCAAAGAAATACATCAACAATAATACAATAATAGTAGGGGACTTTAACACTCCCCTCACTGAAATGGACAGATCATCCAAGCAAAAGATCAACAAGGAAATAAAGGCCTTAAATGACACATTGGACCAGATGGACATCACAGATATATTCAGAACATTTCATCCCAATGCAACAGAATACACATTCTTCTCTAGTGCACATGGAACATTCTCAAGAATAGCTCACATCCTCGGTCCTAAATCAGGTCTCAACCTGTATCACAAGGTTGGGATCATTCCCTGCATATTTTCAGACCACAATGCTCTGAAGCTTGAACTCAATCACAAGAGGAAATTTGGAAAGAACCCAAACACATGGAGACTAAACAGCATCCTTCTAAAGAATGAATGGGTCAACCAGAAAATTAAAGAAGAATTGAAAAAATTCATGGAAACAAATGATAATGAAAACACAACAGTTCAAAATCTGTGGGACACAACAAAGGCAGTCTTGAGAGGAAAATATATAGCGGTACAAGCCTTTCTCAAGAAACAAGAAAGGTCTCAGGTACACAACCTAACCCTACACCTAAAGGAGCTGGAGAAAGAACAAGAAAGAAACCCTAAACCCAGCAGGAGAAGAGAAATCATAAAGATCAGAGCAGAAATCAATGAAATAGAAACCAAAAAAAAAAAAATAGAACAAATCAATGAAACTAGGAGCTGGTTCTTTGAAAGAATTAATAAGATTGATAAACCCCCGGCCAGACTTATCAAAAAGAAAAGAGAAAGGACCCAAATAAATAAAATCATGAATGAAAGAGAAGAGATCACAACTAACACCAAAGAAATACAGACAATTATAAGAACATACTATGAGCAACTCTATGCCAACAAATTTGACAATCTGGAAGAAATGGATGCATTCCTAGAGACATATAAACTACCACAACTGAACCAGGAAGAAATAGAAAGCCTGAACAGACCCATAACCACTAAGGAGATTGAAACAGTCATCAAAAATCTCCAAACAAACAAAAGCCAAGGGCCAGACGGCTTCCCAGGGGAATTCTACCAAACATTTAAAGAAAACATTTAAAGAAGAACATTTAAAGAAGAACTAATTCTCCTGAAACTGTTCCAAAAAATAGAAATGAAAGGAAAACTTCCAAACTCATTTGATGAGGCCAGCATCACCTTGATCCCCAAACCAGACAAGGATCCCATCAAAAAAGAGAACTACAGACCAATATCCTTGATGAACACAGATGCAAAAATTCTCACCAAAATACTAGCCAATAGGATTCAACAGTACATTAAAAGGATTATTCACCAC
>NW_022631146.1:2960377-2961869 GCF_010015895.1 Lontra canadensis
CCCTACTATTATTGTATTATTGTCGATGTGTTTCTTTGATTTTGTTATTAATTGGTTTATATAGTTGGCTGCTCCCACGTTAGGGGCATAGATATTTACAATTGTTAGATCTTCTTGTTGGACAGATCCTTTGAGTATGATATAGTGTCCATCTTCATCTCTTATTATAGTCTTTGGTTTAAAATCTAAGTGATCTGATATAAGGATTGCCACTCCTGCTTTCTTCTGATGTCCATTAGCATGGTAAATTCTTTTCCACCCCCTCACTTTAAATCTGAAAGTGTCTTCGGGTTTAAAATGAGTTTCTTGTAGGCAACATATAGATGGGTTTTGGTTTTTTATCCATTCTGATACCCTGTGTCTTTTGATTGGGGCATTTAGCCCATTAACATTCAGGGTAACTATTGAGAGATATGAATTTAGTGCCATTGTATTGCCTGTGAGGTGACTGCTATTGTATATTGTTTCTGTTCCTTTCTGATCTACTACTTTTAGGTTCTCTCTTTGCTTAGAGGACGCCTTTCAATATTTCCTGTAGAGCTGGCTTGGTGTTTGCAAATTCTTTCAGTTTTTGTTTGTCCTGGAAGCTTTTAATCTCTCCTTCTATTTTCAATGATAGCCTAGCTGGATATAGTATTCTTGGCTGCATGTTTTTCTCGTTTAGTACTCTGAATATATCATGCCAGCTCTTTCTGGCCTGCCAGGTCTCTGTGGATAAGTCTGCTGCCAATCTAATATTTTTACCATTGTATGTTACAGACTTCTTCTCCCGGGCTGCTTTCAGGATTTTCTCTTTGTCACTAAGACTTGTAAATTTTACTATTAGGTGACGGGGTGTGGACCTATTCTTATTGATTTTGAGGGGGGTTCTCTGAACCTCCTGGATTTTGATGCTTGTTCCCTTTTCCATATTGGGGAAATTCTCTCCAATAATTCTCTCCAATATACCTTCTGCTCCCCTCTCTCTTTTTTCTTCTTCTGGAATCCCAATTATTCTAATGTTGTTTCATCTTATGGTGTCACTTATCTCTCGAATTCTGCCCTCGTGGTCCAGTTGTTGTTTGTCCCTCTTTTGTTCAGCTTCCTTATTCTCTGTCATTTGGTCTTCTATATCGCTAATTCTTTCTTCTGCCTCATTTATCCTAGCAGTGAGAGCCTCCATTTTTGATTGCACCTCATTAATAGCTTTTTTTATTTCAACTTGGTTAGATTTTAGTTCTTTTATTTCTCCAGAAAGGGCTTTTATATCTCCCGAGAGGGGGTTTCTCTAATATCTTCCATGCCTTTTTCGAGCCCAGCTAGAACCTTGAGAATAGTCTTTCTGAACTCTAAATATGACATATTACCAATGTCTGTATTGATTAGGTCCTTAGCCTTTGGTACTGCCTCTTGTTCTTTTTTTTTGTGGTGAATTTTTCGGCCTTGTCATTTTTTCCAGATAAGATTATATGAAGGAGTAAGTAAAATACTAAAAGGGTGGCAACAACCCCAG
>NW_022631146.1:2961969-3042290 GCF_010015895.1 Lontra canadensis
TTAGATAAACTAGTTAAAAAACGTTAAAAAAGAAAAGGGTAAAAGTTTAAAAAAATTTAGCAGAAGAAGAGAAAAAAATTGAAAAAGAAAAAAAAAAATTAAATTAACTGCAAGGCTAAAGAATCATGGGGAGAAAGCCATGAGTTCTGTGCTTTGCTTTCTCCTCCTCTGGAATTCCGCTGCTCTCCTTGGTATTGAACCTGCACTCCTTGTAAGTGAACTTGGTCCTGGCTGGGTTTCTTGTTGATCTTCTGGGGGAGGGGCCTGTTGCAGTGATTCTCAAGTGTCTTTGCCCCAGGCGGAGTTGCACCGCCCTTACCAGGGGCCGGGCTGAGTAATCCGCTTGGGTTTGCTTTCGGGCGCTTTTGTTCCCTGAGCGCTTTCCGTAGAGTTCCGGAGGACGGGAATGAAGATGGCGGCCTCCCAGTCTCCGGCCCGGAGGAGCCGAGAGTCTGGGGCCCCACTCCTCAGTGCGCCCTCAGGGAACAGCGTCCAATTACTCCCGTCTGCCTGGCCTCGGGCCGCGCTCCGAGCTCACCGAGCCTGCGACCGGTTCAAGGTAACCCCGAGCTGTGAGCTCACTCCTCGGCTCCGTCTCTGTAGCCGGCTTCCCCGTTCTAATACCTACGAGCTCTGCGACACTCAGACACCCCGATCCTTCTGTGACCCTGCGGGACCTGAGGCCACACTGGCCCCGCGTGGGCTTCACCCCAGTTAAGCCTCTGGAACAATGTCCCTCAGCGGAACAGACTTTTAAAAGTCCTGATTTTGTGCTCCGTTGCTCCGCCGCTTGCCGGGAGCCGGCCCCTCCCCCCGGGGTCTATCTTCCCGTCGCTTTGGATTCACTTCTCCGCCAGTCCTACCTTTCAGAAAGTGGTTGATTTTCTGTTTCTAGAATTGCTGTTCTTCTTCTCTTCGATCTCCCGTTGGATTTGTAGGTGTTTGCAATCTTTAGATAGGTTATCTAGCTGATCTCCCGCAACCTGAAGTAGTCTCAGCTGCTACTTCTCCGCCATCTTGACTCCTCCCCCCCATCTCTCTCATTGTTACCCTTATCCTTTATTCATCTGTTTTTCCTTAATTTAATCATATATAAAATCTATGAGTATACATAATTCTTCCTCATTTTAATTTCATGAATTAACTGTTTACATTTCATGTACAGACCAATAATATTCTCATACATGTGTCTTCTAATTTCTTTAGGGAATTAAAATTAAGGATACAAATCCATATTACAACATTATTTTATTTCAACCTGAAGGTCTCCGTTGACATTTCCTGTAAGACAGGTCTAGTAATAATAAGCTTTCACTGTATTTATGTAACAGAAAATGTGTTGGAGTCTTTCTTCTGTTTTGGAAGGAAAATTTTCCATTTTTAATATTTTCAACACCCCGACATATAATAGTGAAACTTGCAAATCTCAGAGCTGAGGAAGCTCTCCTGAGAGCAGCTGTGGCAAGGAGAGTCTTGACTCATGGAGGGAGGAACATTGGAATAACACCAGACCTTTCCACAGAAATATGGCAGAATAAAAAGCCTGGCAAGATGTATCCAGGATACTAAATGAGAAGAACATACAGTCAGGACTGCTCTATCCAGTCAGTTGCCTTTCAGCATGGAAGGAGAGATAAAGAGTTTCTATGACAGACAGAAACTGAATAATATATTATTACCAAGTCATCCCAGCAAGAAATCTTAAGAGAGATTCTTTAATCAATGAGACCCCAAGAGTAACATACACCAGAATGTAACAGAGTCAATCTACAGAAATAGGGACTTTGCAGGCAATACAATGGCAGCAAATTCATACCTTTCAATAATTACTTTGAATGAAAATGGGACCAATGCTTCAAGCAAAAGACACAGGATATCACATAAGATAAGACATATCACATAGGGCCCATCCATATGTTGTCTACAGGAGGCTCATTTTGGACCAACATATACCTCTAGACTCAAAGTATGGGGATGAAGAACCATTTACCACACTAATGGATCACAAAAGAAAGGTGAAATACCAATCTTTATATCATAGATGTTAGATTTTAAACCAAATACTGTAATAAGAGATAGAAGGTGAAAATATATCATACTTTAAGGGTCTATCCAACAAGAAGGCCTTACAATTTTAAATATTTATGCCCCCAAAATGGCAGCAGCTAATTAATACAGAAATACAATTGTGATCATACATTTATACTAGGAAAATCAACACTTCACTCAAAGCAATGTACAGAGTACCCAAGCAGAAGATAGATCAGAAAGAAACAAGAGCTTTGAAGGACACCCTGGAACAGATGGACTTCAAAGATATAAAGAGAACATTTATTCCTAAAACAAAAAAATACCCATTCTTCTGAATTACATGTGGAACTTTATCCAAAATAGATCGAATGCTGTGTCACAAATCAGTTCCTCAGCAATACCAAAAGTTTGAGATTTTCCCCTGCATTCATTCAGACAATAATGCTTTGAGACTGGAACCCAACCAGAAGAGGAATTTTGGAAGGAATGCAAACACTTATAGGTTAAGGAGCATCCTGCTGAAGCATGATGGGTCAACCAGGATTGGGTCAACCAGGAAAACCAGGAAACTAAAAAAGAACTTAAGAAAATCATTGAAATTAATGAAAATGAAAATGCATCATTTCAAAACCTATGGGATACAGAAAAGGTGGTCCTTACAGGGAATTACATAGTCATCCAAGACTATCTCAAATAGTTAGAAAAATCCCAAATGCACAAGCTAATCTTACACCTAAAATACCTAGTGAAAGAACAGCAAGTGGAGCTAAAACCAAGCAGTATAAGATAAAGAATAAAGATTAGAGCAGAAATCAATGAAATAGTAACTAGAAGAACAGCAGAGCAGATCACCAAAAGTAGAAGTTGTTCCTCTGAATGAATTAAAAGATCAATAAACCCCTGGACAGGTGTAGCCAAAAGAAAAGAAAATGGACCTAAAGTAAGAAAATCAGGAAGGAAAGGGGAGAGATCATGACCAATGCAAAAGAAAGAGAAAATTGTTAGAACATATTATCAGCAACTATATGCCAACAAATTCGGCCATCAGGAAAAAAAAAAATGGATGCCCTCCTATAAACATATAAACTACTAAATCTGAAATAAGAAGGAAAAGACAATCTCAACAGACCCATAACCAGCAAGGAAATTGAGGCAGTGATCAAAAACTTCCCCCCAAAAATGAATCCAGGGCCAGATAGCTTCCCAGGGGAATTTTACCAAACATTTAAAGAATAACTCATACCTATTCTCCTGAAGATTTTTTCCAAAAAATCAAAATGGGGGGAAAGAATTCAAACTCAGTTTATGAGGCCCAAATTATCTTGATTCCAAAAGCAGACAAAGACCCATCAAAAAGAATTACAGACCAATAACTCTGATGAATTCAAATGCCAAATTACACTGCAAGATATTAGCCAATAGGATCTAGTGGTTGATTAAAACTCCTCAAAATTTAAAAATAGAACTTCCCTATGACCCTGCAATTGCACCACTGGGTATTTATCCCAAAGATACAGATGTAGTGAAAAGAAGGGTCATCTATACACCAATGTTCATAGCATCAATGGCCACAGTCTCCAAACTGTGGAGAGAACCAAGATGCCCTTCAATGACAAATGGATAAAGAAGATGTGGTCCGTATATACTATGGAGTATTATGACTCCTTCTGAAAGGGTGTATATCCAACTTTTGTATCAACATGGACGGGGATGGAAGAGATTATGCTGAGTGAAATAAGTCAAGCAGAGAGAGTCAATTGTCATATGTTTTTGCTTATTTGTGGAGCATAAGGAATAACATGGAGGACATGGGGAGATAGAGAGAAGTTAGTTGGGGGAAACTGGAAGGAGAGATGAACCATGAGAAAGTGTGGACTCTGAGGAATTAACTGAGGGCTTTTGAGGGGAGGGGTTGGGAGGTTGGGTGAGCCTGGTGGTGGGTATTGTGGAGAGCACGTATTGCATGGAGCACTGGGGGTCATGCATACACAATGAACTCTGGAACACTGAAAAACAATTAAAAGTAAAAAAAAAATAAATTATAGTGATAGAGGGAGCATATCTCATATCATAAAACCCATCTATGAAAAGCTCACAACAAATATTCTCAATGGGGAAACACAGAGAGATTTCTCATTAAGGTCAGGAAAATGACAGGGATGGCCACTCTCACTAGTTTTGTTCACTAGAAGTCCTAGCCTCAGCATTCAGACAACAATACCAAAGAAGAAGCCAAACTGTCTCTCTTTGCACATGACAATATGCTTTATGTGGAAAACACAAAAGACTCCACCCCTAAATTACTGGAACTCACACAGCAATTCAGCAATGCTGCAGCTTACAAAATCAATGCACAAAAATCAGTTGCTTTTCTATAAACCAAGAATGTGACTGGAGAAAGTGAAATTAATGAGTTGATTCCATTTAAAATAGCACCAAATACCATATGATACCTAGGAATATTCCTAACCAAGGAGGTAAAGAGTCTCCACTGTATAAACCACAGAATACTTATGAAGGAAATTGAAGAAGACACAAAGAGATGGAAAAAACATTACTTGCTCATGGATTGGAAGAATAAACATTGTGAAAATGTCTATGCTGTCCAGAGCAACCTACACAACCATCACAATCCCTATCAAAATATCATCACCATTTTTCAGAGTGCTAAAACAATCCAAAAATTGTGTGGAAGCATAAAAGTACCTGAATTGCCAGGGGATTGTTGAAAAAGAAAGCCAAAGCTGGGAGCATTACAATGCCTAACTTCAAGGTATATTAAAGACTTTTAATCACCAAGATAGTATGGTATTGGCACAAAAAAAGGCCCATAGCTTAATGGAACAGAACAGAGATCCCAGAAGTAGACCCTCATCTCTATGGTTAACTAATTTTTGGCAAAGCAGGAAAAAATACCCAATGGGAAAAAAAAGACAGTCTCTTCGATAAATGGTGCTGGGCAAATTGGAAAGTCATATGCAGAGGGATGACATTGGACCATTCTCTTATACCATACACAAGGATAAACTCAAAATGGATGAAATACTTCAATGTGATGCAGAAAATCTTAAAAACTCTAGAGGAAGATCCAGGCAGTCACCCATGAGACACAGTGATTTCTTTCAAGGCATGTCTCTAAAGGCAAGGGAAACAAAAGCAAAAGTGAACTTTTGGGACTTCATCAAGACAAACAACTTCTGCACAGTAAAGGAAATAGCAAAACTAAGAGGCAACCCACGGGATGGAAGAAGATGGTTGTAAATGGCATTATGGACAAAGGACCAGTATCCAAGTTCTATATAAAACTGCTCAAACTCAACACCCTAAAATTAATGATAATCCTGTCAAAAAATGGGCAGAAGTCATGAACAGACAGTCCTCCAAAGAAAACATACACATAGCTAACATACATGAAAAAAATGTTCCACATCACTAACCATTAGGGAAGTCCAACTCAAAACCCTAGTTCTATGACAAGGTCCTCCATTCTTGTCCTTCTTGTATATCAAGTTAAAAAGTAGATTTTTAAATTTTTATTTTATTTTTAAATTATTTTATTTATTTGTTTGAAAGAGAGATAGAGAGCACAAATAGCCAGGAGGCAGTCAAAGGTCGAGAGAGAAGCAGGCTCTTCCCTGAGCAGGGAGCCCAATGCAGGGCATGATACCAGGACCCTGATATAAGGATCTGACCCTAAGGCAGCCACTTAATTGACTGAGCCACTCAGGTGCCCCCAAAAGGAGATTCTTTTAAACTTTGAAGATTTTCCGCAAACATTGTGAAGCAATTCATTAGCTTAAACTCTTTCTTGCAGGGTTATTTATTAGTCTTCTTCCTTGTTTAAAAGAAGTTTTTATGAATTTGAGGTTTCCACCCAATTCTCTTAAAGTTTTATCTGTGGCAGTGATTCCATGGACAACTCTTCTAGCTGCTGATCTTCTTCTTGTATTTAGCTTTGGCATCATTTGCTCACACAGGAGAGATTTTCTAAAATGGTAAATGCTCCCCCAGTGATGTTACAATGAAACCAGTCTGAGGTCAGTCCTGGGATAGAGGCCTGAAGGCCATGGAACCACCAGTACCTGGGCACAGTGACCCAACATCGGTAATCCCCTCCACATGGCTGCAAGCACCAGCTGGGTCTTGGCATCCAGTCATGATCCTCTGACATTTGGGAATAAGCCCCCATCAGAGGGAATAGCCTTTACCTCTACAGATATCCCACACTTTGACCCTCTACTGGAGAGGGGGATTTGTGTCTGAGTAATAACCTCAAATTTCTCATGTCTGGGTCAGATGACTCACATTTCTGTTCGGGTTGTTCTTCCTCCTCCGTGTCCTGACCTTCCATGTGTCTTATAGAGTCAGTGAATGTGTTGGGGTGGAAGGATCCATGGGGTCAGTTCTTCCCTGTCCGGAAGTGGGGGTATTACTAGGGAGGCAAGTGTTGCCCCCATGGTGAGTTTCCAGGAAGCACTGGGAGGTTTTTGAGGCCAGTGCACTGTCTGCATCTTCAGGGCTCACATTTTTGAATGCCACATTAGGTAGTGTGCATGGGGAATGTTGTCTGAGGCTTCCTGCCAGCTCACCTGGACCAAGCAGAGATGCTGAGTTCCAGAAGCAGAGGAGGTCTTTGAGAACAGCCAGGAAAAGCCAGGATGCATGTGGGTGTCAGAGGGTGGGCAGTGGGGTTGGAAAGTGACTTTTGCTTTGTGGAGCATCTGCATAGGCACAGAGAAGTCTGTGGCCCTCCTTGTGGGTCACAAGTTCCCCGTTGCTGAGCAGGATGTGTGGTGTGCAAACTGTGGATTAGGGAAAGGAGGTGGGCTGGCATGCATGGCTGTCTGAGGGAGGTTGGGGGGCTGATCCTTGCTGCTGGCACCGTCAGGTGCCAGTACATGGGGACAGGAACCAACATGGAACCCTCACAGTCCCTATAGAATGCTGGGCACCTGGTAATTGTAAATGCCTGCAGCAGGACCCCTAAGTCATGACAGGTCCCATGGCCAATCACCAGTCGGCTGTCCCAGCCCTTCATCCATTGGGCAATTACCAGTCGGCTAACCCCACCCTTCACTCCCTGGCCTATCAAAAGTGGGGTGTGCGTGCACCTGTCTTACTGGCCAATCACAAGATGGCTATCCCTCCCGCCCCATTTTCTGGCCAATCACCAATCAGCTGTCAGAGCTCCTATCTTACTGGCCAATCACCAGGAGGATGTCCCCGACCCTCTTTCCCTGGTCAGTTGCCTGTCAGCTGTCCCTGCCCTTGTTTTAATGGCCAATGAAAAGACACCTATCCCCGCCCTTCATACTATGTCCAGTCACTAGGCATCTATCCCAGTGTTTCACCCACTGGCCAATCACTAGTTGGCTGCCCCCGCCCCTCACACCCTGGCCAATAAAAAGTCGGCTGGCTCTGCTCATCTATTACTGGCCAATCTCCATTCAGGTGTCCCCACACCACACTCCCTGACCAATCACCAATGGTCTCTCCCTGTCCCTCATTCTCTGGCCAATTACCAGAAGGCTGTCCCCACGCCTCTCTTACTGGCCAATGTCCAAGCGGCACTTAGCTGTTGTCTCGCTGCTGTGGCCAATCACCAGGCAGCAGGACCAGCCAATCAGCAAGCCGCTTTCCCTCTGTCCTCCTGCCTCCCCCACCAGTGGCCATCTTGGTCCCACAAGATGTTGCATGGTGTCGGTTGCTGGTCCTTTCTGGGACAGAACCTGTCCGCGTCTTCTCTCCAGCCCAGCCATCCTGTCCCAGGTGAGAAACAAGAAGTGGGCGGTGGTGACCTGATGCTCACAGTTCCTGGATCTGAGAACCACTGTGCGCCGGCCCTTCCTGAAGCTCTGGCAGGGTTTTCCCTGCCGGTCCTGAGGGAGCCCGGGTCTGTAGCTGCTCCAGCTGAGACCAGGTTCTGAGCACAGGGTGCCGGGGTGGGCTGCAGCTGGACTGGGTGGGAACGGGAGAGAAGAGGAAGGGTCAGCCCACCATGGTCCTCATCCCCAAACACACGGGGCTTCCCACATGCGAGTGCACTGGTGCGGCTCCTAGGTGGCGCCACATCCTCCCGAATGTCCCTTGTGCCTCCCACCCGGATGTCAAGGCACCCTGGAGCAGCCCCACCAGGGAATGTGGGGGAATCCAGGCTTGTTACTTGTAAGCCCAGAAATAACACGGTTCCCAGGCTGGGCCTCAGCTGCTTTTGGGGTTTGGGTGGAGGCCGAGGGCTCCTGCGCTCATTCTTTATTGGTGACTTAGGACGTGGGAGGATTTTGAGCACAGAAACAGAAAATGAAGTGGACCAAATGGTCAGGCATGAAAACCCACCAAGATTCTGTAAAACAAAGGATCCTCAGGGTGGGGAGGCGGCCTGGAGGTCTAGCTGATTGGCCATGAGTGTGTTTACTGGGGCAGCCACTCTGAATGAAGAGTGTGGAGGTTCCCCAAAGAGTGGGAAGTTAGAGGTACTCCGTGAACCAGCCATGGCACTAGTAGGTGTTTAACCGAAGGAGGCACACTGAGAGATTCCAAGGGGTAGCTGCACCCCAGTGTGCACAGCAGACATGTCCACAATAGCTAAGGCATGGGAAGAGCCCAGGTGTCTGTGGAAAGATGAATGGCTGTGACCACATGGATGGAGCTGGAGGGCATCATGCCAAGTGAAATAAGGCTTTCAGAGAAAGACAATGATGATTCACTCACATGTGGAAATAAGAATCAAAACAGATGCACATATGGGGGGGAGAATAACATAAGAAATCTGGGGGGGCAACACATAAGAGACTCTTAATGCTGGGCACCATCAGAGGGGTGCTGGAGGTGGAGGATGGGTTAACTGTGTGATGGGCATTAAGGAGGCAGGTGATGGAATGAGCACTGGGTATTATATGCAACTGATGCATCACTAAAGTCTATCTCTGAAACTTAAAAAAAGTGCTAGTGTGGTTAACAATACATAGGGTTAGAATCTAACATCCACACATTTATGTATGTATCATAATTTTCTCTAAATTTACCACCACTAATAATAAATAAATTTATCACCCCAAATATAGTTTGAAGTTATCAGATGTCACCATTGTCACAATGCCAATCTCTTTCATATCTGATCTGCTTGTCAGGGCTGAGGACCTGTGGGTTCAATCCAGTTCTACTGTGTCAGTCTCTACCAATTAGGGACATTCCTTTTCACAAACATAGGGAGATTTGTAAAAATGAAAGATTATTTCTGAGTTCTTATTTAATTATAACTACTAAAATGAGAAATGCTAACAACTAAATTACTCACCTAACTTCCAAGCATAGCCAAATTGAGATTAATTGGTTTTCAGATTAAGCCTAGACTCAATACACTTTGCCCAGTTATTTCTGTAAGTACTAGCCAGAAGAGCTGTTCATCATGAAGGCTGTTTTATACCAGCTGTATGGTAAGACTTTTCACAAGGTATTTCAGATGTGCTTTTTGTTTTATTTTGTTGTGTTGTGTTGTGTTGTGTTTTTTTTTAACACTCAATGGCCAGCATATAGTACATCATTAGTATCAGATGTAGTGTTCAATGATTCGCTAGCTGCTTATAACACCCAGTGCTCATCCCATCATCTGCCTCCTTAACATCCTAACCTCCTTAACTCCCAGTCACCCCAGGCCCTAACTGATCCCCTCTGCAAAATTTAGTCTGTTTCCTGGAGTCCAAAGTCTCCCACGGTTTGTCCCCCTCTCTGATTTCTTCACATTCAGTTTTCCCTCCCTTTCCTTATAGTCCTCTGAGCTATTTCTTACATTCCAGATATGAGTGAAACCATATGATAATTGCCTTTCTCTACTTGACTTATTTCACCTAACATAATCCCCTCCATTTCCATCTTTGACGATGTAAATGCTGGGTATTCATCCTTTGTGATGGCTGAGTAATATTCCATTTTCTATATGGGTCACGTCTTTATCTATTCTTCTGTTAAAAGAAATCTTGGCTCCTTCCAGATTTTGGCTGTTGTGGACATTGCCGTTGTGAACATTGGGAGCATGTGCCCTTCCTACTCATTACATCTGTGTCTTTGGGGTAAACAGCAAGTAGCACAGGGGATGTGTCATGGGATAGGTCCATTTTTAATGTCTTGAGGAACCTCCAAACTGTTTTCTAGACTGGCTGCCCAAGCTTGAATCCAAACAACAGTGTAAGAGGGTTCTCCTTGCTTCATGTCCTCTCCAAAACTTGTTTCCTGTCTTGTTAATTTTAGCCAGTCTTTGTGGTGTAAGGTGGTATCTCATTGTGGTTTTGATTTGAGTTTCCCAGATGGCTAGTGATGTGAAGCATTTTTTCATGTGCCTATTACCATTTTTATGTCTCCTTTGAAGAAGTGTCTGTTCATGTCTTCTGCTTGTTTCTTGATTGTATTATGTGTTTTCTGGGGTTGAGTTTGATATGTTCTTTATAGAACTTGGATATAAGCCCCTTATCAATTATGTCATTTACAAATATCCTCTCCCAATCCTTGGATTGCCTTTTAGTTATGTTGATTGTTTCCTGTGCTGTGCAAAAGTTTGTTGTTGTTGTTGTTTTTATCTTGAGAAACAGTAGTTCATTTTTGCTTTTGTTTCCCTTGCCTTACAGATGTGTGTTGCAAGAAGTTGCCATAGCTGAGGTTGAAGAGGTTGTTGCCTGGGTTCTCCTCTAGGATTTTGAAGGATTCCAATCTCACATTGAGGTATTTCATCCATTTTGAATTTATTGTTTCATATGGTGTAAGAGAATGGACCAGTATCATCCTTCTATATGTGACTGTACAATTTTTCCAGCACCATTTATTGAAGACACTGTCTTTTCCATTACATATGCTTTCCTTTATTGAAGATTAGTTATCATAGACATGAAGGTCCATGTCTGGGTCTGTATTTTTTTTTAAGATTTTATTTATTTGTCAGAGAGAGAGGGAGAGAGAGTGAGCACAGGCAGAGAGAATGGCAGGCAGAGGCAAAGGGAGAAGCAGGCTCCCCGCCGAGCAAGGAGCCCGATGTGGGACTCGATTCCAGGTTGCTGGGATCATGACCTGAGCCGAAGGCAGCTGCTTAACCAACTGAGCCACCCAGGTGTCCCTGGGTCTGTGTTCTGTTCCACTGAGTGATGGGTCTGTTTTTGTGTCACTACCATGCTGTCTTGATGATCACAGTTGTGTAAATTAGCTTGAAGTCAGGCATTGTGATTCAGGGTCTTTTTTGGCCCATGCAAATTTCAGAATTTTTTTTTTTCTCTGTGAAAAATATTGATGGTATTTTGATAGTGATTATGCTGATTGTGTAGGTAGCTCTGGGCAGCACAGACAGTTTCACAATGTTTTTTCTTCCAGTTTGTGAGCATGGAATGGTTTTCCATCTCTTTATGTCTTGCTCAGTTTCCTCATAAGTGTTTTGTACTTTCTACAGTAGAGATCTTCTACATCTTTGGTCACGTTTATTCCTATGTATCTTATGATATTTGGTGCTATGGTAAATGGAGTCAACTCCCTAACTTCTCTTTTCCATTCACATTCTTAGTTTATAGAAAAACAACTGATTTGTGTGCATTGATTTTGAATCCTGAAACATTGCTGATTGCTGTATCAGCTGAAGTAATTTGGGTCAAGTCTTTTGGGTTTTCCACATAAAGCATATTGTCATATGCAAAGAAAAAGAGTATGACTTCTTCTTTGCCAATTCGAATCCCTTTTATTTGTTATTGTTGTTCACATGCTGGGGCTAGGACTTCTAGTACTATGATGAAGCACAGTGGTGAGAGTGGGCATCCTTTTCATATTCCTGACCTAAGGGAAAGTTTTCAGTTTTCCCACATTGCTAGTGATATTTGCTGTGGGCTTTTCATGGATGGCTTTTATGATATGAGATATGTTCTGTCTATCCCTCTATTTTGAGAAGTTTTATCAGGAAAGGATGTTGTATTTTGCCAAGTGGTTTTTCTGCATCAATTGAGAGGATGGAATGGTTCTCGTCTTTCCTTTGTATATATGATATATCACGTTTGACTTGTGAATGTGGAACTACCTTTGCATCCCAGGAATCAACCTTACCTGGTCATTGTGAATGACTTATTTATTTATTTATTTATTTAACTTTATTTTATCCTTTAAGTGTTCCAAGATTAATTTTTTATGCTAACTCTTTTAATGTACCTTGGGATGGATGTGAGGATGATCTGGCGGCAACATCTGTCACCCCATTGATCGCTAGGGTTGATTTGGCTGATCTGGCTGGCTAGGCGGGTGTCCCCTTCCTCCCTCACTGTTCCATGCATGTCCCTCCTTAAGCTGCATGCTCGGTTGAAGAGGACCACTTCCCTGATAGAGGAGACTGTTCTTTGGTCAAGTGTATACAAATAGCTGTGCTCCCCTGCTAGAACGGCCAAACAAGCTCTCAAGGTCCATTAATGTACCTTGGGATATTAATGGTTAGTATCTTCCTGAATATGTTGGCATTTGTGTTCAAAAGGTTATTAGTTCATAATTCTCCTTTTGATAGGGTCTTTTTTCTGCTTTGGGGAACAATGTAAAGCCTCTTAAAATGAGTTTGGAAGCCATCCATCTATTTCCTTTTTTTTGGAAACAGCTTCAGTAGAATAGGTATGAATATATATTTTTTTCAATATTTGATAAAATTCTCCTGGAAGCTATCTGGCCATGGACTTTTGTTTTTATTTTTAGAAGTTTTTGATTGTTGTTTCAATCTCCTCTCTGGTTATCCATCTGTTCAGATTGTCTATTTCTTCCTGTTTCAGACTTAGTAGATTATAAGTTTCCAGGAATGCATCTATTGCTTCCAGATGGCCTAATTTGTTGGCATATATTTGATGATAATATGCTCTAACAATTCTCTATTTCTTTTGCATCAGTCATGATCTCTCCCTTTTCCTTTATGATTTTATTCATTTGAGTCCTTTATCTTTTCTTTTGGCTATGTCTGGCCACAGGTTTATTGATCTTATTAATTCGTTCAGAGAATGAGCTTCTACTTTTGGTATCTGCTCTGCTGTTCTTCTAGTTTCTATTTCATTGATTTCTGCTCTAATCTTTATTATTTCTCTTATACTGCTTGGTTTCAGCTCCATTTGCTGTTCTTTCTCTAGGTCCTGTAGATGTAAGGTTAGCTTGTGCATTTTGGATTTTTCTATTTTTTTTTTTTTTTTGAGAGAGCCTTGAATGTTTATGTAATTCCCTCTAAGGACCACCTTTTCAGTATCCCATAGGTTTTGAACCAATGTGTTTTCATTTTCATTAGTTTCAATAAATTGTTTAAGTTCTTCTTTAATTTCCTGGTTGACCCAGTCATTCCTTTTTAGGATGCTCTTTAACCTCCAAATGTTTGAATTTCTTCCAAATTTGCTCTTCTGATTGATTGGGTTCCAGTTTGAAAGTATTACTTTCTGAAAAAAATGCCAGGGAAAATCTCAAACTTTTGGTATTGATTGAGAACTGATTTGTGATCCAGTATGTGGTCTTTTTTTTTTTCTAATTTTTATTATGTTATGTTAGTCACCATATAGTACATCATTATTTTTTGATGTAGTGTTCCAAGATTCATGGTTTACATATAACACCAAGTGCTCCATGCAATATGTATTCTCCTTAATATCCACCACCAAGCTCTCCCATCACCCTAAGTGCCTCCAATCTTAAACCCTCATTGTGTTTCTCAGAATCATAGTCCCTCATTGTTCATCTCCCCATCTTATTCCCTACCTCACTTTCCCCTTCCCTCTTCTACTGTCCTCCATGTTATTCCTTATCTTCCAAAAGTAGGGAAACAAAATAATAATTGGCTTTCTCTGCTTGACTTTTTTTCTCTCAGCATAATCTTTCCCAGTCTGATTCATGTTGGATGCAAAAGTTGGGTATTCATCCTTTCTGATAGCTGACTAATATCCCATTGTCTCTATGGACCACATCTTCTTTATCCATTCATCTGTTGTAGGGCATCTCAGCTATTTCCACAGTTTGGCTATTGTGGACATTCCTGCTATGAACATTGGGGTATATATGGCCCTTCTTTTCACATCTCTATTTTTGGGGTAAAAACCTAGTAATGCAATTGGTAGTTTACAGGGTAGTTCTATTTTTAATGTTTTGAGGAATCTCCACAGTTTTCCAAAGTGGCTGCACCAACTGGCATTTCAAACAGTGTAAGAGAGTCCCCCTTTCTCCACATCCTCTCCAACATTTGATGTTTCTTGACATGTTAATTTTTGCCATTCTAACTTTTGTAAGGTGGTATCTCAATGTGGTTTTGATTTGAATCTCCCTGATGACTAATGATAATGAAAATTTTTTCATGTGTCTGTTAGCCATTTGTATGTCTTCATTGGAGAAGTGTCTGTTCATGTCTTCTGCCCATATTTTAGATTAATTATTTGCTTTGTGGCTTTGAGTTTGAGAAGTTCTTTATATATCTTTGATAACAGCCCTTTGTAGTGTCATTTGCAAATATTTCCTCCAATTCCTGGGTTGCCTATTTGTTTTGTTGACTGTTTCCTTTGGTCTGCAGAAGCCTTTTATCTTGGTGAAGTCCCAAACCTTCCTTTTCACTTTTTTTCCCCTTGCATTTTGCAGACATGTCTTGAAAGAAGTTTCTCTGGCTGATGTCAGAGTGGTTACTGCCTATGTTCTCTTCTAGGTATTTGATGGATTACTGTTTCACATTGAGATCTTTCGTCCATTTTGAGTGTATCTTGGTGTATGGTGTAAGAAACAGTCAAATTTCATTCTTCTGTACATGTTGTCCAATTTTCCAGCACCATTTATTGAGGAGATTGTTTTATTTTTCCCCAGACATTTTTTCTTCCTTTGTCAAAGATTATTTGATCATAGAGTTGAGGGTCCATATCTGGGTTCTCTACACTGTTCCTTTGGTCTATGTGTCTAGTTTTGTGCCAATACTGTACTGTCTTGGTGATCACAGCTATGTAATACCTTGAAATAAACATAACCAAAGAGATAAAGGATCTATACGTGAACTACCAAACACTCATGAAAGAAATTGAAGAAACCACAAAAAGATGGGATAATATTTTATGTTCATGTATCAGAAGATTTAACATTGATAAAATGTCCATGCTGACCAGAGTAGTTTGTACTTTCGACGTCATCCCAATAAAAATACCATCAACATTTTTCAAGGTACAGGAAGAAGTAATCTAAAATGTGCATGGATCCAGTAAAGACCTTAAATTGCCAAAGAAATTTTAAAAAAAGAAAACAAAGCTGGAGCATCACATTGCCTGATTTACAGCTTATTACAAAGCTGTGATCCACAAGTATGTGACATATTTTGGAGAAAGATCTGTGTACGCTCAATCAAAATGTCATTCTGTCCTTTTAGGTTTGACTGTTTTCTTTATATCTTTGAAGTACATCTCTTCCAGAGTGTCATTCAATGCTCATTTTTTAAACAGTTTACACTTAGATGATCTTTTTCTGTGAGTGGGGTATTGGGGTCTCCAACTATTCATATATGATTATGATGATGATGATGACAGTGGTGGTGATGACTCTTTATTTTGATTAACAGTTGGCTTATGATTTGGCTGCTCCCATTTTGGGGGCATAAGTATTTACAGTTGCTAGATTTTGCTGTTGGATAGGCCCTTGAAGTATGATATAGTATCCCTCTGCATCTCTTACTAGAGTTTTTGGTTTAAAATCTAATTTGTCTGATACAGCTATTGCTACCTCAGTTTGTTTGTTTGTTTGTTTGTATTTTTCAAAGTCCCCTAGAATGAAGAATATTTGTCCATCCCCTCACTTTCAGTCTGGTGGTGTCTTTAGGTTCAAAATGAGGCTCTTGTATACAGCATATGCATGGGCCCTGTCTTTTTATTCATGGGAGCATGTAGCCTGTCCACATTTTGAGTAACTATTGAAAGATATGATTTTATTGACATCATGTTGCCTGTGAAGTCCCTGTTTCTATAGATTGTCTCTGTAAATTTCTGGTCTATATTACTCTTGGGGTCTTCCTGCTTTTATTTTATTTTATTTTATTTTATTTTAAGATTTTATTTATTTATTTGACAGACAGAGATCTATAAGTAGGCAGAGAGGCAGTGAGAGAGAGAGAGGAGGAGGAAGCAGGCTCCCTGCTGAGTAGAGAGCCCGACACGGGGCTCGATCCCAGGACCTGGGATCATGGGGTCTTCCTGTTTTTATAAAATTCCCTTTACTATTTCCTTCAGGGCTGTCTTGGTGGTCACATATTCTTTCACTTTTATTGTGTCCTGGAAACTCCTTGTCTCTCCATCCATTCTGAATGATATCCTTGCTGGATAACATATTTTTAGCTCCATGTTCTTCTCATACAGTACCCTGATTATGTCCTCCCAGTCTTTTCTGGCTTATCAGGTCTCTGTGGACAGCTCTGATGTTATTCTGATGTTCCTCTCTCTGTACATAATAAATCTCATTCCCCAAGCATCTATCAAGAAACCTTCTTTGGCTCTGAGATTTGCAAATTTCACTAGTATATACAAGGTTTTTCGTCTATTTTTATTGATCTTGGGGGGGTCAACTCTGCCTCATGGGCATGAATGTTTGTCTCCTTCACCAGATTAGGGAAGTTCTGTGCTAGATTTTATGTTGTTTTGAATGCTTTCCTCAAACCTAGCTATTAACTTTGTGATTGCTATCCTGAATCCATCTCTGATATCTTGTTTATAACAATACCCATTAGATCTGTGGCAGGGACCACTGTCTCTGGCTCTTTTCCTTGTTGGGTATTCTTCCCCCTAGTCATCCTCTTGAGGTATGGTTGAGGGAACATACAAAGTCCAAAATATCAACCACAACCCAAGTAAAATGCAGCTAAGAAAAAAATTTGAAAGGGTCAAAATCTATCACAGATAAACTATCAAAGCTATGATAGCCAAAACAATAAAAATGGAAGCACAATGGAAAGAGGGGAAAAACCAAGAGGGGGATGGGGTGGAAACAACAGGGTGATCTGCCTGTTCTTGCTTGATTTGGGGTGTTAGGATGCACTGTATCCCAAAATTGTAAAGAAGTGAGAACTTACATGTATAGCACAATAAAATTGAATTGGGTGAAAAATCAGGTAGTGTAGGGTATAAACCTATAAAACATAATGATAAAAAAAAATAAAATTTGAGAAGAGACTACAAAACATCGGTTGGGAAATATGAATCAATTTTAAATGGGATCAGGGTTTAAAAAAAAGAATGAAAAAAAGTGAATAAGAAAAGAAACTGAACAGAAATGTAAAATTATAGCCTGAAGTATAAGTGAGTCCTGAGGGATCACCTAGAGCTCCCTTTATTATTTTCCCCTGGTTCTGGAGTTTTATAGGTCTGTGAGATATAAGCTTATCATTCATCTGTACTTCCTGTCTGTCTTCTGGAAGAGGGGCCTGATGCTTGGCTTCTCAGGTGTCTTTGCCTTGGTGGAGTTGCCTACCCCTTGTTAGAGGGATAGGCTTAATGTGAGCTGATTGGATGCTCAGTTATTTTTCTGTGGCATTTTTCTGCTTCTCTTTAGAGGGTCAGAGGAAACATGGCACTGCAGGAATTCCAGCTCAGAGCAGCAGCCACACAGTTTCTCCCCACTTTTGCAATAAATCCTGCAGGTCAATCTTTGTCCACCAGGGGTGTCACCGGGAGCTGTGAGGGTCTCTGAGATTTGTGGCTTTGCAATTGCTAGTGGTTTTGGGCTTACACTTGTACCCTTCCTATGCAGTTCCTAGGTTACAATTAGGTGGTCACTCCAGCATCTCCTCGTGGGCTACACTGCTTGAGGTCTGTCCCTGTTACAGGCACTAACATCCCATAGGATGTTAGACAGTTCACAACTTCTAGTCTTTTCAGGGTGGTCAGGCAGAGGGAAGTCTCACTACCAACTCAGTTAATAGATTATGGTGTCTGGAACTGAAAGTCCTCTCTGGGCTCAGTGACCATAACCAGCCTCCCTGCTCCACTGCTTGGGCACTCTATTAATTTGGGCTCCCCCATTCCTTCTGAAACTCCTGGAATCCTGAGACCACAATGATCCCACTAGAGTTCTGCCCTACTTTCCCCCTGCGCCCTTTTCAGAAGGGGTTGTCTCTAACTAGAGTAGATTTCCAATGTCTCTATTTTTATTCTCCTGTGTTATATCACTTTCTGGTGGCCAGCTTATGGGGCGCCCCAACCTTCCATTTATCTTCAGTCATTTCCCCAGAAGACTCCACTTTCCATACCTAATTCTCTGCTTGTGGAGATCCAGATAAATCTCCATCTCAGGCTGAATTTGTGTGTGTTCAGAATGGCTTGATAGACATCCAGCTAAATTTGAGGAACCAGATTAAACGACCTCCCTACTCAGTAGCCCTCTTGCCCAGGAAACAATGTTTTCTAATGTAAATCCTCTGCAAATGTCCACACTGTACATAGATGTGTGCATAGGGTGATTTTTTTTCCTTTTGGATTTTCTTTTCAATTGAATATTTTTTTGTCTTCAAAACTTTTTATACTTACTGTATAATAAACAATTCATTATATTATTATTTTTCCCAGAACAACATGATTTCTTAAATTTTTTATTTTTTAAATTTCTTTTCAGTGTTCCAGAGTTCATTGTGTATGCACCACCCCCAGTGCTCCATGCAATACGTGCTCTCCACAATACCCACCAGCAGGCTCACCAAACCTCCCAAACCCCCTCCTCTCCAAAACCCTTATTAGTCCCTCAATTGAAATTTAATAAATCTTATTATGTAAAACAAATAGATAAATGGAAAAAGAAAATTTGGTATATATTCACAATGGAAAATTAACCATAAAAAAGAAAGGATGAGGGTTTTTTGCCATTTGGTACATGGATGGACCCAGAGGGTGTACACTTAAATGAAATAGGTTAAGACTGAGAAAGACAAATACTGTAGGATTTCATCCTGTATGTATTCTGAAAAGCAAAACAAATGAATAAACAACCAAACAAAAAGCAAAATCAGAATGTAAATATAGAGAACAAATGATAGTTCTCAGAGGGGTAGCGAGGGGGCATGGGAGAAATGGGTGAAGGCACGTAGGACACATAGACTTCCTGTTGTGGGATGATTAAGTCTCAGGAATGAAGGGCACAGCATAGGGTATATGGTCAATGGTATTGTAATGCTTTATCTGGTGACAGATGGTAGCTATACTCGTGGTCATAATAGTATAAGGTAAAAAGTTGTCCAATCATTATAAAGTTCACCTGATGTTAACAAAATATTGTATGTCAACTATGCTTCAAAAAATGAGTACATGAATGTAATAGAAATGGGTTTGTCTGAGAGGGACAGAAACCCAAAGGCAATCCAGCTTGAATTCTCCTCAGTCTGCTGGTCTAGAGGCCAAAGGTAACTGGTCTCTTGGGGCGAGCCCACTCTTCACTTTCGTGGTAATTTTACTTCTAGTTCTCTTCTTTGCAGATTCACATTTCAGCTTCCTGGGCCAGCGTTTTCCTGTGTGACCCTTTAGTTGATGTTCAGTCCTAGGCCACATGCAATTCTTCTCTTTACAATCCACACCAGGAAGCCTGTCTCTCCCTTGTTTTCAGAGAACACATCTCTGCTCTTAACATTCACGCCCCTGAGCTGTAGAACCTGTGTATCTGCTCAGGGACAAGGCAGCTCCATCCAAAGCTTACTCTTTCAACAAATAATATATGGGAACTTCCTATGTGCTATGAACCTATGGAAGGTTCCTGAACATTTTACTTTTTTATTTTAAGTTTCAGTAGTACAATTTAGTGATGCATCTGTTGCATTTAATACCTAGTGCTCATTCCATCAAGTGCCCTCCTTAATGCCCATCACCCAGTAACCCCATGTCTCAGCCACCTCCCCTTAGCAACCCTCAGTTTGTTCCCTACTGTTGAGTCTCTCTCACATGGTGTGCATCTCTCTCTAATTCCAGCCTGTTCTATTTTTTCTTCCCTTCCCTTTTGTTCGCTTGTTTTGTTTCTTAAATTAAACTTATGAGAGAAATCATGACATTTGTCTTTCCCTTTTCTATATTGCTTATGCTTACCAAAAACATCCCAGAGTCTCTACCAGAATAGCTAAAAGCAGTTAGCTACAGGGGGGAAGACCCTTTCTCAGTTTAGCCCCAGATTTTTTTAACAGCCCCAAGTGAAGACAAATAAATAAGATCCAGTGAAAATAAATCTGGACACATGATTGGGGAAAAAAATAATAAAAAAAAATTGTGAGAACAAATTAAAAAAAAAAAAACAGTTTTGAACTCCTATCACTAAAAGCACTAAACCCTTCATAACAATAGCTCCTATGATTTAATAATTAGGAGCAGTTGGTGAATTGGGTTTATTTTTATTTTTTTTTTTAGAGATTTTATTTATTTATTTGACAGACAGAGATCACAAGTAGGCAGAGAGGAAGGCAGAGAGAGAGGAGGAAGCAGGCTCCCTGCTGAGCAGAGAGCCTGACGTGGGACTCGATCCCAGGACTCTGGGATCATGACCTGAGCTGAAGGCAGAGGCTTTAACCCGCTGAGCCACCCAGGTGCCCAAATTGGGTTTTATTTTTAAGATTTTATCCCTAAGTCATGTCTGTACCCAAGGTACAGCTTGAACCTACAACCTTGAGATCAAGAGCCCCATGTTCCACCCATTGAACCACCCAGAGGTCCGATGAACTGTTTTCAAGGGCAAGTGACATGGGGCGACATCTCACATTAAAGGCATTCCAGCTAACCATAGTGACAGTAACACAACAGAGATTGTCCTGAGAGGCCACATGTCCCCCGTCAGGTGTGCACAGGGCACCAGCCGGCCAGCCCAGGTAAAGTGTGTGCCGAGCAAATGAGCTAGGAGACCCAGCCACGATTAGAGCAGGGCATGAATGAGAGGGATGTGGCACATCCCCATATCTAAGCAGTATTCATGATTCTCTCCTGATCTTCCCTCCCTGGGCCCTCCTCGTTCCCCCTCTCCGCATAGAGAACAGCTTGAAACGTCATCCCCAGGCCCTCTATCCCTCCTCCCAGTCTCTCATCACCCTCCCTAACCAGCCTGTCATGCCAACCACCTACTAGGACTCCCCTATCTCTTGCTGGTTTAGGGAAACCTGCAGTCCTAACCCTGCACTCTCCCCTTTGCCCTCAACCAACTTGACTCATCAGTGCCATTGAACTCTGCTCCCTTGGTGTGCCCACTGGCCACACCTGGCAGGCCACCTCTGCCCCTCATCCATGGGAGCACAGCTGTTGGAGGCTCCAGGCTTGGTCCCAGCCATTCTTCTGTCCACCGCTATGCAACAGAACAGTAACTGTCCTGTCTAGGCTGCTGTCCCCCTCCCGCTCTCATCCAGCCTCCACCTGGTCTGTGGACCTTGGACTTGGAGACCTAAGCACTCACAGGCCCTCCCCACAGAAGGGACCTCAGCCCTTTCATGGCCAAAGAGGCCTGTGGGTCCCCATCAACCCTGCCACCCATAGGACACTATTCCCATATCAGGGCACCAAAACCCAATGAAAGCTCAGGGGCATCTTTCCACTTTCCTTTCCTTCTACCCCAAATTCAGCCCACCAGCATACCCTGTCAGCCACACATTCTAAGTACAGGTGCAGCTGCACTTTTGGGGGAGAAAGCATGGAAATACTTCTAAGACTGGGCAGAGAATAACCTCACAATCCAGCAATTACACTTCAGGGTCTCTGCTAGTTTCCCCCCAGGGTCCTGGGTGGTCTCTGCACTGCCCTGGGCACCAGTGCTGTGGGGCAGCACGCTTCTCTTGTCCCATCTCTAGACAGTGCAGGCCCACAGTTGAAGCTCGACAAACATCTGTGGATGGGAAACCTCCAGCCCACACCTGGAACAGCACAGCTTCCCATAGCTCAGGACAGGGGCCTACATAGGGCTTCCTTTGCTAAAGTCCTTCCCTGGGAGGTTCCACATCACTAACACATACTCCCCACGTGCCTATCCCCACCCCTACCCCACGTTGCATGCTTTCAGTCTATGTCCTTGTGGGACCCGGTGACTTGGAGTCTGCTTTGGACCAGAGGCAGGGGAAAGATTCTCTGGCCTTGTGTTGTGAGCAATGCAATTGCCCTATGTGGTGTGTCCTCCAGCTTTCTACATTCCCCTGATGTGTGTGTGGGCCCCAGGAGGAAGCAGCTGTGTCCCAACTGGGGTCAGGCTGTGGTATCCCAGCAGGAACCAGGGGTCTCATCCCTAAGATTGGGCACATATCCACTAAAGGGGCCTCTATGATTCCACCTCATCTGTAATCCATTGGGGGTTTCAGTGTGGCATAGTGAAAATTCTATGTCAAAGAAACACAGAGAAAAAAACAAAAACCCAGTCCCCTTTGAATTGGTGGGCATAAACCAAGACACCTCCTAGGTGATCCCACTAACAGAAACCCCCAGAACAGGTGAAGGAGCAGAGAGGGAAAGCAGCTTAGGGGTTGTGAGGGTCCAGCCTGGGGGAGAAATGAGCAGTGAGGGCTTGGGCTCAGGGTCTCCTTTGGGGAAGGAGATGTTCCATAGTGATATTCTGTGCTGTGGGGAGAGGGTGTCAGGGATGGACTTAGTGCTCAGCACGAGTTCAACTGAAAAGGATGAATTTTATTTCAAAGAGATAGTAGAGAGCACACAGGACATGGAAAGGTGCTATCACAGTGACTATGTACCAGAGAGAAAGAACACAGGGAGATTAGGTGAAACATTCTGTCAGGGCAGCGGGGTCAGAGGATGGAACTGAAGCTAATTGTACAGGGAGCTCTCCCCACAGAGTAGTGGGCTCTGAATGTGTCTCTGGGAGCCCCACAGGAGCAGGTATAGGGGCAGGACTTGGAATAGGGGCCAGGGCAGGAGCAGGGCCAGATGAAAGAGCAGGGACAGGGGCAGGAGCAAGGGGAGGGACAGGGTCAGCAGGAGTGGCCAGCACAGAATGCAGGGCTGGAGATGGGCCAGGGCCAGGAGCAGGTGTGCAGTCAGGGGCAAAGGAAAGGACAGGAGCAAGGGGCAGGAACTGGGTCCAGGGCGGGAACCGGGACACAGGCAGAGGCAGGGCAAGAGTCAGTGGCCTTGCGAGGGGCAAAGGAAGGGGCCATGATCCTTGACAGGGCAGGGCAAGGGACCTGGGAAGGTGCAGGCGCGGGGTCTGGAGCAGTAACAGGGACACAGGCTGAAAACAGATGGTTAACCAACAGAGCCCTCCAGGTGCCCATTAACCATACTTCTAAGAGGTAAAATGTTCACCATGTTGCCAATGAACAGCACTTGTGGGGCATAGGAGGGAGATCGGAATGAGCCATATGCACAAAGGTGGCTCTGAAGGTTAAAGTTTTGGTGTGCATGTGGAAACAAATCTGTACCCCCAGGAAAGTTGACAATCAGGTACTGTGTAGTGAGGCTTTAGTATGTCATGCCCATTTTCAATATGTTGGTGACCAGATCTGCTGCGTGGTGGCATAGATCTTCCTGATAAATAGCAACAAAGACATGACTTTAGGGTATTGTGAGAGTCATTTAGACAGAGGAAGAAAAAAGGCACTCAAACAATCCTCAAAATTTATATCTATCTATCTATATCTATATCCATATCTACATATACATATAGATATACATATGTATGTATATCTATATATATCTATATATATAGAACAGTCTTCTCATGTTGTAAATAAGCCATTAGTTTACAACTGTGGGTTTATGTGCATCAACATGAGCCGAGAGGAATAGAAAGACAGAGAGCATTGGGATTCCCAAATAAACAGTTGACACAGGTTTCTTGAACACTTCCAACCCCCAAAGAAAGTCAGTCAGGCCTTTAGAGAAAGAGAGACTCATAGACAAAATATCACAAAATGTCAACCTCCCTTTTGTCACACGGATCCCTCAGACACCTTGCCACCCTTCGCCTTCATATTTTAATGCCATGTTGTTTCTTGATTCCTTTCTCTTTGATTCAAAGAGTAACCGGGCTTATTACGGTGTATTTCTCCCACTTCCTGACCACATGCTTTTATCTCAATTTCTTCAAGGTCTCAAGATGAGACACAAGCAACTTCTTTAAAAACCAGAGTGATTTTCCCAGCCTGCAGCCCAGAGGCCATGTGCTGTCAGTTATGGTTGCAACAAGCACATGCAGGTTCTAAGGACCCATAACCGAGCAAAGCAGAGAAAGACATGGTCTCCGTGGGGCTTACATTCTATTTGAAAGAGACAGATATAAAGAAACAAACATCAACATACTTCAGACAATGGTAAATTTCCTAAAGAGAATTACACAGGGTGATGAGTTAGACTGTAATAATAGGGGATACACATTAGAACCAGAGTGGTGAGAAGGAATAGACGATGTGATGATTTGGGGAAAGAACACTCAGGATGAAATAGAAAATATAAAAACGTGGGGGATAAGAACAAGTTTGGCATGCCCCTCCTGCCAAAAATTAGAGGCCAGATCATGTTAGGTTTTCTAGGTCCCAGCAAGGAAACCCACATTGATACTGAGGGCAATGGAAAAGCAAGGGAATATTTTAAGCAAAGTGGTAATAAAGTGGGATTGACTTTTAGAAAATTTTGACTAGGGGCGCCTGGGTGGCTCAGTGGGTTAAAGCCTCTGCCTTCAGCTCAGGACATGATCCCAGGGTCCTAGGATTGAGCCCCGCAATGGGCTCTCTGCTCAGTGGGGAGCCTGCTTCATCCTCTCTCTGCCTGTCTCTCTGCTTACTTGTGATCTCTCTGTCCTGTCAAATAAATAAATAAAATCTTAATAAAAAAGAATAAATAAATACACAGCCAGGTGCCAAATTTTGTCTTATGTGACGTTATTGCGTTATGGGTTATATGGAGATAGAGGGATAGGCTGTGTGGACAAGCATTAGAAATTTAATTTTTAATAAATTTCTGATTCTATCCTACCCCACCCCCAAATATTTCTAGACTCATACTTGCCTTGGCATATATTGAAAAGTTTGGAAAGAAACTGTTTTAAAAGACCCTTTGGTTTTAATTAGTCTAACACTTTAATTTTAAGAAAAGATGAAAAACCTTCATAAGAAGATTTTCCATTTGGGTGTTTAAATCTGTACCATAATATTACATTAAAATCATTTCTGGTGTGCTAATTAATAATTATCTTAGGAATATTGCAAGTGTGAAAGGCCATTGTGACTCACCGAGCTTCATTTTAGCTCATTCTGTTTTAAAAATCTACTATTCCTTTTTACAGATGACAAGATTATTTAATTTCTTCCCTGAGACATTTTTATTACAAAGAGCCTTTCATCCAAGTGAATTTATTGGTAGGAACAGGCCCTAAAATATGCCTTTATCTTTCCCAGGCATTTTGTGGAACACTGGGCCTCTATCTAATTTGATCTACATTTAGACTCCAGATAAATCTGACTGCACTTCTGCACATCTTCATCAGGGATCCGGAGAACATTCCCTCCATGCCAAGCTCAAGGCGGTGACTATAGGAGTGACCATAGGAGCAAGGAAAGTCAGGGTAAGCATGGGTACCTGAGCTCTGTGATCATGGTCAAAGCCGACACACAGAAACATGCTTTTGTGCACAGACATGGAGTTTATTGTTTTCAGTTTAACGGCCACAGTGTGCTCGACAGAATCAAATCTCCTGATATGTCAAAAAGATAAATATGTTAATATTTATAGCATTTTAGGATGTACTGAGAGGCTTGGGTTGGTGTTCAAGAAAATCATGTCCTCTGAGACTAATTTTAAAATACCAGTTATTTACAATATTATTCTGAGGGGATTCCTTGGTTAATAGGAGGGGTCACCATAATGGTGGCTTTCACTTTTGTGTTGAACTTGTTCAAAGACTTGGCATGTTCAGCACCAAAGGAACCAGATCTTCCTGGAAGTGAAATCCCAGGAGTAAAGCCAGGTCATCACGCTGTTTGCCCAACTCGCAAACGTCATGGTCATTAAATTTCATCTTCCTGTTTTGTAGCTCTTTGATTCACTAAAATAAAGGGAATAGTAGGGGTAGTGCCTATTGATGGAGAACATGTTTTGTGTTATTGTACTTTGTCTTATACCAATTCAGTACGTCATTTCATCCTTACTGCAGCTCTCAGATTACAGTGATAACCACACACCATTGGGGGAAACCAAGGCTCAGAGAGATTCGACTCTTGCCTCAGGCAGCAGAGGATTCACACGCAGGTCTATCTGCCCATTCCTCAGTGGCCCATGCTGCCTGCTATTCTTGAGTTACAGTGATTTGAGTCAAATGGTATCCCCAAACACCTTGGTCCTGTAGGGCATGCGTGGGAGCCTTGGTGCTGGGTGTTCCTAGGTCCCAAACAGCAAGCGAAGTCCTGGAGGACTCCAGCATTTGGTAGCAAATCAAGGAATGTCACACTCACTGACCCTGTCCCCTGGTGGAGAGGTGGATCCCACTTGCACTGCCCCTTGGGTCTGGGTTGGCCTTGAGGGCATTGACAAAGAGACAATAATGGAAGGGATTCTGGGCTACAGTTGTCACAGAACATATAGGATGTTCTGGCCAATTTGAATCTCAGATATGTGAGATTTTTTTTTCTTGTTGTTGTTATTTGTTTTTGTTGTTGTTTGTTTGTTTGTTTTCAGCATCCCTACTGCAGTCAGGTTAATACCAAGGAACAAAAATAGAAATGAGCTAGGTCGTGCAGCCTCCTTATTCACAATAAATTAGAGGTGTAAGGACATGAGGCCAGAAGGTGTGGTGAGAACCAAAGTGGGCTAGGATGGGTCCCCCTCCCAACGCACAGGCAGCCTCCCACAAACCCTCTGTCCAGGGAACCAGCCCTTCACAGCTTACCGTGACCACAGGCAGGGATTGTTCCATAACCACTGTTTCTGTAGAAGTATGGTGCATGAAATATTAGAGACATAGTTAAATTAAGAATTATTGTCATTTATCTGACATTCAAATTGAATTGGGTGCCCCTAGTTTTGTTTGCTAAACCTGACAATCTTACGTCAGTTCCAAGACTTGCATTTGAGAGAACCAACTTTGTTGGTTTCATGGAGTGCTGTACCACCATGTAACAGGTCTAAAGTACATTCCTGGAAAGACCACGTGAGGGAAGGACATTAATGGGGATCCTGGAAAGACCACACAGACGACATGGAGGGGGCTCCCACCGAGCCCAGCCATGCAGTCCACTCTGCCAAGCATCCAAGGGTATAACAGAAGACATCTCAAAATGGTCCAGACCAGAACATCCATCAGATGGATAATACCATGTAAGCCCAGTCTACACCAAGGAATGCAGAAGCCATCAGCTGAGCCCAGATTGAAATCCTGACCCACAGAATCATAAACCATAATGAATTGGTCATTGTCATCAGCCACTGTGTTGTTGGGCAGTTCACAATGCAGCAGCAGATCACGAGAAGAGAGCCATAGCACGGTAAGGGGAAAATGTAAGTGAAGGACAAGTCTCATAGCCTTTGAAGTGTCATGATGATACCCAAAGTCTTTGAGATGTAAGAAGATATGCAACCTCTTACTGGATATCTTCACTTTAGCCTTTTGAGCAGAAGTTGAAAGCTCACCAGTATCATTTTTAAAAGCTAGCCTGAAACATAAAAAATAATTCTAAGGGATATTTCGCAATCTTCACCTCTATAGGTCTTCTCTTTCACTGCATGGTACTTTAAAAATGTATTTATTTATTTGACAGCAGGAGGGATTACAATTATGAAGAGAGGCCGACAGAGAGAGGAGGAAAGCAGGCTCCCCGCTGGGTAGGAAGCCCCATATGGGGCTCAATCCCAGGACCCTGAGATCATGACCTGAACTGAAGGCAGAGGCTTAACCCACTGAGCCACCCAGGTGCCCTGCATGGAACTTTAAAAAGAATTAGAATAGCGTGTTTATGAAGTATCAGCAGATGTTGATTCATTTGCTAATTAATGATTCAGACAAAATCAGTGTGTGATATCCAGTGGTAACCAGTTTATAATTATGAGTTCTTTCCTTGTCATAAACCTTATTAATTACAGTTTTAGAATTTGTATTCATCACTGGCTACTGAAAAGGCTCTGAATGATTCTGGTAATTATTTCATCAATAACATCCACGAAAGAAACCTGCGTGTCTCTGTGGTTCTTCCTTCATTATCTTTGGGGACCTGTCAATGACTGTCACCTGTGGATCCTGCCCCAAGAAGTTTTCAAATGCAGACGCTTCTCTTTGCCATTCACAACGATGTTAGTTTACTACGTTGACTGCAACATCTTGACTTGTCATCTTTTCATAATCCTTGTTCCCAGTGTTGGCTGAGTAATGGCCCCTAATCCCAGTCCCTGGAACCTCTATCCTATCTTCCACGACAAAATGACTTTGCAGTTCTGATTACGTTATGGATTTTGAGATGGGTTGATGATCTGGGATCTTCTGGGTGAGATGCTGTGGGTGATCACAAGAGTTTGTGCAAGAGGATGGCAGTAGAATGATAGCCAGGGGCATAAGACTGGAGGGACGACCTGCAAAGGAGGAGGGAGGGGCTGTGAACTACTGAACACGGTGGTCACCAGAAGCTGGAGAGGCAAGGAAAGAGATTCTCACCTGAAGCTCTTCTGGCAGAGCCCTGTTGACATCTTGAATTTACTCTTTGACATGCAGACTGTCACTGACTAATGTATGCTGGCTTAAGCCACTAAATTGGTGACAATATTTACATAGTAGTGATAGGCTCCACCATTATGTCTCCACATATATTAAGGTATATATTTATTCATGCCAATTCCTGCCATGAAACTCTTTACCAAGCCTTTCATTTGATATTAGAATGAAATCCAAATTCCTTGAAATAGCTGCAGGGACTGTCCCCACCTGCCTTTTGCTTCCGTGCCCTCCCATTCACACCCTTGTGTCTTAAACTACAGCTGAGGGCACCTTCTTTCTGTTACTCAGTCTGAGTTCTTCTGGCCATAGACCAGGCCCATAGAATGCATAAAGCATGTTTACTCTTCCAGCCCCTGAAATCTGCTCTGCCATCCTCCACACTGTCACTCTGTTCCCACCTGATATAGATACATAAGACAGTAAGAACCCTAGGAGCCTGTGGGGTCACATACTCAGTACGGTTGGTGGAAAACTGCTCCTGCCCACCCACGCTGGCTTCTACAGTGAACAAGAAATACACTTTCTGCATTAAATCATTGAGATTTGGGGACCATTTGATGCAACATGTGGCTTCCTCCTATCTGGAATTTTCTCATTCCAGATCTTTCCAGAGCAGTCTCCTGAGTCTTCATTCAGATGCCCTTTACTCACAGGTTTCCTGACCAGCCTGCCTGAAGAAACAACCTCTACCCATATAACCTGGTTGCACTTCTTGGTGATAGTTGTCATTATACCAGATACTTTTGTTGTCTTTTTCTTCATTTATTCATCACAGCATCCCCAATGCCTAGCCCAGCACATGACACAGAATAAGTAGTCAATAAACATTTACTGAGTGGATGGATGGACAGCTAGATGGCTAGATGGGTAGATGGGTAGGAGGATGGGTGGGTGGGTGGGTGGGTGGGTGGATGGAAAGATGGATAGATGAACGAGCAGATGGAAGGAGGATGGAAGGATGGATTGATGGATGGATTGGTGGATGGACAGAGGCATTAGTGGAAGGATGCATGGGTGGGTGGATGGATGGATGGATGGATGGATGAAAGGTTGTATGGTTAGATGGATGGATGGATGGGTGAGTGGATGAATGGATGGGTGGGGAGTGAATGTATGGGTAGAAGGAAGGGATGGAATGAATATGCAGGTTCACAAATGCAAGACATTTGGAAACATGGGAATAGGCTAGCAGAGTTAGAGGTATACAGATAAGCAAGGCTGGGTCATGGATGTTTCCTATATTATTCTAAAAATCCTGATCTTTATTTTATAGGAATTAGGAAACCACTAATTTTACTTTTTAATCCAAGTATGTGTTCTAGACTTTTACTCTGACTGCAGTGTAAACTGTGGTCAATTAGGAAAACCTTGGTAATAATAATAATACACACTATTAATATTTATGCATTTAAATATATAATAAGCAGAGCATAAGAATGTAAATATTTTAGGGTTCATTTAATACTCACAATCACAGAGCTAAGAGGATGTTCTTTTTCTTTAATGATTTTATTCTTTTCTTTGACAGAGAGATCACAAGTAGGCAGAGAGGCAGGGAGAGAGGGGGGGAAGCAGGTTACCCACTGAGCAGAGAGCCTGATGTGGCGCTCCATCCCAGGACCCTGAGACCGTGACCTGAGCTAAAGGCAGAGGCTTAACCCAATGAGCCACCCAGGTGCCCCCTAAGAGGATGTTCTTAAGCCTATTTCATAAAGTGGAAACTGAAGCAGAGAGGTGTTCACACATGCCACAAGCAATGGAGTGACAATCTGAAGCCCGACAGTCTGATGTCAAGCCCAGGGCTCCAAGCTCATATTTTATACTGTGATCACTGTCACATTCAAGGGCAGTGGGAGCAGACAAGGAAAGTAGATCCCAGTGTGAAGAAAAAGGTATCAGGTTAGACTTCAAAATTAACCACAGTGAAATCAAAGGGGGCCTATGATTATTCTGGTTCTTTTTAATGTTAAACTCCATCTCATGCAAAATCTACCGGATCTGAGATTCCCTTCTTGGTTAGAAATCAAGTCTTGGTGTATTTTTTCTCCATCCCAGTGCCCTTAGATGTGCACACTGATACATCTGCCAGCTCAGCCAGCAGACCCCAAACACACCCATTGGGACCAGGAGAGGGCTGCAGGGGAATTAGGTAGAGACACCCACCAGTGATCACGGTGATGAAAGTGTTTCTCAGAAGACTGAGTCCCTGGACTTTCTCCCGAGCAGTGTTCATTTTCCTGGGTGCACACCACCTTAGGCTTTCTTGTTCTGATCTTGCTGCCGTGTTGTGAATATTGAACAACAATGCCAGCTGCCCCTGCTTAGTGTGACATTCCTGGTAGTTCTTGTTAGTCCTGTACTCATGGTGATCTCACTGCTCAGGGCCTCTGTGGGTTTGACCACAAGGTCCTCTCCCTTCAAACAGCAAATCTAAGGATGGAGATGGGTTTGCTTCAAGGAGGGGCTGGCACTGTGTAATTGTCATTTTTTCCTCTGGTATGCATCAGTGTTCCCATGGGAATGTAATTTAGCTGGACATATCAAACCATGTCATCAGCAGTCACAAGCCAAAAGAATTATGGATCAATGGCTGTTAAATCAAAGTGCATCTGCAGAATTATATTTGGAAGCATGGATTCATTTACAGTCAACTTTGTTCAGGATGGTCTCCATCTCACTGAGGGCTGCCTGGAAACATCTTCTGGAGCCCTGCTTCTTATACTCTGAAGTATGTGTATTATATCTTTGAAAGGGCCTTACTGGCCTTACTCCAGTAAATACAAATGTTACAGTGATTATCATTGTAGACAACTGTCCTGTATTTGTGAGCCCATATGCACAAGTAGATTTTCCAGCCCGTGTTTCACCTATCACCTCCTCTCTTACCCGAAATGAGAGTGCCACCATCACCATGATATTCCCTAGCACCCACGTAGTGAAATTGTGAGTGGCACAGGCCCCGGCCACACTGGCACCCTCACTGTTCTTCTTTGCTTGGGTTTTTCTTCCCAGACATATCCACCTGGCTTGTTCTTGATTCTTGTGTCACCTGTGATTTAATTGTCTCAATCCTTTGAGGAAGCAGTCACCATCCTCAAGGAAGCAGAGAGGGAAGAAAATCTCCCTGAGTTGCACACTAGTGAGGGGAGAGGCAACATTGGAACACAGGCCGTTTGAGTCCAGAATGAATGAGTTCCCCACATTGTCTGTCCATGGGAGGCAAAAGGGAGAAGCAATGTGTTGCTCACATTTGTGGAGGCTGCTTTGCTAGTTTGGAAACAGCCATTGAATGTTAGGTGGTGTAAGGCCCCATCCACACCCAGCACTTTCTCCCCCTCCAGCTGCTGCTCTGCAGACTCACGGGGACATCACTCAGATGTTCTTAAATGACAGATTCTGACTCAACTGGAAGGGGGAGGCCAGAGACTCTGTGTTTCTACCAAACCCCCAGCAAGCAATGATGTTGCTGGTCCATGAGTGGCATTGGGGTGGCAAGGTGCCTGGTACTAGCTCAGGATGAAGGAGGCTTACTGAGGAGGCTGGTGTATCAGTCAGGTCCCAGAAGGAAGGAGATGGCACATGTGGGGGCTGTCAGTGGGATTCAGGGAAAGACTGTTTACAGACTGGGAGGGGGTAAAGATAATAGGTGAATGAAGAGCAGGAAGTTACTGTGGCCAGAAGCCTCCCCTGCGTCAGAAGGGAATGAGGAGGGAGCTCCAGCTTTTAGAGAACCCATACCCAGCAGGCATTGTTGCCTCAGGGAACTGAAAAGACCACTGATATGCACAATCCAGCAGGGAGGAGTATAGGGTAATAAACAACCTAGCTCTCTCTCCACGTTTCCTGCAAGTGCTTCTCCTGGTCAAACCGAGCTCAAAGCCTCTAAGCCTGGTCAAAGGCCAAACCCAGCTCGAAGCCACTAAGCCTGAGGCATGGGTCAGGCCGAATAAGGTTCTCGAGGGGTAAAAGGAAGACAACTATGATGGGAGGATGAGTCCAGCTCATACGTTTATTCATTTATCCATTCCTTCATCTAGGAGATGTTCACCAAGCACCTAAATCATGCTGCATTTCTTCTAGGCCCTGGCAATCAGTCAAAACAAAGCTCCTCTCCTCTTGACCATTATGTGCTCAGTGTTCAGAGTAGGGGAGGTACCCAGCAAACCGAGGAGCATAGAGTGTAATGTAAGCCAATGATGTAGAAAAGCAAAGCACAGCATGGGCATGGAAAGAACATGGCCAAGGAAGGGATGTTTGAGGAGGTAACACACCAGTGATGGCCCAAATGACATTAGGGGACTACAAGTGGATATGGATGCTAGCGTTCCGCTGGCAGGGAAGGATGACCAGGGGCCAGAATGGCTGGGCACATTGTGAACAAGTGTGGCAGGGAGGAGGTCATCAGTTTGCTGCCCACACCCTCTGCCAAAAGGCTGCTTTCCTCTGTTGTATTTAGTGTGGTCTCCTGGGCCTGGTGTTTAGCTCCATCCTGGCCTCCTGAGAAAGGGAAGCCATGTTTATTCTCCACACCCCTAATCCCTGGTCTGGGGTCCTGTGCTTACAATAACTTCCATGGTGCTCTATGCAGAACTACAAAATGCTGGCGCTATCTCAGCTAGGCTCACTAGTGGCCTGGAAAGCCAGAAAACCTGTAAATCCTTCTCAAGACACCTAAAGCTCTGGTGCTAGCATGCCTCCTATCTTTAGAAATCTCTACGTGCAAAACAGGTAACAGTCTCTGTGATCAAGCACATCTTCAAATATCAGAGAGCCTGTCTCAAGGTCCCCTCAGAACCTCCCCAATCCCACGTTTACAGTAGCATCATGCTGGTCCCAGGGACATCTGGAGTTCAGCAAGGCATCCAGACAGAGACACACTGCCAGGCTCCTCATTCTGCACACATTTCTGTGGCTGTGTTGATACCCTCAGAGACTTTCTCTTGACTTCAAGGAGATAAATACCACCGTCCACCATGGGAGGGAAGAAAGGGATCTGTACGAAAGGCCAGCTGCCACCTTGCCTCTTCTCCCCACTACCCTTCTTATACAGCTTAGGGTACGTTTGGGTGTGTGGGTGGTAGTGTCAGGGTGTCCAACCCCAGCCTCTAGCTTCCTGTGTAGAATCTGGGAGAACTTTACACACCTTGTTTTACACCCATGGGTCCTCACCACACAAGAAAGACCCCAACATCAACTTACTGTAAATGAAACTAACACATGTCCATAGATTGACTTGTTAACAACCTCACTATCAATGTGCTTGGGGATAAGGAGCTGCACATTCTCATAGAAATGAGCTCTGGCTTCTGGTCTTATAGAAATTCTCACCTTTACTACAACCATATCCAAGTCTCATTACAAATCCTGGGTATTTATTCTTCCCAAGGGCATAGGGCATAAGGGATACTTGAAAGGTTTTCATGATTATGATGCAATCCTGTGTTCAGAAGATAGGCTGTGGGCATGTCATTAGAGGTTGTAGCCAAGGCCAGAGGTCTCTCCCCTTCCACTGGAAGCAGCATTAGTTTAAGAGCTCATGGAGTTTGGGAAGATACATAGCAGGAAGTAGCAGGGAGAATGGGATCCCACATAGTCAGCTCCATCAACCAAATCAACCAAGGTCACGGAAGGGCTGACAGGTGTCACTGTCAAAACACAGCATTGTGATCACTGTGACATAGAGCTGACTACACAGGTATGAATCATGTTGAAATATAAGGTTCAAGTCATAAAATTTGTTAAGTTTCAGGTAAAATGATCAAAACATGTAATTAATTTCTGCCATCTTTCCATAGATGGTGAGAAGGCATCCAATCAGGTCCTTCTGACAAGCCTGGGTGGACTTTGCGAAGGGCAGGCTTTATGGCTTCTAGTCCCCGAGAGGCATGGATGTCAGTCCTCAACTAGTTGGCCATATTCCCAAGCATTACATCCCGCAGTTCTGGCTGTGGAAAGCCTCGTCTTATATAATCATCATTCTGCTGAGTCCCGCCTCGGAAGAGAAGGACCCAAGGCTGCATCTGAGCTGCTAGATGAATGATAAGAGTGATTCTAATATCTAACATGCATCACCTGCTTGCTGCATGCAGACATCCTTTGCAACACTTTGTGTGTGATATCTCACATAACCCTCCAACGGGCCACAGGACACTGGTGCCAGTAAAGAAACTGAGGCACCGAGCTGGGATAGAGTGTGTGTCAGGTACATAGTTGAAGCTGTGGAAAGAGCAGAGAAGGACCCTTGTTGGTTCCGTTTTAAAGTTGGTTCCTAATTTCTATGGAGGAGCTTTCTTCTGACAAGATGGAAACCTATGGCATCTTTCCTGCAACCTGACCTTCTCAGTGTCACACTTGACTCCATCTCAGTTCGAGAACGAAGTCATGAGCACTCTTCAGTGAAACTCCCTGCGATAGTCTAGTCTACACAGTGACACAAGACAGAGAAGCCACATCTACAATGGACAAAAATTGCTCTGCATCATAAAGCATGACTTCAATAAGCTTTAAGTGCTTTATGTGCATGATTTACAATGGACACTTTCAAATAATGCCATTTCTGCAGCTAATTCCCTTGTAAAAATTTTTTGAGCTTTTTTTTTTTTATTTCTTTTCAGCGTAACAGAATCCATTGTTTATGCACCACACCCAGTGCTCCATGCAATATGTGACCTCCATAATACCAACACCTGGCTCCCCCAATCTCCGACCCCTGGCCCCTTCAAAACCCTCAGATTGTTTTTCAGAGTACGTAGCCTCTCATGGATCATCTCCCCTTCCAATTTCCCTCCACTCCCTTCTCTTCTCCATCTCCCTATGTCCTCCATGTTATTTGTTATACTCCACAAATAAGTGAAACCATATAATAATTGACTCTCTGCTTGACATATTTCACTCAGCATGATCTCCTCCAGTCCCGTCCATGCTAATACAAAAGTTGGATATTCATCCTTTCTGATGGAGGCATAATAATCCATAGTGTATATGGACCACATCTTCCTTATCAATTCATCCATTGAAGGGCATCTTCGTACTTTCCACAGTTTGGCGACTGTGGCCAGTGCTGCTATAAACATTGGGGTACAAATGGCCCTTCTTTTCACTACATCTGTATCTTTGGGGTAAATACCCAGTAGTGCAATTGCAGGGTCATAGGGATGCTCTATTTTTAGTTTCTTAAGGAATCTCCACACTGTTCTCCAAAGTGGCTGCACCAGCTTGCATTCCCACCAAGAGTGTAAGAGGGTTCCCCTTTCTCCACATCCTCTCCAAAACACGTTGTTTCCTGTCTTGCTAACTTTGGCCATTCTAACTGGTGTAATGTGGTATCTCAATGTGGTTTTAATTTGAATCTCCCTGATGGCTAGTGATGATGAACATTTTTTCGTGTGTCTGATAGCCATTTGTATGTCTTCATTGGAGAAGTGTCTGTTCATGTCTTCTGCTCATTTTTTGACCTGATTATCTGTTTTGTGTGTGTTGAGTTTGAGAAGTTCTTTATAGATCCTAGATATCAACCGTTTGTCTGTACTGTCATTTGCAAATATCTTCTCCCATTCCATGGGTTGCCTCTTTGTTTTCTTGACTGTTTCCTTTGCTGTGCAGAAGCTTTTGATCTTGAGGAAGTCCCAAAAGTTTATTTTCGCTTTTGTTTCCTTTGCCTTTGGAGACATATCTTGAAAGAAGTTTCTGTGACTGATATCGAAGAGGTTCCTGCCTGTGTTCTCCTCTAGGATTCTGATGGATATCTGTCTCACGTTGAAGTCTTTTATCCATTTCGAGTTTATCTTTGTGTATGCTGTAAGAGAATGGTCGAGTTTCATTCTTCTACATATAGCTGTCCAATTTTCCCAGCACCATTTAGTGAAGAGACTGTCTTTTTTCCACTGTATTTTTTCCCTGTTTTGTCGAAGATTATTTGACCATAGAGTTGAGGGTCCATATCTCGGCTCTCTACTCTGATCCACTGATCTGTGTGTCTGTTTTTATGCCAGTACCATGTTTTCTTGGTGATCACAGCTTTGTAGTAAAGTTTGAAATCAGGTAACATGATGCCATCAGTTTTATTTTTGTTTTTCAACATTACCTTAGCAATTCGTGGTCTCTTCTGATTCCATACAAATTTTAGGATTATTTCCTCCAGCTCTTTGAAAAATACCAGTGGAATTTTGATCAGAATGGCATTAAAAGTATATATTGCTCTAGGCAGTACAGACATTTTAACAATGTTTATTCTTCCGATCCAAGAGCATGGAAGGGTCTTCCATCTTTTTGTGTCTTCTTCAATTTCTTTCATGTGTGTTCAGTAATTCCTCGAGTACAGATCCTTTTCCTCTTTGGTTAGGTTTATTCCCAGGTATCTTATGGTTCTTGGTGCTATAGTAAATGGAATCGATTCTATAACTTCCCTTTCTGTACTTTCATTGTTTGTGTACAAGAACACAACTGATTTCTGCACATTGACTTTGCATCCTGCCACATTACTGAATTGCTGTATGAGTTCTGTAGCTTGGAGGTGGAGTTTTTTGGGTTCTTGATATAAAGCATCATGTCATCTGCGAAGAGAGAGAGTTTGATTCTTCGTTGCCAATTTGGATACCTTTTATTTCTCCTTGTTGTCTGATTGCTGTTGCTAAGACTTATAATACTGTTGAACAATAGTGGTGAGAGTGGGCATCCTTGTCGTGTTCCTGATCTCAATGTGAAGGCGGTGAGCTTTTTTCCATTGAGGATTATTTTTGCAGTGAATTTTTCATAGATACATTTTATGAAGTTCAGGAATGTTCCCTCTATCCCTATACTTTGAAAAGTTTTAATAACAGAATAATAGAATAATCAGGAATGGATGCTAGATTTTGTCAAAGTTTTTTCTGCATCAATTAAGAAGACCATGTGGTTCTTCTCTCTTCTCTTATTGATTTGTTCTATGATGTTGACTGATTTGTGAATGTTGAACCATCCTTGTAACTCAGGGATGGATCCCACCTGGTCATGTTGGATAATATTTTTAATGTGCTGTTGGTACTGTTTGCCAGGATCTTGTTGATAATCTTAGCATCCATATTCAACAGTGATATTGGTCTTAAATTCTCCTTTTTGGTGGGGACTTTGCCTGGTTTGGGGATCAGTGTAATGCAGGTTTCATAAAGAGTCTGGAAATTTTCCTTCTACTTCAATTTTTTTGAAACAGATTCAGAAGAATTGGTGTTATTTCTTCTTTGAAAGTTTGGTAGAAATCCCCAGGGAATCCATCAGGTCCTGGGCTCTTGTTTTTTGGGAGGTTTTTGATCACAGCTTCAAACTTGTTACTCGATATCTGTCTATTCAGGTTGTCAATTTCTTCCTGGTTCAATTTTGGGAGTTTATAGTTTTTCAGAAATGCATCCATTTCATCTATGTTGTTCAACTTATTTGCATATAACTGTTGATAATAACTTCTGATGATTGTTCCTATTTCCTTGGTGTTAGTTGTGATCTCTCCCTTTTCATTCATAATTTTATTTTTTTGAGCATTCTCTCCTTTCTTTTGGATTAGTGTGGCCAATGGTTTATTGATCTTATTAATTCTTTCAAAAAAACAGCTTCTATTTTCATTGATATGTTCTAATGTATCTCTACTTTCTATCTCATTGATCTCTCCTCTACTCCTGATTATTTCCCTTCTTGTGTGTGGACTTGGTTTAATTTGTTGTTGATTCTCCAGTTCTTTAAGTTATAGAGACAGCTGGTCTATTCTGGATTTTTCCATATTTTGAGGGAGGCTTGGATGACTATGTATTTCCCCCTTAGGTCCGCCTTTGCTGTATCCCATAGGTTTTGGGCCAAACCGTCTTCATTCTCATTGGTTTCCATGAATTTTTAACTAATCTTTGATCTTCTGGATGATCCAACCTTTCTTAAGCAAGGTGGTCTTTAGCTTCCAGGTGTTTGAGTTCCTTCCGAACTTTTCCTTGTGATGGAGCTCTAGCTTCAAAGCATTGTGATCTGAGAATATGCACGAATAATCTCAGTCTTTTGGTATCAGTTGAGCCCTGATTTGTGACCCAGTATGTGTTCTATTCTGGAGAAGGTTCCATGTGCACTTGAGAAGAATGAGTATTCTGTTGTTTTAGGGTGGAATGTTCTGTATATATCTATGAGGTCCATCTGGTCCAATGTATCATTCAATGCTCTTGTTTCTTTACTGATTTTCTGCTTTGATGATCTATTTCTGAGAGAGGCATATTAAGATCTCCTACTTTTAATGTATTCATATCAATATGACTATATTGCTTAATAGTTTTCTTATGTAATTGGCTGCTCCCATATTGGGGGCATAGATATTTACAATTGTTAGATCATCTTGGTGGATAGTCCCTTTAAGAATGATGTAGTGTCCTTCTGTATCTCTGACTACAGTCTTTTGTTTAAAATCTAATTTATCTGATATGAGAATCGCTATCCTGGCCTTCTTTGGAGGCCCATTGATATGAAAGATGCTTCTCCATCCCTTCACTTTCAGACTGGGTGTATCTTTAGGTTAAAAATGGGTCTCTTGTAGACAACATATGGATGGGTCCTGTCGTTTTATCCAATCTGCAACCCTGTGCCATTTTATGGGTGCATTTAGGCCATTCACATTGAGAGTGATTATTGATAGATACGTTTTTTATTGACATTGTGTTACCTTTGAAGTCTTTCTTTCTGTAGATTGTCTCTATATTTCTGTTCAATGCTATTCCTAGGATTTTTCCTCTTTTATAGAACCCCCCTTAATATTTCCTGCAGTGTTGGCTTTCTTTTAAGCCTTGCCATTCTTGGAATCTCTTTATCTCTCCATGCATTTTGAATGTCAGTCTTGCTGGATAAAGTATTCTTGGCTGCATGTTCCTCTCATTTAGTGCCCTGAATATATCTTGCCAGCCCTTTCTGGCTTGCCAGGTTTCTGTGGACAGGTCTGACATTATTCTGATGGGCTTTCCTCTGTACATAAGGAGCTTCTTTATCCTAGCTCCTTTCCAGAGAGTCTGTCTTCAATTATGATTCCTCATTTTTACTATTAGGTGTCTCGAGGAATTTCGAGATTCTGTAATCTTGGGAGGGAGACTGTTCTGTCTCTTGTACATGAATGCTGGTTTCATTAAGTAGATTGGGAATATTTTAATGGAGAATTTGTTCCACTATATCTTCTAGACTTCTTTCTTTCTCCTCCCCTTCAGGGATTCCAATAATTCTGATGTTGGAACATTTCATGGCATCATTTCTTTCCCTGATTCTGTTTTCGTGGCTTCTAAGCTGTTTGTTCCAGGCTTCTTCCTGCTCCTTTCTCCTATCTGTTTGTCCTTCAGATAACTAATTCTATCTTCTCTCTCAGTTACCCTAGTTTTTAGAGAATTTAGATTAGATTGCAACTCATTGAGAACATTGTGAACATCATCCCTGGTGGCTTTCAGTTCTGTCCTAATCAATTCCATTTTGTCATCCATGGCTTTCTCCAACCTAGCTGTTGCTTGGATAATTGTTAGCCTGAATTCTCTGACATATTGTCTATGTCGATAGCCATAAGCTCTGTTGCAGAAGGCCCAGCCCCTGAATTTTTATTCTATTGGGCATTCCTCCTCCTAGTCATTTTTGTGAGAGATGACTGAACAGATGTAGCTGAATGTGTCAACCGTGGTGCAGGCAAGGTACACCCTGGAATGCTTCTGAGCAATCAAGAGTCCCCACACAAAAGAAAAAAAAAAAAGAAAGAGAAAAAATAAAAGAGAGAGAGAGAGGAAGAAAAAAGAAAGAAAAAATAAAAGAGAAGTCCCAACCCAAATGGGCTCCAAGGTAAGATGTATGAAGTATACAATCAAAACAGACAAACCTAAAGACTGATAAAAGTAAATGACAAGAGAAAAAAAAAATACATAAAAGCAAAACAGAAAAAGTACCTCGTAAAAAAGAACCCCAAGCATAAGATTTATATACTATCAGGACAAACACAAATGCACAGAAATGCTGGCAGAAGAAAAAGATGGGAGAGTGATTATAAATTCACAGTGTGGGCCAGGAAGGTTATTTTGATTCTTCCTGGATGTACATTACTATCTTTGTTAAAGGACTCAACTTTCCTAAGATAAAGGTGGATTTTAAATTGGTTTACATATAGGGGTAGTATTGATTGGGGAAAGGGAATTACCTTGAAGTTTAACTCTATATGAATATTAAAAAATAAAAAAGAAAAAAGAATAAACTAAACTAAAATTAAAAAAAATAAAAAATAGAAAAGCAAAACAAAAACACAGTTATCTGTATCAAAAAGTTCAGGTTAAAAGGATATTATGGAATATGATGTACTGGTCTTCTCACTGTGATGGTAAGTAGGTTAAAAATTATCTATAAAAAATGAACCAGAATAGTGGGAATGAATTAAAAATAAAAGTTGTATCTATGAAGTAGTGGTGGTTGTTCTCTTGTCTTCCCCCTCTAACCCGTTGGCTTTCTGGGGGTGGGGCCTGTCGAGTGGATTTTCAGGCACTGTTTCCTGAGTTAAGTCCTCCCGCCCCCTTCCAGTGGGTGGGCTCTGAGGAAACCATTTTTTCAGGCTTTTGTTCTCTGGAGGGTTGTTTTGTTTGTTTATTCATTTATTTTATCTCACCTTGACAGCTTTTGATGGTTTTTGGAGGTTCATAGGAAAGCAAACTGCACCCAGACCTCCCTCTCAGAGAGAAGCCTCAGTCTGTTCACCTCTGGGTGCCCCAGAGCACAAAACTTCTCCCTTGGCCACTGGCAGAGCACATTCCCAGTCGCAGTCCCTGGGGACACAGGAACTCCTGCTTGTACCCAAAACCATGACAGCGGTGGCTGTCTGGGCAGCTCCAGACCACCAGAGAGGTCCCAAGCAGCGATAGCACACTGAGATTTTACCGCTGGCCTGGGCTGGGAGTGCCTAGACTTTCTGGGTCTGAGAGCGCTGGGTACCAGGCTGGTGCCTACATGCACCTCTCTTGGGGGGTAGGTGTGGGACGAGACTCAGATTCTGATAGCACAGCATGGCACGTGAATGGAGAGTACAAAAAGACTGTGTTTCTGCCAGCTCATAGGCTCCCAGCCCCTCATGGCGGCCGCCACCCTGGCACTCCCAGACGCTCTCAAGTGTGCTCCTGGCTCAGGGTCCAACCTGGTTTCCTTGCTGCACTCTCTCTGGCTCAGTGCCGGGGTTGACTGTCCTTGGTCCAGGGACTTAAACCCCTGTCCCTAACCACCCTGATTCCCATAATTTCCCCCCACGATCCTTTGTTCTTTTTGAGTGCTTTCAACCAGACTCCAAGCTAATGCTGGTCCCCAGTCACAGGGCACTCTTGTATTGGGGTATTACTTTCCAATGGGTTACTTCTGTTGGCTCCTTCCCCCTTTTGTTTATCTTCTGATATCAGTCCAACATTCCCGCTTTACTTTATCTGCCCGCTGGCGTCTTCTGCCCCTGTAGAGATCCAGACATGAATAATTCTAATCTCAGGCTGTTTTCATGGATGATCAGAGTTCTTTGGTAGGTAATCAGCTCACTTTAGGGTACAGGTTGAAATGGCGCCTCCTCCTAGTTCCCCGTCATCTTGTCTCCTCCTTGCAAAATTTTTAAAGCCTAATTTTCATCACAGAAATGATTTTCCTTTTAGCAAATTGCCTGTCAATGAGAAGAGATGTCTGTATCCCTTATTTGACACCAGAGACATAATATTGATCTAAAAAATGAATTTTAGAAGGGGAAGGGCAGGAAGACACAGAAAAAAAAAAAAAGACTTTAAGTGACTTGCATGCAGTGACTGCTTAAAGATTCTTTTGGCCACAGCAAGAAACATGCTTCCTGTTGGTATTCTAGGCAATCACATCTCACGCTGTCCACTGCCCACTTAGTCAGCCTTAGCACCAAGGAGCTATTGAAGTAAAGCCTCTGGTAGTGGACACAAATTGGGAAAAGCAACATCATTTGGACAGCTGTAGACTGTGTGTATTTTATCATGACATTGGACAAAGCCAAAGGGAAAAGCAGATGCCTCATATAGGAGGTCAAGGCCTGTCATGGCTGGGCTGTGATGTGGATGAATGACAAGTGAGGTGGGAGAGCCATCAAAGAGAATGAAAGTCCCTCCAGATTCCCCGTGCAGGAAGAAAAAAGTTCTCCATCCTCGCAAAGCATAACTAGTATGTTATCCAAGCTAATTTCAATACACTGGAATCCCTGAAGTCAAATTCTAAACAGTAGGACTCAAGAGAAGATTGCAACCATTATGAGAACTCACCATGGTGATTTCTTGGCTGGTTTTCACCTTTTGAGGTAAGTGTTTTCACCTGTTCCACACCGTAGCATGCATATTACCATACCCTACCTGAAAACTGCATAGATTCTGAGGTCACCCACTAATAAATCAATTCCTGCTAGACAAGACACTGACAAATGAGTGTTACAGGAAGATAGTAGCGGGAGCATGAAGAGTGTCTCAACCTGGGCCCTCCCCTACAAGCTATATGATCTTCAATATCCCACTGAAGCCCTCTGAGCCCTGGTTTCATATTTACAAATAATACTTATTTTTTAATGGCTGCTCCTTCTGAGTCAGGCCTGGCTTATCTGCCACAAGTTCATTAAATGAGCTCATGACACAAAAATGTTCTGCATGTTGTAAACTCATCGAAAAAACCTATCTCTCAGATAGACTACATTTCAGAGCCCCTGTGGTTAGCAAGGACCATTTGCTGATGCCAATAGAAGGGTAGAGATGGATCTCATGTGTGAGAAGGACATGTATTTTTGGGGGTCCGTGGATGGACTATTATGAAATGAATTGTGACCCACAAAAAATCATCAGTGATGGACATGGGTCTGAAGGACTGACACTATGAAGGAGGCACAGATGAGCCTACGGTGGGGCAGGAGACAGCCTAGCACACAGCCAGCAGCCCAGGAAGAGCCAGGGACACTCCACATGGATAACAGAGAGTTACACCTGCCTGGCTTGGGGAGGGAACCATATCTCAAGGACAACCCCACTCAAAGACAGACACTCACTCCCAAGTTGTAACAGCCCACTGTCAAAGCATCTTTGGTTTCTATCAGAAAGCAGGCCCACGGTGGTGGGGAAGAAGGAGCAGGGAGGCCATGGAGTGTGCTAAGGGAACAGAACAGCCATGACTCTGCCAAATCCTCAGAAGGGTCCGTGATCCATGGACAACTGTTCTTAGGTCTTTCACCTGGCTTATTGCTGCAGCTGACAGAATCCTATTAGACGGGTGAATTTATCCAGATTTATCAGCAGTTACACTCACAATTCATTGGGGTCAGGTCTGAGTTGGTTTGTCTATGGCCACGGGGCCTCATGGAATGGGAAACTCTCCCAATTTCTACCTGAGAATGGACATGGTTACCAGGCAGAATGAGCCAGGCCTGAACAGGAAGAAACACACCACACAGCCAGGCATAGTAACAAGGGAACAAGAGACCCCACAATCCCTGAGGGGCAGTCCAGCCTGGCGTGAACAGGAAAGATCCCAGGTACATGGTGTGTGGGTGGTGAGGTCACCATTCCCATGGGTATTGGACCCTAGGAAGGTCCGTCAGCAGGGAAAAGGATATCAGCAAACACAGCTGGGGAATGAGACCCTGTGCAGGGAAGACCCAAAAGACAGGATTACACCAGAAGAGCAGGGATCCTGCAGATCACAAGGAAGGACTCAGGGACCAGAATAAGAAAAAAAAAAAAAAGGGACCAGTACTGGGCTCAGGAACAAGGCAGAATTCCAGCTAGGCAGAGGGGCAGGCTGCTGGAGACTAAACTCCAGAGCACAGAACTCAGGTACTCCTGGCCCCAGCCGGGCTCATCCTGGGAAATAAGCACACAGGATTGGGCCAACAGGCAGGGTTTGGGGAGAGTGGCTCCCCATGGTGGGAAGTGAGGGACATCAGAATCTTACAAATACACCCAGTCCTGATGGTGAAAACCAACATCTCTAGGGTAACTTTTTTATTTAAAATAAAACAGAGTTATGGTGTTTCAAAAATCAGATAAGGAAGCAAAGAGAAATAAGAAATTTAGGTTATGTTTTTTTTTTTTCTCTAGAAGAAAACTATCATCAGCACTTTTCTACATAAGCTTCCATGTTTCTCCTGTGTATACAGCTACATTTGTGGGGTTTAACATATATTTACATATAAAATTTACCCCCAAAATATATTTATTCTAATGGACTACTTGATGAGCAGCTTTTTTTTTTTTTTACTTAACAGTATGTAATGTGAATTTCCCATGTCAATGAGTATAAATCAATATCATCATTTTAAGTGATTGGTATAGTATTTGTGTTATATTCCTACCATACCTTATGTTGTATTATATTCCTATCATATAACTTATGTTCTGTTCCTCCACTGTTAGACAGGAATGTTTTCCATCTTTTAAATGTAAAAACAGAAGCTTTTTATCTTGGTGAAGTCCCAAATGTTCTGCACAACGAAGGAAATAGTCAACTAAACTAAGAGGCAACCCATGTAGTGGGAGAAGATATTTACAAATGACATTACAGATAAAGGACTGGTATCCAAGATCTTTAAAGAACTTCTCAAACTCAAAACCCAAAAAACAAATAAGTCAAAAAATGGGCAGAAGACATAAACAGACTCTTCTCCAAAGAAGACATGCAAATAGCTAACAGACACATGAAAAAATGTTCAACATCATGAGCCATCAGGGAAATTCAAATCAAAACCACATTGAGATACCACCTTACACCAGTTAGAATGGCAAAAAGTAATAAGACAGTAAACACTAAGTGTTGGCAAGGATGTGGAGAAAGGGGAAGACTCTTACACTGTTGGTGGGAATGCAAGTTGGTGCAGTCACTTTGGAAAACAATGTGAGATTCCTCAAAAAGTTAAAAATAGAACTGTTCTATGAACCAGCAATTGCACTACTGGGTATTTACCCCAAAGATACAGTTGTAGTGAAAAGAAGTGCCGCATGCACCCCAATGTCCATAGCAACAATGGCCACAATTGCCAAACTATGGAAAGAGCCAAGATGCCCTTCAACAGATGAATGGATAAAGACGACATGGTACATATATACTATGGAGTATTATGCCTCCATCAGAAAGGATGAATACACAGCTTTTCTATCAACATGGATTGGACTGGAGGGGATTATGCTAAGTGAAATAAATCAAGCAGAGAAAGACAGTTACCCTGTGGTTTCACTCATATATGTAACATAAAGAATAGCATGGAGGACATTAGGGGAAGGAATAGAAATCTGAAGTGGGGGGAGGATCAGAGCAGGAGACGAACCATGAGAGGCTCTGGATTCCAGGAAACAAACTGAGGGTTACAGAAGGGAGAGGTTTGGGGAGATGATATATCCCCATGATGGGTATGAAGGAGGGCATGTGTTGTAATGAGCATTGGGTGTTATACCCAACTAATGAATCATTGAACACTATATCAAAAACTAATGATTCAATGTATGGTGACTAACATAACATATTTTTTTTTAAAAAGGTGCTTTTTAGCATTAAATAAATATGTGTATAAACAGTGCTGTACTGACTATCCTTGCTTATATTGGATATTTCCTTAACCTAAGCTGCTAAAAGTGAAATCATCACAACCAAGCTCTTTTCAGGTTGTTACTGATCTCCAAGTGGAGCTTCAGGCAGCAGCCCTTACCTCATGAATATTCATGTGAGGCATAATGTCTCCCAAAAGTTCTGAGACCTCAAGGGCATCTGTCACTCAGAAGTCCACCTGTTCAGACCATCTGTAAGGTATGCCAGGACCCTAGTTGCCTCTGCCTCTCAATCCCCCAGGAAGACATATTTGAAAACTGTCAGAGCCCAGATGTTAGGAAACATGCAGATAATGTCTTGAGAAAATGTATATGTGTTTACTCAGAGAATTGACAATTCTTTTCTGATTCTTATTTCCACATGAAAATCTGTTTCTTGTTATTTGTTAATACTCCATTTGAACTGTTGCTCACAATTCATATCAATGGACCACCAAAAAAAAAAATAAAAAAATATACATAAATGCTTTACAAGAAACCATGATATGGCCTTAACTATTTGAATTTAGGCAGAATGAACAGTCAAAGGCTTGTGCAAAACATAGGCCCTGAATCATGTTTATGAGCAGAAAAGTCATGTGGCTGCTTTGTATCTAGATTAGAACCATGGCACATGTCACATGCGGATGTGATCTGTAATCAAGTTTGGGTCCCCCAGCACATAAGCACATTTACTGGGGGACAGTGTTCTCCTTACAACATTATATCACCAATCAGGATCTCAGAGAAGAGAAGACAGCACTTGAGGAAAAACAAACACAGGAAATTCATTTAGATTTTGAACAAGATATCTCAAGTCACAAAGACTATGTTATCAAGAAACATATTTCTATACATATGGGAAGGTGAGTAAGAGCCAGGAGAGATAAGGAGCTAAGAAATCAAACCAGATATGGAGACACCATGAAGTCCTTGAACTCCCTTAGTTCAGGTGATAGTCCCACCCCTGATTACAGCAAGCTTTCACACAGCCACTGGGATGGGACACCTGGGTGGCTCAGTCCTCCAAGCATCTGTTTTTGGCTCAGGTCATGATCCCAGGACTCTGGGATGGAGCCCTGCATGGGACTCCTTGCTCATCAGGGAGCCTGCTTCTCCCTCTTCCTCTGCCTCAGCTCTTTCTCTTTCTCTCTCTCTCTCTCTCTCTCAAATAAGTAAATAATCTTTAAAGAAAATTAAATGTGTTTACCCCATAATTGGTCACAACCCCTTTTCTTTTCTGAATGAAAGCCTATCACAAGCTCTTAGGACACCAATGTTTCATGAATCGTAAGCTGATCCAAATGGGACATATGAGCGCACAAGAAGCAAAGCAATCTACAATAACTAGAGATGCAATGATAAACTGGCTCTTGATTTAAAAAAAAAGGAAAGAAAAGAAAAGAAAAGAAAAGAAAAGAAAAGAAAAGAAAAGAAAAGAAAGACAAGACAAGAAAATAAAAGTCTGATTTGGAGTTTCTGCCAGTTTCCATGGTGTAACTGTTCCCACTATGGCTGATTTGGAAAAACGCTGTGTTTAAGCACCCTGTGCTATTTCTTGAAAGTTCAAGGTGTTTCTGCCCTCTTAAATAGCAAGCAAAACCATGAAAGACAATCGTAATGTAAATAAAAAGCATCTGTCAACCAATATCCAGTGGACATAGTTCTCGTAAAAACTGAACAATATATTAAATCTCTGTGAAATGGCAAAGGAATTAATTTTCCCCTGAAACACCCATGCTGTTCTGGTGAACATCTATACAGAAATATATGAGAGAACCAGGAGAAAGGCCACAAAAATAACCCAAAATATTAGAAGAGTTTTTATGTTGAAGTCGTTCAGAAATACAAAGATTGAGGAGTGAACCAACTAAGACCAGAAAGGCATTAGAAGTAAAAAGGTTCAAAACACTACAATTGTTGATCAGTTCATCTGCTAAGTGGAGATCTGTACACACACAGATGTACAGCCTGAAGGGAAGGTGACTCAAATGTCACCATGGGATTTTCATTAGGAAAGAGTAGTATAGTATTAGGTATACAAAGGAAAGGAGGGCATTTAAGACAAGAGAACCCATGTTAGTCTCAGAGGTTTGAAAGTACCTGGCTCATAGTGATCTATAAAGAATACCTCCTCCTACCAAGTTATTGACATAGCAGACTTGAACTCACAGCCTTCAGTCAACCACCACCATTCACTTTGAATGAATAATGAAGTTGGGTCCAGCCAACCCTCCAGATGGCAGATATCACATCACAAAAATAAATAAATAAATAAATAAATAAATAAATAAATAAATAAATAATAAAAAACAGCTTCACCTCTGGCTTTAATTCTATCAGAGAAGATAAATCATTTTGCACCTAACAATCCCTACCTAAGTAGATGTATAATGTATATGTTATAAACATAGCACCAAGTAAATGTCTTGATGTCTAAATTTCCCTTCTCAAAGTATTCAGATTGTTGGAAAAAAGTGGTTAGGAAAACATCCCTACCCAAAGATATAAATGCATACTCTTCTGGAAAGGGCATCAGTGTTGGAGCGCTAGGTATACAGGTGTTTCTTTTCTTTTCTTTCTTTTTAAAATTCATTTATTTTTTATTTTTTATAAACATATACAGCTGTTTCTAAGTCAGTCTGTGACATGTCGGTTGGCTTCTTTGTAAACAACATATTTTTTAATGAAATCCTACAGCCTGCTGTGAAAAATTAATTCTATACGCAAGTGTAGCACCACGTTGAGAGCATTTGAACGTTTTTGACTCTACAACAGACTCCTCCCAGTTATCCCAGTGCCGGGACATCAGGCACTGAATAGAACACAGCATGTGTGTAGAACAAGGGTGGTGAGGAGTGGGGAGAAGACAGTGAATGTGCTTAGGAATTCACGGCCGGTCCTTATTAAAGCGCCATCCATTCACCTGCTCCCTCCACATCAAGCAGCCTGGGTTGGTGTTTACACCTATCAACTGGTATTGTCTGAGCAGGGGCAGCTGGAAGCTTCTGCTCATCTTCTCTTGTCAGGGATGAATCAATCATTTGAAAGATGTCAGCATCTGCCCAAACCATTTTATACTAGAATAAATGGCAGATGGTGGTGTTTTTATAATTAATTGGTTCCAACAAATGCAGTTTCATCTCTCATAAAATGAAACCATCTGCAGCTTGTAGGTGTACAGATCTCACTAAACACAGGCTATTGAACCATTCTCTGAAAGGTAAACCCGTATATGCTAACAAGGGTTGTCATTAACCACAATAAGCCCAGAACACCTCACATTTTTAATAAATACTTGCATTTCATCATATTAAGTATTTATGGCTGACATGCCCTTCACATCAGGTTTGCAACAGAGGTCTTTGTTTTCATGCCCAGCCTCGCTTCTTGACATGGCTCATTCTAAACCTCCTGAAAACATTCCTGCGACAAAAACAGTCTTTCTCTTGCCTCTGAGTTGTCTTTACAAGCATTTGGTCTTTACTTTGACAGGAGTTCTTTCAGAGTAGATGGGCTCTGGCCACAAGAGGAGTCACCTTGGGGCACACATGCACACACAAAGGTTCACACATTCACACCCCATCACACTCATGCACACGCACTCACACCCACAACACCAATCCCATTAACACATGAATTTCTGTATCTTGACAAGGGTGGTGTCTGTCCAGATATAAAAAGTGGAATGCTTGTTTCAAAATGCTGGCAGATGGAACCCCTACATTTCTGGCCACAGAAAGCAGTGAGCAATTTTACCACTGAAGGTAGTTTTCATACTTTATTCCTTCTAGAGTTAGAAGCCAAAGTCAACATAACAGGGGTCCAGAGAGTGAGCTCTGTTCCCATGATGACTGGGTGGGTCACAGCTGGGGCAACATGTCCCTGGATGACCAGATTGCAGTTGCCAATGGTTTTGCAGTCTTTGGTCCCACCAGGAACCACTGGGACAGTAGTATGAAATCATTTTACTCTTTGACAAGCTCCAATCTCTCAAAGTCCAAATTCCTCTGCTCAGCACCAGAGCTCTTTCAGCCTGGCTCCAGCTTGCCTCACTCTTCCCTCTTCTCCATGAATTTCCCGTTCTGCAAGGAGCTCCTTGAAGTCACCCTCAGCATCTGCTAGGGTTGTCCTCCATGGGTTCTCTGTGCTCTCTGTTTTTTGCAACTGAATGTTGTGACTATTATCCTTGGCCACCTCTCCATAGTCCCATATTCTGTTCTATTTTTCTTTGTAGCCATACATTTCAACATCTTATGTTAGCTTCGTGCAGAGTTGGGAGGTCAGTAAATGACCTTTGGATGAACAAACAAGACAATGAATGAGTTTTAGACATTTGTTATATTGAAATATGGTATCTAAGGCAATGGAAAATGACAGGGTTTATCATTTTTCCTCTAAAGCAACAGAAAGGAAACAAAGTAAATTGAAAGAGAAGGATGAATGAAACATAAAAGGAACATGTCATGGTGGGTGAAGCCACATTTAGTGCCTAGAAGTCAAATAAAATTAAGACCTCCATGAAAGAAGTAGATTACCGTGTATTCCAAGACTTAAAAAAAAAAAAAACACAATTGTAATGAAGCAGCCTGTCCTGAATGATAACCAACTTCATCATCCAGCAGCCATCTCAAATGCAGCATGGTCAGAATGCTCTCTTCAGTGGCCCTCCCAGCTGCTCCCTGCTCTGTAAGCCAGCCACCACCAACCCAGGTGTTCCCCTTGCCTTTTCTCTCTAAGGAGATGGAACACCCCCAATCTACCTGCTGCTTAGCCAGAAACTTAGAAGCAGTGGGTCCAATGGGTGGGAGCCCCAGAAAAGTGCTGTCCACCACCCTGCCCACACCACTCCACTGCCCCACTCCTTGTGGCCATCACCATCCATGCTAGCCTAAGTGATTGCCACACTTCCATCTCACCTCCCCACATCCCCTGACCACCTAGGCTGTGCCCCATACAGCATCCAATATAATTTTGTCAAAGTTTATGTCAGATCTTGCCACTCCCCAGCATAGAACCTTACAGCAAGAACCTGCCAGAAGGTCCTTCCAGAGCCTTCCTACATATATAGAATGAATTTAAAATCAATGGTCCCAGCAACCCCTGCCTTCAACACAGGTCTCCCTGGTCATCTGACTTATCCGGCTGCTTCGTCTTGCAAAAGGTCATGCTGGCCTCCTGTCCCTGGCACAGACCAATCTCACTCTGGCCCTGGGGCTCATACATGTCTCAGCCTCCTGAGGATGTTCTCCTGCTGTCTTCATATGACTGCTTCTCCTCCAATTCATGTCTCAGCTCCAGAGCCTTCTCCTCCAGGCCTTTCAAATTAGAGCTGCCCCTTCCCAGTCCCACTGCATTTGAACTTTTCTTCATACGACTTATCACTGCCTGAAATGACCTTATCTGTTTGATCACGCCTCTCTCCCCACTAGAAGCTGATGTGTGTATGTGTGTGTTTCCCCTCTTATCCTTGCTAGGTCTCCAATGCCTAGAATTGCACTAGCCCTTGAATGGGGCTATATCATCAATGAAATATCATCAATGAACTGATGGATTCTTCCAAAATAACCAATATTTCAGCTCTCTTTAGATGAATGGCTTAAATAAAATATTATATTAAATCCTTTGGAAAGTTCCTACTTCTGATTCCCCTGGCAGATACCTTATCTGTCTCATCACTGGTGCATTAAAAAAAAAAAAAAAGTACCTAATTCAAGTTTGTAGGCTAGTTCACCTGAAATTTGCCTAACTATTGTCTTTTTTCACATTTCGTAAAGGCCATTGGCCTTTAGCTATGCTCAATGCATTAGACAAACTTTTGCTAAAGGATTGTGATATATGCCAGGCCCTTTGCAAGGTGTATGCAGATGGAGTGAGCTCTCAGAGGGCTGAGTGTGGTGGGGAAGACAGGCTCGCCTGGGGAGAAATCAGAAAATGTTCCCAGAAGTGGCATTTGAAGAACGTTGAGGGCATCCGGATATTTCAGAACAGGGACATGTTACTTGGCCTCATGTGGGGACATACAATCACTCAGGCAGTAGATGGACCAATGTGCCTACAACCAAAAAATTATGGACATGTATAACGATATCCTAGTTTCTAGAACAATGGTCCCTCCAGTCCCCCCAGATGAGTTTTGCATTTGGACCCAGTCAGATGAGGCAGAAGTCCTCAACTTCACAACTTGTATTGCCCATCAATAGAAACTTCCATGTGCCGTCCATTTCTGTAGTTCAGAAAAGAGTCCCTTGTGCCAGTCATTTTTGTTTGTACAGGATATCAGATATGAAATGTCTTTTGGAACTTAGTGCTAGTAAAGATGGGTATAATAATGACTGTCTCAAGGGGGAAACCTTTATTGCCCCTGAGAAACTGATTTGCTCTCAAATGTCACAGAACATCTCTCTGTCCCTGTGCTGAGCACCTCAGAGCTGGTGTGATCTCAAATCATGATCACTCTTATCACCTTAAGTCTCAGAGTTCTACCCATTTACTCACTTCTTTGCTGCCTTATGTTTCTATTTTCTCTCTTGGTTAAATGTACTGAGTCATTGTTGTCACTGTTCTGGTTTGCAGGATGGGTTGGTTTGTTGCCTTGTCTTGTGAGTGTGTGTGTGTGTGTGTGTGTGTGTGTGTGTGTGTGTGTGTGTTTAGAATAAATAGCTTCAAATGCTTTTGAAGATAATTATATAATACACTTTAGTATTTTAAATGTGTTCTCATTTCCTATGGGTACAATTCAACAGGAGGCTAGAGAGGAGTTAAATTTGCCTAATTTTGACTAAAGTGGTGAAGAGCCCCCTTTACACTTTGGGTGTCCATGACTGTTGGGCAAGCGCCCTGGGATTTGCAGCATGATCTGCTGGACCCACCAATGGAAAGAGAAGCCATTCAGTGATGAAACAAATCTTTAGGGACCGGAGTCAAGATGGCAGAGAAGTAGCAGGTTGAGACTACTTCAGGTAGCAGGAGATCAGCTAGATAACATATCTAAAGATTGCAAACACCCACAAATCCAATGGGAGAGCGAAGAGAAGAAGAACAGCAATACTAGAAACAGAAAATCGACTACTTTCTGAAAGGTAGGACTGGCAGAGAAGTGAATCCAAAATGACAGGAAGATAGACTGCGGGGGAAGGGGCCGGCTCCCGGCAAGTGGCGGAGCAATGGAGCATAAAATCAGGACTTTTAGAAGTCTGTTCCGCTGAGGGACATCGCTCCAGAGGCTTAACTGGGGTGAAGCCCACGTGGGGTCAGCGTGGCCTCGGGTCCCGCAGGGTCACAGAAGTATCGGGGGTGTCTGAGTTTTGCAGAGCTTGCAGGTATTAGAACAGGGAAGCCAGCTCAGAGACAGAGCCGAGGAGTGAGCTCTCAGCTCGGGGTTACCTTGAACCGGTTTCAGGCTCGGTGAGCTCGGAGCGCAGCCAGAGGCCAGGGAGACAGGAGTAATTGGGTGCTATTCTCTAAGGGTGCACTGAGGAGTGGGGCCCTGAGCTCTCGGCTGCTCCGGGCTGGAGACTGGGGGGCCGCCATTTTCATTCCCATCCTCCAGAGCTCTACAGAAAGCATTCAGGGAACAAAAGCTCCTAAAAGCAAACCCGAGCTAATTAATCAGCCTGGCCCCTGGTAAGGGCGGGCAATTCTGCCTGGGGCAAAGACACTTGAGAATAACTACAACAGGCCCCTCCCCCATAAGATCAACAAGAAATCTAGCTAGGACCATGTTCACCTACCAAGGAGGGCAGGTTCAATACCAAGGAGAGTGGTGGAATTCCAGAAGAGGAGAAAGCAAAGCACGGAACTCATGGCTTTCTCCCCATGATTCCTTAGTCTTGCAGTAAATTTATTTATTTTTCTTTCTTCTTCTTCAATTTTTTTTCTACTGCTAATTTTTTTTTACTTTTACCCTTTTCTTTTTAAATGTTTTTTAACTAGTTTATCTAATATATATATATTTTTTTTCGTTTTTATATTTTTTCTTTATTTGTTTTCTTTTTTTAATTGTTTCTTTTTTTCTTTTTTTTTTCTCTGAACCTCTTTTTATTCCTTCTCCCCCCCATGATTTAGGATCTCTTCTGATTTGGTTAAAGTGTATTTTCCTGGCATCTTTGCTGCTCTTTTAGTATTTTACTTGCTCCTTCATATACTCTTATCTGGACAAAATGACAAGGCAGAAAATCTCACCACAAAAAAAGGAACAAGAGGCAGTACCGAAGACTAGGGACCTAATCAATACAGACATTGGTAATAAGTCAGATCTAGAGTTCAGAATGATGATTCTCAAGGTTCTAGCTGGGCTCGAAAAAGGCATGGAAGTTATTAGAGAAACCCTCTCGGGAGATATAAAATCCCTTTCTGGAGAAATAAAAGAACTAAAATCTAACCAAGTTGAAATAATAAAAGCTATTAATGAGGTGCAAACAAATATGGAGGCTCTCACTGCTAGGATAAATGAGGCAGAAGAAAGAATTAGTGATATAGAAGACCAAATGACAGAGAATAAAGAAGCTGAGCAAAAGAGAGACAAACAGTTACTGGACCATGATAAGTGACACCATAAGACAAAACAACATTGGAATAATTGGGATTCCAGAAGAAGAAGAAAGAGAGAGGGGAGCAGAAGGTATATTGGAGAGAATTATTGGAGAGAGTTTCCCCAATACAGCAAAGGGAACAAGCATCAAAATCCAGGAGGTGCAGAGAACCCCCCTCAAAATCAACAAGAATAGGTCCACACCCCGTCACCTAATAGTAGAATTTACAAGTCTTAGTGACAAAGAGAAAATCCTGAAAGCAGCCTGGGAAAAGAAGTCTGTAACATACAATGGTTAAAATATTAGATTGGAAGCAGACTTATCCACAGAGACCTGGCAGGCCAGAAAGAGCTGGCATGATATATTCAGAGCACTAAACGAGAAAAACATGCAGCCAAGAATACTATATCCAGCTAGGCTATCATTGAAAATAGAAGGAGAGATTAAAAGCTTCCAGGACAAACAAAAACTGAAAGAATTTGCAAACACCAAACCAGCTCTACAGGAAATATTGAACGGGGTCTTCTAAGCAAAGAGAAATCCTAAAAGTAGTAGACCAGAAAGTAGAAGAGACAATATACAGTAACAGTCACCTTACAGGCAATACAATGGCACTAAATTCATATCTCTCAATAGTTACCCTGAATGTTAATGGGCTAAATGTCCCAATCAAAAGACACAGGGTATCAGAATGGGAAAAAAAAAAAAAAACCAAAAATCGAAAAACATCTATATGTTGCCTACAAGAACTCATTTTAGACCTGAAGACATCTCCAGATTTAAAGTGAGCTGGTGGAAAACAATTTACCATGCTAATTGACGTCAGAAAAAAGGAGGAGAGGCAATCCTTATATCAGATCAATTAGATTTTAAGACAAAAACTATAATAAGAGATGAGGAAAGACACTATATCATACTCATAGGATCTGTCCAACAAGAAGATCTAACAATTGTAAATATCTATGCCCCTACCATGGGAGCAGCCAACTATAGAAACCAATTAATAACAAAATCAAAGAAACACATCAACAATAATACAATAATAGTAGGGGACTTTAACACTCCCCTCACTGAAATGGACAGATCATCCAAGCAAAAGATCAGCAAGGAAATAAAAGCTTTGAATGACACACTGGACCAGATGGACAACACAGATGTATTCAGATATTCCATCCCAAGCAACAGAATACACATTCTTCTCTAGTGCACATGGAACATTCTCCAGAATAGATCACAACCTCGGTCCTAAATCAGGTCTCAACCGGTATCAAAAGATCGGGATCATTCCCTGCATATTTTCAGACCACAATGCTCTGAAGCTAGAACTCAATCACAAGAGGAAATTTGGAAAGAACCCAAATACATAGTGACTAAACAGCATCCTTCTAAAGAATGAATGGGTCAACCAGGAAATTAAAGAAGAATTGAAAAAAATCATGGAAAAAAATGATAATGAAAACACAACAGTTCAAAATCTGTGGTACACAAGGCAGTCCTGAGAGGAAAATATATTGCAGTACAAGTCTTTCTCAAGAAACAAGAAAGGTCTCAAATACACAACCTAACCGTACACCTAAAGGAGCTGGAGAAAGAACAAGAAAGAAACCCTAAACCCAGCAGGAGAAGAGAAATCATAAAGATCAGAGCAGAAATCAATGAAATAGAAACAAACAAACAAACAAACAAAAAAACAATAGAACAAATCAATGAAACTAGGAGCTGGTTCTTTGAAAGAATTAATAAGATTGATAAACCCCTGGCCAGTCTTATCAAAAAGAAAAGAGAAAGGACCCAAATAAATAAAATCATGAATGAAAGAGGAGAGATCACAACTAACACCAAAGAAATATGGACAATTATAAGAACATACTATGAGCAACTCTATGCCAACAAATTTGACAATCTGGAAGAAATGGATGCATTCCTAGAGACATATAAACTGCCACACTGAACCAGGAAGAAATAGAAAACCTGAACAGACGCATAACCAGTAAGGAGATTGAAACACTCATCAAAAATCTCCAAACAAACAAAAGCCCAGGGCCAGACGGCTTCCCGGGGGAATTCTACCAAACATTTAAAGAAGAACTAATTCCTATTCTCCTGAAACTGTTCTAAAAAATGGAAATGGAAGGAAAATTTCCAAACTCATTTGATGAGGCCAGCATCACCTTGATCCCAAAACCAGACAAAGATCTCATCAAAAAAGAGAACTACAGACCAATATCCTTGATGAACACAGATGCAAAAATTCTCACCAAAATGCTAGCCAATAGGATTCAACAGTACATTAAAAGGATTATTCACCATGACCAAGTGGGATTTATTCCAGGGCTGCAAGCTTGGTTCAACACCCGCAAATCAAACAATGTGATACAACACATTAATAAAAGAAAGAACAAGAACCATATGATACTCTCCATAGATGCTGAAAAAGCATTTGACAAAGTACAGCATCCCTTCCTGATCAAAACTCTTCAAAGTGTAGGGATAGAGGGCACATACCTCAATATTATCAAAGCCATCTATGAAAAACCCACCGCAAATATCATTCTCAATGGAGAAAAACTGAAAGCATTTCTGCTAAGGTCAGGAACATGGCAGGGATATCCATTATCACCACTGCTATTCAACATAGTACTACAAGTCCTAGCCTCAGCAATCAGACAACAAAAGGAAATTAAAGGCATCCAAATCGGCAAAGAAGAAGTCAAACTATCACTCTTCGCAAATGATATGATACTATATGCGGAAAACCCAAAAGACTCCACTCCAAATAACTGTTAGAACTTGTACAGGAATTCAGTAAAGTGTCAGGATATAAAATCAATGCACAGAAATCAGTTACACCAGCAACAAGACAGAAGAAAGAGAAATTAAGGAGTCAATCCCATTTACAATTCCCCCTAAACTATAAGATACCTAGGAATAAACCTAACCAAAGAGGCTAAGAATCTATACACAGAAAACTATAAAGTATTCATGAAAGAAATTGAGGAAGACACAAAGAAATGGAAAAATGTTCCATGCTCCTGGATTGGAAGAATAAATATTGTGAAAATGTCTATGCTACCTAAGGCAATCTACACATTTAATGTAATTCCTATCAAAGTACCATCCATTTTTTTTCCAAAGAAATGGAACAAATAATCCTAAAATTTATATGGAACCAGAAAAGACCTCGAATAGCAAAACGAATATTGAAAAAGAAAGCCAAAGTTGGTGGCATCACAGTTCCGGACTCCAAGCTCTATTACAAAGCTGTCATCATCAAGACAGCATGGTACTGGCACAAAAACAGACACATAGATCAATGGAACAGAATAGAGAGCCCAGAAATAGACCTTCAAATCTATGGTCAACTTATCTTCAACAAAGCAGGAAAGAATGTCCAATGGAAAAAAGATAACCTCTTCAACAAATGGTGTTGGGAAAATTGGACAGCCACATGCAGAAAAATGAAATTGGACCATTCACTTACACCACATAGGAAAATAGACTCAAAATAGGTGAAGGACTTAATGTGAGAAAGGAATCCATCAAAATCTTTGAGGAGAACAAAGGCAGCAAACTCTTCGACCTCAGCCGCAGCAACATCTTCCTAGGACCATCGCCAAACGCAAGGGAAGCAAGGGCAAAAATGAATTATTGGGATTTCATCAAGATCAAAAGCTTTTGCACAGCAAAGGAAACAGTTAACAAAACCAAAATACAACTGACAGAATGGGGGATGATATTTGCAAATGACATATCAGGTAAAGGGCTAGTGTCCAGAATCTATAAAGAACTTAGCAAACTCAACACCCAAGGAACAAATAATCCAATCAAGAAATGCGCAGAGGACATGAACAGACATTTCTGCAAAGAAGACATCCAGATGGCCAAGAGACACATGAAAAAGTGCTCCATATCACTCAGCATCAGGGAAATACGAATCAAAACCACAATGAGATATCACCTCACACCAGTCAGAATGGCTAAAATTAAGAATTCAGAAATGACAGATGCTGGCGAGGATGCGGAGAAAGGGGAACCCTCCTACACTGTTGGTGGGAGTGCAAGCTGGTGCAACCACTCTGGAAAACAACATGGAGGTTCCTCAAAATGTTGAAAATAGAACTACCCTATGACCCAGCAATTGCACTGCTGGGTATTTACCCTAAAGATACAAACGTAGTGATCCGAAGGGACATGTGCACCCGAATGTTTATAGCAGCAATGTCTGCAATAGCTAAACTATGGAAAGAACCTAGATGTCCATCAACAGACGAATGGATAAAGAAGATGTGGTATATATACACAATGGAATACTATGCAGCCATCAAAAGAAATGAAATCTTGCCATTTGCGATAACGTGGAAGGAACTAGAGGGTATCATGCTTAGCGAAGTAAGTCAATTGGAGAAAGACAACTATCATATGATCTCCCTGATATGAGGGAGAGGAGATGCAACATGGGGGTTAAGTGGGTAGGAGAAGAATAAATGAAACAAGATGGGATTGGAGGGAGACAAACCATAAGTGACTCGTAGTCTCACAAAAGAAACTGAGGGTTACTGGAGGTAGGGGGTTGGGAGAGGAGGGTGGGGTTATGGACATTGGAGAGGGTATGTGCTGGGGTGAGTGCTGTGAAGTGTGTAAATCTGGCGATTCACAGCCCTGCACCCCTGGGGATAAAAATATATTATATGTTTATAAAAAATAAAAATAAAAAATAAATTTAAAAAAATAAAAAAAAACAAATCTTTAACAGGAGAAATATATTTTTTTTAATTTTATTTATTTATTTGACAGACAGAGATCACAAGTAGGCAGAGAGGTAGACAGAGAGAGAGGAGGAAGCAGTCTCCCCGCTGAGCAGAGAGCCCGACGTGGGGCTTGATCCCAGGACCCTGGGATCACTACCCGAGCTGAAGTCAGAGCCCTTAACCTGCTAAGCCACCCAGGCGCCCCAACAGGAGAAATCTTGATCAGACAGGGAGAACTCCCTCTTTCTTAGAAAACAATTTTGTTTACACTAAAGAGGGAAGAAAATAAGGAAAGGAGAAAGTTTGTATTGAGAGAAATTTGTACATATTTAGCTGGTGAAACAGGCAAACATGTTTTGTCTTATTTTGGAATTTACAAGGATTATTCCTTCTCCTTGCCAGACATTAATAGCTATTGTCTGCCCAGTGTCCCTCTTTCTTACGTTCTTCTGCATCCCCCCAAAAAAGAAAGAAAAAAAGAAAGAAAGAAAAAAAGAAAGAAAGAAAGAAAGAAAGAAAGAAAGAAAGAAAGGAAGGAAGGGAGAAAAAAAGAAAGAAAGAAAGGAAGAAAGAAAGAAAGAAAGAAAGAAAGAAAGAAAGAAAGAAAAACAAAGAAAGAAAATCAGCCACAGAATCCCATCCTCTTGGCCACAGGGCCAGGAGTAAAGCCAGGAAAGGCCATCTAGAACTTTCCTTGGAAATTTAGATGTGACTACTTAGAGAGGATAGCCTTCTTTTTGCTAGCAACCTAACCTGAGTCTAGAAAGCCTACAGAGGCTGCCTGCCAAGCTTCTCACTGCCTAAAGGAGACTCATCTGTAGGCCAAGATAAAGCTTCAGTTCAAATTACTAGTGTTTCTGTCACTTTCAACTAAAATACTTCTGGCTGGCATAGTCTCATCTTATAAAGGAGGGCAGAGAAGCCCAGACAGGAACGAGCACTCCTGGTCATGGAAAGGGGAGCCCAGGACTCCCAAAATCCACTCCTTCCCTTCTGCTTGGCCACCTCCAGTTCCTCTGCCTGGGCTTAGAGGGGGGCCAGGCACCACATCTAGAGTTTGCCCCCAGGAAGATGAAGGACCAATTCTTCAATGCATCCCCTCTTGGTCCCCTTATTCTGCCCCCCACCCTGTGCCCTATAGTCATAGTGACAGAAAAGACTACACCACTACTAGCGATCTCCTAAAAATTACCAAGATTGAGAACCCAGTCATTATTCTGAACCCTGCCTCTGGTTTGTACTAACATGTTTCTATTCCTTTAATAAAGAACTTGAGTGATGAACTCCTCCTGTCTGCATTGCTCTGTCTCCTGCTGAAAACTCCGACCTGTGTTGCAAATATCTCAGCTGGTCTGCTACTCCTCCTGTGAGGAAGGTGAAAATAAAGTGAGAAAGAAGCGGAGATCTTTCCCCAGATCCTTGGAGCCAGATTAAGACAGAACTGTCTTGATTCGCACTTCAGTGGAAAGGGACCTGGGCTTGCCTCCTGGATTAAGCACCAACTCACTACTGTGACATAGGACACCTTCCTTCCTGTCCCAACCTTGTGTCCTTCCTCTGTGAAATGTAGAGGCTAGTGATGCTTGTTTCAGAGGGACTGTGAGCATGCTGTGAGATTCCCGTCTTCACAGTACCTAACGCGGGTCTGGGGACATTGCAGGTCCTGGGTTAACGCTCATATCCTCCTCCTTCCTGTCTCGGCTGATTAGGAAAAGGATGTTTCACATGACACATGAGCCTACCTGCTCCCAAGTATGTTACATGGAATTATCATATCTTCTCATGCATCAATATACATAAGATGAATGGTGCAATGCTTCTAGCATAATGAGTATTCTAATTATGGTTCTAACATTCAAGCTGGCACCAAGGGAATACCAATTGCTAAGGATGTAGTTGCCAACCTATGATGGGTGTATGTATGCAGCGACTGAACTTGTGATATCAAGGAGCCATCACACTTTCCAAAACACAGGAGGAAATCTATTACAGCATCACACTAATGCACGGGCATGCACACACACACACACACACACACACACACACTGTCCCTCCTCACTGTGCCACTCTGGTCTCATTTCCTTTATCTGATGATGTTCCTGCATGGATCAATGGGGGGGAATACCAACAATTTTGCCAGCACCACTGACTAGGAGATTCCACCAGGCTAGAAGGCTGCGAGGATGTTTCCCCAAGCTTCTCCAACAACAGCCCTGTGAGGGGTGTTAGCAGCGGATTCCCACTTCACAGGTGGGGATCTGAGGTAAAGAGAAGCTGAGTAATAGTAACTGTAACCAACCAATAGTGACTGTAACCCTGCTGGATGCTTCTTGTGGATTCTGTTTCTGAAGCCATTTACCTGAGGTCTAGTCCTTGTTACCCCATTGTGCAGGAGACACCACTACCTAGACATGTCATACAGCAACACACTGGCAGAGCCGGGACTGACCCTCAGGTCATTGTTCCCAGAGGGCAGCCCGAGATGCTGAGAGAGACTTTCCACTTGTCTGTGTTCACTTGGATTCCCGCCAGGAAGCTGCGATCCAAACCCAGCTCCATCCGATATTGGTCTATACCCTACATGCAGTATTTATGGAGTTAAGCAACAACTTGACATAATTCCTTACAGTTTTCTTGAAAAGAAAATGACTGCAAAACTGAACCCCAGGGGTTCCTTGGTTACGGCAGGGTCACGTCTGTTCCCCGGCATAGAGGTCTGTCCCCAGTGCTGCCAGCATCCAGATTTTGGTCCATAACTCAGTTGGGAACAAATCAGGTCCCAGCATCCAGATTTTGGTCCATAACACAGTTGGGAATAAATCAGGTCCCAGCTTACATTTGTGGAAGGCATAAATGTAGAAGAATGTGAAGCAGATCAGGGAGTTGGTCTGGGTGGAAACTGGCCTTGACCATGAACTCCAACTCTTGCCCAGTGCTGTGACACCTGTAAGGCCCTGTTTAAGCTGGTAAGATAAAACGGAAAGTTTTATGGAAGAAAGCCCTGTAGGAACTGGGACAGGAAGAGAGTGTCCTGCCTCAGGGTGACTCCCAGTAGGAAAGTCAAAGGGATTGGTATATGAAAGTGTGTGAAGTTAGGAGCATGAATTCCCCTAGACAACCCCCAGAAGTGGCAGGTGTCAGACAGCCCTGAATCTGGGAGCTTTGGAAGGAGGAAAACCAGAAGAGCCAAAGATCATGGTCATCCTAAGGACACTCTGCCAGAAAGCCAATCTCTTTCTTTTCAAAGGATCGGTGCCAGGCATCAGGTGAGAACCAAGACTGTGGACAGAGGCAGACACCAACTCCCGGGGACTGCATGGGCCTTAGGGACCATACTCTAAGGTAAGAAGCAGCCAGTAAAAGTGATAAATGGATGGGGTTTCCATGGGATCATGCTGGACCAGGCATGCATAATGAATGGGAGGTAAGCAGAACGGAAGGCAGAGAGGCATGTGATGTGCTTTGGATAAGAAATCCAAAGAGGCAATTCACAAGGCCTGAAGGATGTGCGGTTGGTGTGCTGACTGATTGGAATGGGTTTTTGGGCAAGAACGACATAAGCTCCCAGGTAGTGGCTCTTCAGCTTTGTGAAAAAACCCTGTCAGGGGAACATCCCAGCAGATCCTCGTGTTGAAAAAAACTCTTCCTGAAAGCATACAGGTGAGGGGGTCATTTGTTCAAGTGGATGGCAGCTGGCCAAGACTGATTTGAAGGAAGCCATCCCGCCCAGGACATCTCCCCTCTGTGAATCTCAGCATTCTGGCTGGGATCCTCATAGTGCACGACCCAGTCTCCCCAGTTATCCAACAGGATGGCTCAGACCTCAGACTATGCTTCCTGCCTAGTCTTCCCTTAAAGGCAGGATGGGGCAGGGGCAGTCCCTGCAGGAGAGGTGAGGTGGGTCTCTCTTCCAGCTTCCTCTCCTTCCTTCTTGTCCTCCCCTACCTCTAACCCAAGTGTGGGCAGCTGCAGAGCCTCTCTGTCCTCCTCATTATGGCATTATGATAAGTTTATCAGCAAGAGACCAGTCTCTTGGTCTCTCAGGGAGGTGCAGGATGTGTCAGGTTGAGACCGTGCACCAAGCGGTCCAGCAGAGGAGGGAAGACGACAAGAGGCACAGAAGCTGTGCCCAAGCCAGGAAGGAACACAAGAGCACATAAAAACTGACACAGAAAAGGGACCCTTTCACAAGTCTCCTCATCATCCTTTCTGTTAAAAGCCACCTACATGTAAGAAGCAAGACTGACCACTCCCTTTTCATGCCTCTTCTCTCCCCTAAGCTGGCTCCCACCTACTTCAGGCAACCACTGTCCTGCACTGTACCTGACAGGCTCAGCTTCCCACCGCCAACACGATGATGGTTAACCAATGAAGCTCTAGAAGCCCTTAATGACTAAAATACACTTATTTAAAAATGAGATAAAAGAATATCTCCAAATGCCTGAATCCATTAGCTGTACCATAGCTGCAAAACCTAAGTAGGAATTTTTTTTTTTTTTCCTTAGGAGAAAGCGTGTTAAAAGAACACAGCATTGAATAACTGCAAACATCCCCCAGGCATTTGTAAATCAGTACCCTTTGACCTCTTTTCTTCCCTTCTTTTGTAAAGAAATTTAACAATTACCTTCTTGTTCCATGAAAACAATTCCTGCGCTGAAATTCAATCTCAAGCTGCTGAGAGTCACCTGTTCCCCTTTGGAAGGCTGTTCCATTTCTCCTTCAATAATGCGCAGATGTGTAAATGCAAGAGAAAAACAAATTGTTGAGGTTACAGTTATTTGATCCACACTGTCCAAGAAAGCAAATTATAGAAAACCATGTTTCACCCAAGGGGAGAAATTACTGAAGTCAACTAAAATCAAATATGGCATATAATATGGAGAAATCAGATACACGGACCTGAGGTAAGCAAACTAACAAAACAAAACTAAAACTAAACTAAACAAACGTTAACTTACCAAAGAACAGAGCAGTAAAATGATATTAGAATAAAAAATTACATACCTCCTTGTTAAATATGAGATAAGATAATCCCAAGCAATTCTTTACAAAACACCACAGATTCACTTTTGCATATGATGCCCTTCATAGTGAAATAGCAAAAATCTTGTTGATATTTAATATATCTCTGAAGTTCTGTAATTATTTTAAACAGTTCTACATTCTAATCATGCTATTTTTAATTATGATGTAATAATCATGCCAGTCTACCCAAAAATCCTAACTTCATTAACTATACCCTGGAGAATATTCCTGAAAATTTTATCATTAAAAATATGATATATTTAGCACCACCCGATGGTAAAAAAGAGAGATGAAAATGGTCCTTGATATTTGAATCATGCAAAGAAAAAATATTATATTTTCAGATGAGCATATATATTTTGCAACATTAAACATTTTAAGGACTTTAGTATCTGCATGACACCAATGTTCCTAGAGATTAAAATATTTAGAGAGAGTTTTATGTAAACTCTACCAAAATTGTGTATACAATTAATTATAAGCCACATCACTATTTCTTCGTATCAAAAAGTTTTATTTGGCAATCAAGTTAAATTTGTAAGACAAATAAAATTCTGTATTTAACAAAATTTTTTGAGTTGTGAGGAAGTATATGCCATGAGAGAATACCAAAAATCACAGATTTTGCAGCACAAAATCTTCCCCAAATTTGAGTTTTTCTATACTCAAAATACAAATATTTTTAAAAGGTGCTGGAGACCTCCAGTTTTAAGAGAGACGAGTGAAAAATGAATTTTAGCCTTCTAACAAAGTCAACCTGCAATTTTCAGCAAAACTCAAAGGCACACATATAAACCAAGAGCAAAGTATATAAGAAATGGGAAGGAAATGCAGTGATTGACAGTCAAGCAGAAGAGAAGATGCCATGGTTGCAGAAATTTAGACAAGGCCAAGAGGGTAAAAGTACCAGAGGAAGTGGCATAGTCTGAGAACACCGTGTCCGTTGCTGAGGACAGCTGACAGAGATAGGCATTGGGCAGCACCCATCGCCTGAGTTTGGTACAAGGAAAGCAGGATATGATGGGTTATATGGAAAATTCATCAGGCCTGCCATATATTGAGGAAGCAGTCTGTTGGTGAGGCAAGAAGCAGAAGAGAACCTAAGCATTATGGGCAGAGGTGCCTCAGAACATTTCAGATGACATTGAAAGTAAACTCTGGGGCAAGTATTCTTAAACCCAGGTCCCTGTGTCCTATGAAGAATTCCTGCTAACAAGTCCATGGCCCTGCCTTTCACTATGTTATTTTGCAATTAGCTGGACAAGGCATAAAGGTGGAAAGGTGTAAAGAAAATGAGGTGTAAAGAAAATGCTTACAACCTACCAAAAGACATAATGACCAAGATTGAGAAACAATCAAAATAAAATGAAAATAAGCAAAGAATTAACAAGGACTAGAAAGAAATGAAAGACAAACCAAGAGATCCAACATATGTCTAACTGGTTGTCCAAGGAGGAACATGGACAAATACATATATTTCAATAGATATATTAAGAAAACTTTCCAGAAATCAAAGATTTTAATCTGCAGAATTGAAAGACATATCTCAGGAAAAACTGACAGAGGCAATAGGCATACTGAAAAAAGAAAGGAGTAATTTGGGCTCTTGTTTTTTGGGAGATTTTTGATCACTGATTCAATGTCATTACTAGATATCGGTCTATTTAGGTTGTCGATTTCTTCCTGGTTCAATTCTGGGAGTTTATAGTTTTCCAGGGATGCATCCATTTCATCTAGATTGCTTAGCTTATTGGCATATAACTGTTGATAATAACTTTTGATGATTGTTTCTGCTTCCTGGGTGTTGTGATCTCTCCCTTTTCATGCATAATTTTATGAATTTGGGCTTTCTCTCTTTTCTTTTGGATTAGTGTGGCCAATGGTTTATGGATCTTATTGATTCTTTCAAAAAACCAGCTCTAGTTTCATTGATACGTTCTACTGTATCTCTGGTTTCTACCTCATTGATCTCAGCTCTAATCTTGATTATTTCCCTTCTTATATGTGGAGTTGGTTTGATTTGTTGTTGATTTTCCAGTTCTTTAAGGTGTAGAGACAGCTGGTGTGTTCTGGATTTTTCAATTTTTTTGAGGGAGGCTTGAATGGCTATGTATTACCCCCTTAGGACCTCCTTTGCTGTATTGGCATACAGGTTTTGGACTGAAGTGTCTTCATTCTCATTGGTTTCCATGAATTATTTCAGTTCTTCTTAGATCTCCTGGTTGATCCAAGCATTCTTAAGCAAGGTGGTCTTTAGCATCCAGGTGTTTGAGTTCCTTCTGAACTTCTCCTTGTGATTGAACTCCAGTTTCAAAGCATTATGATCTGAGAATATGCAGGGAATAATCTCAGTCTTTTGGTATCAGTTGAGTCCTGATTTGTGACCCAGTATGTAGTCTATTCTGGAGAAGGTTCCATGTGCACTTGAGAAGAATGAGTATTCTGTTGTTTTAGGGTGGAATGTTCTGTATATATCTATTAGGTCCGTCTGGTCCAATATGTCACTCAATGCTCTTGTTTCTTTATTGATTTTCTGCTTCAATTATCTGTCTATTTCTGAGAGAGGCATGTTAAGATCTCCTACTATTAATGTATTCATATCAATATGACTCTTTATCTTGATTAACAGTTTTCTTATGTAATTGGCTGCTCCCATATTGGGGGCATAGATATTTACAATTGTTAGATCATATTGGTGGATAGTCCCTTTAAGAATGATGTAGTGTCCTTCTGTATCTCTGACTACAGTCTTTTGTTTAAAATCTAATTTATCTGATATGAGAATCACTACCCCGGCCTTCTTTGGAGGCCCATTTGCAGGAAAATTGTTCTCCATCCCTTCACTTTCAGTCTGGGTGTAACTTTAGGTTCACAATGGGTCTCTTGTAGACAACATATGGATGGGTCCTGTCATTTTATCCAATCTGCATCCTTGTGCCGTTTTATGGGCACATTTAGGCCATTCACATTGAGAGTGCTTATTGATAGATGTGTTTTTATTGACATCGTGTTACCTCTGAAGTCTTTCTTTCTGTAGATTGTCTCTATATTTCTGTTCAATGCTATTCTTAGGATTTTTCCTCTTTTATAGAACCCCCCTTAATATTTCCTGCAGTGTTGGCTTGGTGGTTGCATAGTCTTTTAAGCCTTGCTGGTCTTGGAAACTCTTTATCTCTCCATCCATTTTGAATGTCAGTATTGCTGGATAAAGTATTCTTGGCTGCATGTTCTTCTCATTTAGTTCACTGAATATATTTTGCCAGCCCTTTCTGGCTTGCCAGGTCTCTGTGGACAAGAATGACATTATTCTGATGGGCTTTCCTCTGTAAGTAAGGAGCCTCTTTGTCTTAGCGGCTTTCAAGAGATTATACCTACAATTATGATTCCTCAATTTGACTATCAGGTGCCTTGATGTTTTTCTGGAATCTATAATCTTGGACAGAGACCATTTGGCCTCTAGTACATGAACGCTGGTTCCATTCGTTAGATTGGGGAAATTTTCATGAAGAACTTGTTCCACTATATCTTCTAGACTTCTTTCTTTCTCCTCCCCTTCAGGGATTCCAATAATTCTGACATTGGAATATTTTATGGCGTCATTTATTTCCCTGATTCTGTATTCATGGTTTCTAAGCTGTTTGTTCCAGGCTTCCTCTTGATCCTTTCTCTCTATTTGTTTGTCCTCCAGATCACTAATTCTATCTTCTGTCTCAGTTACCCTAGCTTTGAGAGAATTTAGATTAGATTGGAACTCATTGAGAGCATTGTGAACCTCAGCCCTGGTAGCTTTTAGCTCTGCCCTAACATTGTGAACATCCTGTCTGGCCGCTGTCAGCTCAGCCCTAATCAATTCCTTTTGGTCATCCATGGCTTTCTCCAACCTAGCTATTGCCTGGATAATTGTTAGCCTGAATTCTCTTTCCGACATATTGTCTAGGTTGATAGCTATTAGCTCTGTTGCAGAAGGTCCATCCTCTGTATTTTTCTTCTGTTGGGCATTCCTCCTCCTAGTCACTTTGGTGAGAGATGACTGAATATATGTAGCTGGTTGTATCGACCGTGGTGCAGTCTGGGTGCACCCTGGAACACTTCTGAACAATCAGGATTCCCCACCCAAATGAGAGAAAAAAGAAAAGAAAAAGAAAAAAAAAGGGAGAGAGAGAGACAGGAAAGAAAGGGAAGATGAAAGAGAATGTTCAGCCCAAATGGGCCCCAAGGGACGATCTATGAGGTATACAAACAAAAACAAACAAGAAGACTGGTAAATGTATATAACAAGAGAAAAAATATATATATATGCAAATGAAGAAAGAACCTTGTCGAAAAGAACCCCAAGTGTAAGATTTATATACTATCAGGACAAACACAAAAACACAGAAACACTGGTGGAAGAAAAAGATGGGAGAGCGGTTATAAATTCTCAGTGTGGGCGAGGATGGTTGTTTTGATTCTTCCTGGATGTATCTTGATATCTTTGTTAAGGGACTCAACTTTCCTAGGCTAAAGGGGGATTAAAAATTGGTTTACCTATAGGGGTAGTATTGATTGGGGAATGGGGATTACTTTGAAGTTTAACTCTATATGAATATTAGAAAATAAACATAAAAAAGGAATAAACTAGACTAAACTAAACTGAAATTTTAAAAATTTTTTTCAAAAAATAGAAATGCAAAAGAAAAACACAGGTGTATGTATCAAAAAGTTCAGGTTAGAAGGTTATTATGGAATTTAATGTACTGGACAGATCGCTGTGATGGTAAATAGGGTAAAAAAATATCTATATAAAAAAATAACCCAGAATATTGGGAACAAATTAAAAATAAAAGTTGTCCAATAAAGTAGTGTTGGTGGTTCTCTTGTAGTCTTTTTTTTTTTTTTTTTTTCTGACATTGGAAAATGTCAAATGGTGCTTTCGGACCTGTGCCTCCTCCAACCAAAATGTTGGTTTTCTGGGGGAGGGGCCTGCCACAGGGGTTTTCAGTCAATGATGTTCCCTGAGTTTAGTCCTCCATTCCTCCCCAAGGGGGCGGGCTCTGAGGAAACCAGTTTTTTCAGGCTTTTGTTCTCTGGATGTTTTTATGTTTGTTCACCTTTTTTTTTTTTCCTCTCACCTTGACTGCTTTTGATGGTTTTTTTAGGTTTAGAGGAAAGCAAACTGCACCCTGACCTCCCTCTCAGAGAGAAGCCTCAGTCTGTTCTTCTGTGGGTGTTGCAGAGCCCATATAAATCCCCCCTTGGCCACTGGCAGAGCAGGTTCCGAGTCGCGGTCCCTGGGGATGCAGGATCTTCTGCTTGTACCCAAAACCACGGCAGCAGTGGCGGATGTCTGGGCAGCTCCAGACCACCAGAGAGAGATTACAACCAGAGATCACACACTGGGGTTTTCCTCCCGGCCAGGTGGGGAGTGCCTCGTCTTTCTGGGTCTAAGAGCGCCCGGCTTGTGCGCACCTCTCTCAGGGGAGGCTGTGGGTCGTGCAAGTGTCTCAGACTCTGAGAAGGAGGCACAGGTCTGAAAGCACCAGGCTGGGCCTTCACACACCTCTCTCGGGAGAGTCTTAGGCTCTGAAATAATGTCTCGTGTCAAAGAGCGCTGGCTGGGCTTCTGTACCTCTCTCAGGAGCATGAGGGGCGTGTGCATCTCAGGCTCTGTAGCAGAGCTCATGCATTCTGCTGTCTGGCGTGGCCCCCATCCCCTCACAGTGGCCAGAACCCTCGAAATCTCGGGTGCGCTGGTGGCTCAGGGACCAAGACCTGGTTTCTTCACCACACTCTCTCTGGCTCAGTGCTAGGGAAGGCTGTCCTGGGACCCAGGACCCACCACACTCTCTCTGGCTCAGCGCCAGGGGAGGCTGTCCTGGGACCCAGGACTTAAGCCCCTGTCCCTAGCCGCCCCGATTCCCACAATTTCACCCCCACTCGTGATCTTTTGCTCTTTTGGAGTGCTTTCAACCAGTCTCCAAGTTAATGCTGGTCCCCAGACGCAGGGCACTCTAGCTTGTATTAGGGGTATTACTTTCCAACCAGATACCTCTGGTGGCTCCCTCCCCCTTTTGTTTATCTTCCGATATCAGTCCTCCTTTCCCACTCCGCTTTACCTGCCCACTGGCGACTTCTACCCCTGTAGAGATCCAGATGTGTGTAATTCTAATCTCAGGCTGATTTTATGGGTGATCAGAGTTCTTTGGTAGATAATCAGCTCACTTTAGGGTACAGGTTGAAAAGGCGCCTCCTCCTACTTCCCCACCATCTTGCCCCCCCCCCCGTTTTATTTTTTTTTAAACACGCAGGTTTGTAAGTAATTGACTTAATTTTTAACATTTCGTTATGCATCTATATGAAAGTATGAATCATATAAAATATATATATCCTTAAATTGACTTTGACAAATAAGAGTTTCTTTCGAACTTCCATAGTTAATTAAATATTGGAATGTACCAATGGTTAATTCTAATACTTCATTAGAAGAGTTTTTTATTAATACTAGTTGAAGTCATCTTAAGGATTTGGAGAAATAAATCAACCTTAAACAATAAATAAAACTAAAAATACCATAAAGACATATACCATTTATAATCTTGCATATTAACAAACATACTGGTTTGGAGAGCTGACATTGGTCCTCCTACCATCCTATGAAGTCATTTTTTTGAGTAGACTTGTTTGAGTATTTTTCTACCAGTGCATACGCTTTTCTCTCATTCCTGACCTTTTTACATAACTCCATAAAAACCTAACAGCTATCGTGAGTTCAAGACATCTTTGTGGATTAAGGAGAATACCTGTTGTTTTATGTGTGTACTCACTTGAGAATGTCCACAGAGACATGAAGAAGGTGAAAATACCAATTGCTCAGCATGTCCCTAGGACAAAGTTTAGAAATGAGTTCTGATACTTTGTGTAGCTGTTTTAATAGTTGAGTTAAAGGTTAATTCATTGGGTAAACAGATATATTTATTCAGACTTTTTGAATATTATGTCTCTTGTGTATAAGTTGTTTCTATATTTTGGACATTAATCCCTTATTGGATATATAATTTGCAAATATATTCTCCCAAACAGGAGTTCTGTTGATTGGTCCCAGTGCTGTGCAGATGATTTTTATCTTGAGAAAGAGTAGTTCATTTTTGCTTTTGTTTCCCTTGCCTTTAGGCACGTGTTGCAAGAAGTTGCTGTGGCTGAGGTTGAAGAGGTGGCTGCCTGGGTTCTCCTCTAGGATTTTGAAGGATTCCTGTCTCACACTGAGGTATTTAATCCATTTTGAATTTATCATTGTAGATGGTGTAAGAGAAGGTCCAGTGTCATCCTTCTTTATGTGACTGTCCAATTTTCCCAACACCACTTATTGAAGACACTGTCCTTTTTTCCATTGCATATTGTTTCCTGCTTTGTCAAAGATTAGTTGACCATAGACATGAGGGTCTATTTATGGGGTCTCTATTATATTGCATTGAGCGATGGGTGTGTTTTTGTGCCAGGACCATGCTGTCTTGATCACAGCTTTGTAAACTAGCTTGAAATCAGGCATTGTGATAGCCCCAGCTTTGGTTTTCTTGTGCAACAATGCCCTGGCTATTTGGGATCCTTTGCTACATGCAAATTTTAGGGTTGTTTGTTTTAGGGCTGTGAATAATTTTGAGGGTATTTTACATTGAATATGTATATTACATTGAATGTGTAGATTGCTTTGGACAGCATATGCATTTTCACAATGTTAATTCTTCCAATCCAGGAGCATTGAATGACTTTCCATCTCTTTGTGTCTTTCTCAATGCCCTTCCTCAGTGTTCTGTAGTTTATACTCTAGAGATCATTTACCTCTTTGATTAAGTTTATTCCTAGGTATCTTATGGGTTTGGGTGCTATGGTTAAGGGGATTGACACCTGAATTTCTCTTTCTCCATTCACATTATTAGACTATAGAAAAGCAAGAGGATTTTCTGCTTTGATTTTGGAATCCTGGACATTGCTGAATTCCTGTATGAGTTCAAACAATTTAGGGGTGGAGTCTTTTGTGTTTCCATATAAAGTATATTGTTATATGCAAAGAGATATGATTTGACTACTTCTATGACAACTTGAATGCCTTTTACATGTTATTGTCCAAATGCTGAAGCTAGGACTTCTAATGCTGTGTTCAGTAAAGTGGTAAGAGTGGGCTTCCCTATTATGTTCCTGACCTTAAGGGAAAAACTGTCAGTTTTTCCCCATTGAGAATGATATTTGCTGCGGGCTCTTCATAGATGGCTTTTATAATATGAGATATGTTCCCTCTATCCCTATATTTTGAGGAGTTTTAATCATGAGAGGATGTTGTATTTTTCCAAATGCTTGTTATGCATCAAATGAGAGAATCTTATGGTCCTTGTCTTTCTTTTGTTTATATGACTAGTCACATCACTTGATTAGTGAATATTGAACCTCCCTTACATCCCAGGAATAAACCTCACCTGGTGGTGGTGAATAAACCTTTTAATGTACCTTGGAATCCTACTGGCTTGTATCTTGTTGAATATTTTTGTATTAGGGCTCACTAGGGTTTTCATCTATAATTCTCCTTTTCCACAGGGTCTTTGTCTGCATATGGATCAATGTAATGCTCAGCCTCAGAAAATGAGTGTGGAAGCTTTCCATTCATTTCCATTTTTTTGGAAGCAGCTTCTATAGAATAGGTATGACTAATTCTTTGGTAAAATTCCCCAGGGAAGTTATCTAGTCCTGCTCTCTTGTTTTTCTGGGGGAGGTTTTTGATTCCTGATTCAATTTCCTTGCTGGTTATTGGTCTCTTCAGATTGTTTATTTCTTCCTGTTTCAGACTTGGTACATTACAAGTTTCCAGAAATGCATCTACTTATTCCAGATGGCCTAATTTTTTGGCATATAGTTGCTGATAATATGTTCTAACAATTCCCTGTTTCTTTTGCATTGGTCATGATCACTCCCCTTTCCTTCCTGATTTTGTTAACTTAGGTCCATTGTCTTTACTTTTGGCTACATCTGGCCAGAGGTTTATTGATCTCATTAATTTGTTCTGAGAAATAGCTTCTAGTTTGTTGGTGGGCTCTGCTATTCTACTAGTTTCTGTTTCATTGATTTCTGCTCTAATCTTTATTCCTTCTTCTCTCCTACTGGGTTTCAGCTCTATTTGCTGTTCTTTTTTACAGGTGTAAGGTTAGCATGTGCAATTGGATTTTTCTAATTTTTTGAGACAGACTTGGATGGTTAAGCAATTCCCTCTAAAGACCAACTTCTCAGTATCACATAGATTCTGAACCAATGTGTTTCCATTTTCATCAGTTGCATTGAATATTTTAAGTTCTTTAATTTCCTGGTTGTCCCAATCATTTCTTGGTAGAATGCTCTTTGACCTCCAAATGTTTGAATTCCTTCCAAAATTCCTCTTCTGATTCAGTTCCTCTTTTAAAGCATTACTGTCTGAAAAAATGCAGTGAAAAATCTCAGAAATTTGGTATTGTTTGAGACCTGTTTGGTGACCCAGTATGTAATACATTTTTTTTTAATTTTTGAGTATGTAATGTTAGACCCCCTACAGTACATCAGTATTATTTGAGGTAGAGTTCATAGACTCATGGTTTAAGCATAACAACCAGTGTTTCATTCAGTACATGCCCTCCTTAATAACCACCAACAGCCTCACCAATATCCCCAACCCACTCCCCTCTAAAACCCTCTGTTTCTTAGAGTTTACATTCTCTCGTGGCTCATCTCTCCCTCCAATTCCCCCACCTTCACTTTTCCCTTCCTTCCCCTAATGTTGTCTCTGTTATTCCTTATTTTCCCAAGTAAAACCATATGATAATTGACTTTCTCTGCTTGACACCTTGTAATCATTATAATTTCTTGCAATCCCTTCCATGTTGATGCAAAAGTGGGGCATCCCTCTTTTCTGATGGCTGAGTATTATTCCATTGTATATATGGACCACATCTTTTTTATCTATTCGTCTGTTGATGGGCATCTTGATTCTTTCCACAGTTTGGCTTTTGTGGCCATTAGGGCTATGAACACTGGGGTTCATATGACCCTTCATTTCAATACATCTGTAGCTTTGTTGTAAATAACCAGTAGTGCAATTGCAGGGTCAGAGGGTAGCTCTATTTTTAATATTTGGAGGACTCTCCACGCTGTTTTCCAAGGTGACTGCACCAACTGGCATTCCCACCATCAGTGTAAGAGTGTTCCCCTTCCTACACATCTTCTCCAGTACTTAGTGTTTCTTTCCTTATTATTGTCACTCTAACTGGTAAAATGTGGTTTTGATTTGAATTTCCTTGATGGCTAATGATGATGAACATGTTCTCATGTGTCTGTTACCTATTTCTATGTCTTCTTTGCAGAAGTCTCTGTTCATGTCTTCTGCCCATTTTGTGACTTGATTATCTGCTTTTTTTGGTGTGGAGTTTGAGAAGTTCTTTATAGATCTTGGATGGCACCCTTTGTCTGTAGTGTCATTTGGGAATATCTTCTCTCATTCCATGTGTTGTCTCTTAGTTCTGTTGACAGTTTCCTTTGTTGTGTAGAAGGTTTTTGTCTTAATGATGACCCAAACATTCATTTTTAACTTTTCTTTCCCTTGCCTATGGAGATGTGCCTTGAGAGAAGTTGTTGTGGCTGATGTCAAAGTGCTTACTGCCTATGTTCTCCTCCAGGATTTTGATGGATTACTGTCTCACACTGAGGTCATTCATCAATTTACAGTTTATATTTGTGTATGATGAAAGAGATTGGTGAAGTTTCTTTCTTCTGAACATAGCTGCCCAGTTTTCCATCAGTATTAATTGAGGAGATAGTCTTTTTCCCCTGGATATTTTTTTCCTGCTTTGTTAAATTTTAGTTGACTGTAGATTTAAGCATCCATATCTGGGCTCTCTACACTCTTCCATTGGTATATGTGTCTGTTTTCATGCCAGTAACATGCTGTCTTAGTGATCACAGTTTGTTATACCTTGGAAGAAACCTAACTAAACAGGTAAAGGATATATACTTGTACAAGTACCTAACACTCAAGAAAGAAAATAAATTAGACACACAAAATGTTTAAACCATTCATGCTCTTGGATCAGAAGAATAAACATTGATAAAATCTCTATGCTGCCCAGAGATATCTATACTTTCACCTCCATCCTGATCAAAATACCATCAACATTTTCCAAAGTGTTGAAACAAGAAATCCTAAAATATGCATGGAACAAGAAAAGACCCTGAATCACCAAAAAGGTGTAGAAAAAGAAAACAAAGCTAAGGGCATTTCATTGCCTTATTTCAGGATTTATGACAAAGCTCTGATCAGCCAGTATGTAATATATTTTGGAGAAAGTTAATGTTTGTACTCGACAGCAATGGCATTCTCTGGTTTTAGGACTGAATGTTCTGTTTTTATCTTTGAAGTTCAGCTCTTCCAGTGTGTCCTTCAAAGCTCTTGTTTCTTTTTGAACAGTCTTCTACTTAGGTGATCTATTTTTGTGTGTGGGGTGTTGTGGTCTCTGCCTATTCATGTATTATTATGAATAGGATTCTTTATTTTGTTTAATAGTTGGCTGATGTAGTTGGCTACTCCCATGTAGGGGGCAGAGATATTTACATTTGCTAGATTTTCATGTTGGATAGACCCGTGAGGTATGATACTCTATCCCTCTACACCTCTTACTACCGTCTTTGGTTTAAAATCTAATTTGTCTGATATGAGAATTGCTACCCCAGCTTTCTCTTGATTCTTTGTGATGAAGAATAGGTCTCATACCCCTCTCTTTCAGTCTGGAGGTATCTTTAGGTTCAAAATGATTGTTTTATATACAACATGTGGATGGGTCCTATCTTTTTCTTCAAATCAGAAGCCCTACTGTGTTTCATAGGACCATGTAGCGCCTGTTCACATTTTCAGTTAACTATTGGGAGATAGGACTTTCTTGCCCTCATGTTGCCTGTGAAGTCCTGGTTTCTATAGACCGCTTCTGTGTCTGGTCCATATTACTCTTGGGGTCTTTCATCTTTCAAAGAAACAACCTTAATCGTTCTTGCAGGGCTGGCTTGGTTTTCATGTATTCATTCAGTTTCTATGAGTCCTGGAAGACCCTTGTCTCTCCATCCATTCTGAATGGCAGCCTTGATGGATAACATATTTTTAGTTAGCATGTCTCCTATAGTACCCTGAAAATGTCTTGCCAGCCATTTCTGGCTTGTCAGGTCTCTGTGGATGGGTCTGATGTTATTCTAATGCTCCTCCCAATGTGTGTAATACATCTCTTCTCTGTAGTGACTTTCAAGGTAGCCTCTTTGGCTCTAAGATTCACAAGTTCCACTATTATATGCCAGGACTTTGGTCTATTTTTATTGATCTTTGGATGGGTCCTCTCTGCTTTATGGAGAGGAAGGCTTGATTCCTTCCCCAACTTAGGAAAGTTCTCTGCTATGATTTACTCAAATATATCTTCTACTGTCTCTCTTCATTCCCACAGGGATCCAAATAATTCTGACACTGGGCCAAATTTATGGTGTTATTGTTCTATGTCTGTTCTCATGAGCTTCTGTTTGTCCCTATCCTCCTCAGCTTCCTTTCTTTCTATCAGTTTACCTTCTACCTCACTAATTCATTCTTCTGCTTTTTTTTTACCCTGCATGTTTGAGTTTCCAGTTTAGACTGCATCTCATTCATACCATTTTTAATGTCATCCCAATTAGATCTCATCCTGCCATTGTAGACTTTATGTTGTCTCAAATGCTTTTCTCAAGCCTAGCTATGGACTTTGTGATTGCTCCCCTGACGTCCATCTCTGATATCTTGTTTATATCCATATCCATTAGATCTGTGGCAGGGACCAGTGTCTCTGGTTCTTTTCATGACTGGACGTTCTTTCCCCTTTGTCATTCTGCTAAAGGCTGGTTGAGGGAATATACATAGTCCAAAATATCAATCACAACCCAAGCAACGTGCACCTCTGAAAAAATCCATAGTGGTCAATACTATGTTGAATGAAAGTGGTGAGATTGAACATCCTTGTCTTCTTCCTCTTCTTAGGGTCAAAGCTCTTAGTTTTTCACCATTGAGTATAATGTTTCCTGTAGGTTTTTCATAGATAGACTTTATTATGTTGATTTATGTTCCCTCTAAACCTACTTTGTTGAGGGATTTTGTCATGAGTTGATGCTGTACTTTGTCAAAAGCTTTTCCTGCACTATTGAAATGATAATATGATTGATGTGATGTATCATGTATAATATGTACTCTTGAAACACCCTTGCATTGCAGGAATAAATCCTACTTGATTGTGGTGAATGATATTTAAAAAAAGCATATTATTAAATTCAGTTTGATAACATTTTTGCTCAGGAGTTTCCATCTATGTTCGTCAGAGATATTGGCCTGTAATTCTATTTCTCCTTTCTTTCTTTCTTTCTTTCTTTCTTTCTTTCTTTCTTTCTTTCTTTCTTTCTTCTTTCTTTCTTCCTTCCTTCCCTCCCTCCCTCCCTCCCTCCCTCCCTTTCTTTCTTTTCTTTCTTTCTTTCTTTCTTTCTGTCTTTCTTTTTTTCTTTCTTTCTTTCCTCCATAGTGTCTTTATCTGGGTGTCTTTTCTGTTGTTGCTGTTGTTTGTTTGTTTCTTTGTTTTTGTATTTTTGTTTGCTTTTGGCATCTGTGTAATTTTGGCATAAGGGGTTAAATTTGGAAGCTTTCCTTCTTCTACTATTTTTTGGAATAGTTTGATAAGAATAGGTGTTAAGTCTTCTATATTATGTGGTGGAATTCACCTATGAAGCCATCTGGTTCTGTTTTTCTGCTTGTTGAGAGTTTTTTGGTTATTGATTAAATTTCATTGCTGCTAATGGATCTGTTCAAATTTTCTATTTCTTATGGATTCAGTTTTGGGAAATGATATGTATCTAGGAATTTATCCATTGTTTTTAAAGTCCAACTTTTTGGCATATGTTTTTTCATAATAATCTCTTATAATCCTTTACATTTCTCTAGTGTTAGTTGTTATTCTTCCTCTCTCATTTCTAATTTTGCTTGAGTCTTCTCTCTCTCTCTCTCACACTTTCTCTCTCTTCCTCACTTTCTCTGGCTAAACGTTTTTATTCTGAGGCTGGTTTTTTAAAAGAATCAATAAGATTGATAAACCATTGGCCACACTAACCCAAAAGAAAAGAGAGAAAGCCCAAATTAATAAAATTATGAATGAAAAGGGAGAAATCACAACTAACACCAAGGAAGTAGAAACAATAATCAGAAGTTATTATCAACAGTTATATGCCAATAAGCTAAGCAACCTAGATGAAATGGATGCATTCCTGGAAAACTATAAACTCCCAAAATTGAACCAGGAAGAAATTGACAACCTGAATAGGCTGATATCTAGTAAGGAGATTGAAGCAGTGATCAAAAACCTCCTAAAAAACAGTAGCCCAGTACCTGACGGATTCCCTGGGAAATTATACCAAACTTTCTAAGAAGAAATAACACCTCTTCTCCTGAAGTTGTTTCAAAAAATTACAGCAGAAGGAAAACTTCCGGACTCTTTCTATGAAGCCAGCATTACCCTGATCCCCAAACCAGGCAAAGACCCTACCAAAAAGGAGAATTTCATACCAATATAAATGATGAATATGGATGCAAAGATTCTCAACAAAATCATAGCAAACAGGATCCAACAGCACATTAAAAAGATTATCTACCATGACTAGGTGGGATTCATTCCTGGGCTATAAGGATGGTTCAACATTCACAAATCCATCAATGTGATAGAACAAATCAATAAAAGAAAAGAGAAGAAACACATGGTCCTCTCATTTGATGCAAAAAAAGCATTTGACAAAATCCAGCATCCGTTCCTGATTAAAACACTTCAAAGTATAGGGATAGAGGGAACATTCCTGAACTTAATCAAATCTATCTATGAAAAACCCACAGCAAATATCATCCTCAATGGGAAAAAGCTTGCAGCCTTCCCGTTGACATCAGGAACACGACAAGGATGCCCTCTCTCACCACTCTTGTTCAACATAGTATTAGAAGTCCTAGCAACAGCAATCAGACAACAAAGAGAAATAAAAGGTATCAAAATTGGCAGTGAAGAAGTCAAACTCACTCTCTTCACAGATGACATGATTCTTTATATGGAAAACCCAAAAGACTCCACCCCCAAACTACTAGAACTCATACAACAATTCAGTAACGTGGAAGGATACAAAGTCAATGTCCAGAAATCAGTGGCTTTCTTATACACTAACAATGAAAATACAGAAAGGGAAATTTGAGAATTGATTCCATTTACTATAACACCAAGAACCATAAGATACCTGGGAATAAAGCTAATCAAGAGGTAAAGGATCTGTACTTGAGGAACTACAGAACACTCATGAAAGAAACTGAAGAAGACACAAAAAGATGGAAGACCATTCCATGCTCTTGGATTGGAAGAATAAACATTGTTAAAATGTCTATACTGCCTAGAGCAATCTATACTTTTAATGCCATTCCAATCAAAATTCCGCCGGTATTCTTCAAAGAGCTGGAGCAAAGAATCCAAAAATTTGTATGGAACCAGAAGAGACCCCAAATCACAAAGGAAATGTTGAAAAACAACAATAAAACTAGGGGCATCACGTTACCTGATTTCAAGCTTTACTACAAAGCTGTGATCACCAAGACAGCATGGTACTGGCATAAAAACAGACACATAGACCAGTGGAACAGAATAGAGAGCCCAGATATGGACCCATAACTCTATGTTCAGTTACTCTTTGACAAAACAGGAAAAAATATACAGTGGAAAAAA